>NW_006777107.1:774457-808771 GCF_000442215.2 Lipotes vexillifer
GGCGGACTCTCAACCACTGTGCCGCCAGGGAAGCCCTGGTGTTCATTATTTTGATGGGAGGTCCTCAAGCACGAGTTCATGTGCTTTTTTGAATTCTACGTGTTACTGCCTTCTTCCTTCATCTTGTTTTAAAACAGTGAACGACAAAAATCTTTTGGGAAAAATAACGATTTTGAATTACCTAGTAATCCAACTAGCACTGTATCTATTGATATAATAAATATATAAATATAAAGGAGAATTTTATGTTCAGAGATATATCGTCTCGTGATTTTACCTTAATAGAAGCCATTATGTCATGGCTTCTGCTACTGCCCATGATGATTTTAGACGGCCCCAAGAGTCATAACTTGTAAAGTGCTATGAACTCTATTAATTTTTTTAAATAATCATCAGGAGAACAAAGGAAAGGGAAAATTTCTTGCTTAATGAGTGCCCTAGAATAAGATTTTGACTTCTGAGTTTCTAATAATCATTTATAGCCTACCAAATAGTCAACTTTTTTTATATATATCTTTATTGGAGTATAATTGCTTTACAATATTGTGTTAGTTTCTGCTATACAACAAAGTGAATCAGCTATATGTATACATAATCCCCATATCCCCGCCCTCTTGCGTCTCCCTCCCACCCTCCCTATCCCGCCCCTCTAGGTGGTCACAATGCACCGAGCTGATCTCCCTGTGCTGTGTGGCTGCTTCCCACTAGCTATCTATTTTACATTTGGTAGTGTATATATGTCAATGCCACTCTCTCACTTTGTCCTAGCTTCCCCTTCCCCCACTGTGTCCTCAAGCCCGTTCTCTTCACCTTTCCTGCCCTGCCACTAGGTTCATCAGTACCGTTTTTCTTAGATTCCATATATATGTGTTAGCATACAGTATTTGTTTTTCTCTTTCTGACTTACTCCACTCTGTATGACAGACTCTAGGTCCATCCACCTCATTTCAAATAACTCAATTTCGTTCCTTTTTATGGCTAAGTACTATTCCATTGTATACATGTGCCACATCTTCTTTATCCATTCATCTGCCGATGGACACTTAGGTTGCTTCCATGTCCTGGCTATTGTAAATAGAGCTGCAATGAACATTGTGGTACATGACCCTTTTCAAATTATGGTTTTCTCAGGGTATATGTCCAGGAGTGGGATTGCTGGGTCATATGGTAGTTCTATTTTTAGTTTTTTAAGGAACCTCCATACTGTTCTCCATAGTGGCTGTATCCATTTACATTCCCACCAACAGTGCAAGAGAGTCCCCTTTTCTTCACATCCTCAAAAATATGGAATGGTCCACGAATTTGCATTTCATCCTTGTGCAGGGGCCATGCTAATCTTCTCTGTATCATTCCAATTTTAGTATATGTGCTGCCGAAGCGAGCACACCGTTCCTTTTCATTTCTGTGATTTAGGAAAGGCTTTCAAAGTCACATCTGTGAAAGAACTCTTCTCTTGGGCTAAGGAACGTTCAGGAATCGGAGCACCTGAGAAGAAGTGGGCCTGGCAACCACCCACATGTGGGTAGAAGTCTAAACAAACTAGGAAGGGGCATGGCAGAGGAAACTTGGGGAAAGAGGGAGGATTTTTAGAAAATTATCTACAAAGGGATATGTTAGATCTGTGTTGTCCAATATGGTAGCCTCTATTTAATGTGCGTCTATTTAAACTTAAATCAATTAAAATCAAATAAAATTAAAAATTCAGTTCCTCGGTCCCACTAGACATATTTCAAGTCCTCGAGTGCTGTATGGAGTTAATGACTACCCTACTGGACAATGCAGAGACATTTCTATGATCACAGAAGGTCCTAGTGGACAGCACTGCTTCAGACAATGGAAGTTTCTAATCCTGAAGTAACGGAGACAATTTTTAACATGAAAAAATTTCACAGATGCCCATGACAGAAACTGTAAGTGTAGAATCTATTGATCAAAAATACACAGTATGGCAAATAGTTATACAATAAATAGTAATGATACAAGAATTCGTTCAAAAGTATTGTAGGCCACCAGGGCATCTACATAATATTTGGAAAGCAATAGTGCACATGTGTGTGAGACAGATGGTTTACTCAGCCTGCAGACTGAACGCGGTACATATGGCTTCAAGGACGTCGTCCACAGCCACCCAATGTGAGCCGTGAGGTAATGCTCTGTTTCTCCCCTAAGCTCCCTCTGACCTTTGTATATGTGTACTTTTCACACACCACCTCAGATTAGCTATCCACGGGTCCTTCTCCTCAGCTCAGTTGTAAGTCCTCAAGAATATGAATCTCATTTCCCAAGAACTCTCTCAAAATGAGCATCCCCTGGCCTCAGCAGCCTCTTGAGACTAACTAGAGCAACTCACCAAGGAAACTCAGCTGCCTTCTCATCGCATCTACTTTATGGCAGAAATAGGTTATGTCTATAAAGGAGATTTATACTGCAGCATAGTTCCAAACAAAATGTTGGCTCTAACCAAATAATGAAGGCTAATAACAACAATGTGTTAGGTTTCTGGCCAGGCTTAAAATGGCTGGCAAGATCGGTTCTCAACATGTGCAACAGTTAAATTAGAAAGGCATGGAGCAACATTTCACATCTTACTTGTTGAGAGAAAAATAAATGGAAGAGGGCAGATCCCTATCCACAAGTATGCAGAAATCAATTAGAATAACTGTAGCTTGCAAATCAGAGAACACTCCCTGCCTGTCTGCAATAGTTACTTGGCTTCTATTAGATAAGCCAGCATCCTGTGCTATCTTGCTTGCCATCCTGCCTCTAACTTCCTTCCCAGATTCTCAAATCACATTGATCTTGAAGCAAGGCTTCTAAAAGTTTCGGAAGGAACTTTTCAAAATCTATTTGTGTCAGAATCTAGTTCCTATGCCCAAGATGGGAACACATAACGTTAGAACAGGCAAAGAGGAGCTGAGTAGTGCCTACTTATGGAGGTCTGTGAGCAGAGGCCGGCTCACCTGTCAGTAGAGATGTGCCCTGTCACAGGCTACCACACGTGACTGCTCAAGTCTCTTCTGTTAAGATCTTAAAATTCTATAATAATTAGAGTGAACATGATCCCAAAGTTATCCTTCACACAGACATTTATGCCAAAAGAACAGATTAATTAAACAACAGTACATTTAGATGATAGCTATCAAATTGCTCCCCAAAATCAGGGAGTAGAAGAATATTTACTAGCATGAGGAAATGTTTATGACATATCATGAAGGAAAAGACCAAGTGTATCATACAGATTATGATTTGGGTAATACAAATGTACATGTAGGCATTAAAAGCACTGGAAGGTCACAGATTGAATGTTAATGGTGGCAAAATATTTGATTTTATGGAAGATTAATTTCTTTTGTGCTTTTTCTATGCTTTCCAAGTTTTCTATAATAAGCATTTTAATATTTTTTCTGTCTATATATATATATGTGCGCGTGTGTGTGTGTGTGTGTGTGTGTATATATATATATATATATATAAAATACAAAACTATTTTCTAGACTTGCATCAAGAACATAAACAGCAAACCACACAAACAAACAAGATAACCAGAGAGAGCAATTTTTCATATGTGTACAGTGCTTTGGTGCAACTGGCTCTGAAAGAGGCTGTAAGCCCAGAAAAAATGTTTTTAAAACATCAGTAAAGGGTTCAGAGAATACAGCTAGTGCTACTTGGAAGACATGCTACATATTCTGAGTTTCAATGCTGTCCACACCCTGGACTCAGTAAGACGCACGCTGGAATAGGACAAAAATGATGCAGGAACCTCGGCTCGCTCAGGCCATGCTGCAATGAAGCCTGAGGTGCACAGTCCCCCGGCCCTGGCCCCCTCCCCTCATCTGCCCTCTGCCCCTTTGCATCACTGTTTGAATCCTGTCTACTATTCCGCTAAGAGACCGTGGACAAGTTATTTAATTTCTTTCAACCGCAGGTTGCTCATCTGTTAAAACAGAATAATAAAAATACCCATCTTGCTGTTTTAACTTTTGAATATTACATAGGATAATATTTGTAAAGCATTCACATGGTTCCTGGCACATAAGTATTCACTAAATAGTAACTATTTTTGTTAACAAACAAACAAAAAAATAAAGTATTTAAATTACTGTGGAGGTAAGTTATATTTCTTGTGTATGTGTGTCCCACAGATGATTGAGTCTGTTTCTAGGTAAAATACTTCAGCAATTTTATAGTAGTAGCAGTTCAGCTGAAGAGAACTGGCTGCCCGCAGAGTCACCAACTGACCAATATGGAGCCAAACACAAAGCAAAGCTGAAATGCCAAATTCGGCCTGGTGATCCGTAGTACCACCCAGGGGTCCTCTTCTCAAGGTCACTGTTTCTTGCTGGTTCACTTACCTATTCATCAGTTACTTTGCTTCATTCGGAAAAGATGGGTGTGTTCACAGTATATCCCAAAGGAAGATATGGGAGTGCCGTAGTGTCCCCCAAGGGCACAGATACAGCAGTGGCCACAGTGCTCTCTAACGATCTTCTGTGGGAGCACCCACAGTCTACCCCAAGGGCACAGATACGGCGCATCCACAATTCACCTGAAGGGCACGGACATGATCAGGTCATGTTACTACCTTGCTAATCCCTAATCTTTGTAGGAGTGTGTGTGTGCGCACGCATACGTGTACAAAGAAACGATAAAATTGAACATGATGACTGCCTTAGTAAGAGGTCTATACTTAGTACTCAGGAAGCAAACGGGGAGCATTATCTCTGGGACAGCTTCACAGAAAAAGGAAAATGAGTCAGTCTCACTAAATAAACAAAGGTTTACCTGTAAAGATGAGGGGAGGCAGAAGCCACTGCAAGGCTGGGCCCCAAAGCATCAGAGGACACACTGGGCTTGCAATCTTGAGGTGCTTGAGTACTAACATGACGGGAATTGCCAACACTGATGAAGCACTAACGTGCGTCAAGCTTCTTGTCTCAGGAACTCCTTACAACTCTGTGAGGGAGCTGATAGTATTATCCCTAGTTTACAGATGGAAAAATGGACGCTTTGGGAAGTTAAATAGCTCATCCTGGGTTGCACAAGTTGTATGTGATGGAACCTGCGCCGGAACTCAGGTGTTATGCTACTCTCCGAGGGAGTGAAGCAAGAAAAGTGGTTGTAGAAGGCCTTGCATGCTATGCTCCAGAGTGTGACTTTCACCCGGAGTTATTCCGTGGTTTTCAAACTTTGAGACACCAAAAAATTTGTCCAAAGGAAAAAAAAGAAATATCAAACAGAATGTGCAAGTGACGTAAAACAAAACTCTGGGGATCTTGGGGGAGAGACCCACAAGAAGACTGAAGACCCTTATGCCTCCTAGGGAGACAGTTTGAAAACCTCTGCAGTAGGCAATTGGGAAGTGAGTTGGTACAGTTTGTGGTTTTGAAAGAAATGGGCAAGTCACGTGTAGGAGCACCCGACAGGGAAGAGATTCAAGTTAGCAAAGTCAGAAAGTTCCTGTCACGGTCCGAGTGAGGGGTGATGAAACCGAGGAGGGGGACTTGCCCTGGACGTGGTGCCTGGCTGAATCTGAGGGCAAGAGAAGGAATCAAAGGTCACTGTGACATTTCTAGTTTAGGAAACTAGAATGATGTGAGATCATTAGCTAAGATGAAGACACCAGAGGAGGAAAAGGCTTAGCAGCTGTCGTGCCTGCCAAACTTCTCTGCCTGCAGTGAGGAGTGAAGGTGTGCAGGTCTGGAGCCTGGAAGAGCAGCTGGAGACAGGGGTCTGGGTGTGCGGGGAGAGGCTGAGGCACTGGCAGCACATGAGGTCTCCCGGGAGGGCTGCAAGCAGGAAAGAAGAACCAACCTGAGGGTGAGCAGGGAGGAAGCGCTGCAGGCAACGAGTGCTCAGAGAGGCAGGAGTGGCACAGGAGAAGGTGGCAAGGAGCCAAGATGACCTAAGATAGAAAAAGTGGTCAGTGGGACCAAATGCCCAGGAGACATGAGATAGGATGAGCTGGGGAGGCCATGGCGGGAGTGACCTTGGTGGGAGCAGCTACAGTGGTTTTTGTTAAAGAAAGAGACCTCTTAGAAACTTTCTATTCCTGAGATACATTGCTAAAAACTGGTTTCTGCTCATTTTTCTCCGGGTCATATTTCCACAATACATTCTCCTTACTCTAATGCAAAAAAGCTTTGGAACAAAACATGACTCAATTCAAAAACAACTTATATTGAAATAATATTTCTGAAATATACCATTGATATACAATATCACAGACAATCTGCCAGGGTATTCTGAGTTTCTGCTTCCACGCTTCAAGCATTTTTAAATGTTAAAACCCACTACACATTTTGTTTCCTAAATTGGATTAAAAAGCAATTTTATACTCTGTCAATCAGCTTTACCAAGATATAAAGGGAGGCCTGCATTAGTGTTTGCAAGAAATAGAATTTCCATCATTATAACAAGGTCCTGTGGACACTCCATTGGCACAAACATTTACCAGGATGTTTTCCCCCACGAGCCTTTCGAAATCGCCGTGAAATTTTAGATTAACATGATATGAGCTTTTTAAAAAAAAAATGCAAGTTTTTAATGGGAATGCATTTCTGTCATAACATTCTTCATTCTTTGCTCTCCATTTTTCTCACTACTTTCTTTCCATACTCCGATATAATTTAAAAACTAGACCTTCACCTCAATATTCTGTCAAGCTCAGGCTGCTCTGTTGGTAAATAAGCTTTAGGAGCATGGTGAGCCCCCTTCCGCCAGCACCCTCAGGGTGCCAACTGCACCCCCTGCAGGTCCCTGGGTGGGCCCAGTAAGACGACCCCGAGGTTTAATAGTGCCGAGATTTTATGCAAGATGAAGAAGAAAGCTTTCCCCCATCGGTGCTGGTGATTTTTTTCTCCCTTGATAGCTCCACCCACAACACCCAAGCATCCCAAGTAGCTGGGGCTCAGCATGGGTGTAGGGCCTCCTGTTCTATGCGTGGGACCTCGCAAGCTGGGGGTTTTCCTGTGATGGTGGTGAGGGCTACAGGCTTCTCTCTGTATGCAGAAGTGCGTTGGGGTCGCAGGGCTACCAGCCTTCTCATTCCAGTTTCATCATAGTGGTTCTACTTTTAATTACTTTGTTCATTGAGGTTTCGCATAAGATTGCGTTAGGAGGGAAAAACTGTTCATTGCTTTAAAAATAATAAGTCGTTATTAATTAGTTTCTCGTTCCTGTTTTGTCTGGGGTTTTTTTTTGGTGGCGGAAGCAGGAAAGGCTATGTTGGAAGGGCTATTCTAGAATAGAACAAGAAGGCAGAGGTCAGAAACGGGCACCTCTTAATCAGCAAAGGACTTAGCCAGCAGTTACAAACTGGAAGTCCCTGAAGACAACAGCTGCAGCCAGAATGTGCTAGAGCTTCCTCTCAAATCTGGAGGCCTGAGGAGAACCTGTGCAACACACACACAGGTCGGGGCACTGTAGCACCACTGTTACACTCTCTGGTTATCCTTCTTCAGACTAGGATGGTCCAAGAAGTACCATTAATGCATGTTTCTAGGCAGCCCCTACTTCCACCCAGCATGCAAGTGCAGAAATAGAGCTGAAGGTACAAGGGAAGCGGCGATGAAAGGGCCAGCACGTATCGCGCACCTACTATGCACTGAACGAGTTACACAGTGTAATTCCAACTTACTTTTCAACAACCTTATGAAGACTTAACTCTTATCCCCATTTTATCAAAATGGAAACAGGCAGGGAGCTAATTAACTCCTCCTTCCCATACTTCCCTCCGGTCCAATGACAGGAAGTGGGTGTCCTTGTTTTGAACACTTTTGAACTCTTTCAATAATACTTGATAGGTCTGCCTACCTTTATGTTGGTACCCTTTGCACCATCATTGTAATTAAGGCTTCCTCAGTAATAATAGGAACTCTACATACTTGGCCTGACAATTCAGACACGCACATGGCTGAAAATGTTCCACGTTACTAGTAGTGGCAAAGGAATGCAAACTAAAAGAACAGAATTCCAGCTGTACTTAAGAAAATCATCATTTTTTTTTTCTCCTTCTCTCACTCTCTCTGTTTCGTTTTTGTTTTTAGACAAACTGCTAAATGCTGGCGAAGGTGTGAGGAAATGGAAAAGTAGGAGTCACCAGCTGATGGGAGTGTAAACTGCTACAATTTTTTTGGTAAGCAACTTGGCAGTAAATATCAAGAACCCTGAAGTGCTTCTACCTGTTACTCAGTCATTCTCATTCTGTAAATTTATCCTAAGAAAATAATCTTAAAGACCAAAAAATCTTTATGCCCAAAGAGGTTCACTATTGGAGTTGACCACAACCTGATGTCTACAATTAGAGGATGCAAGAACCAAATCATTCTCTTCAACAAATGTTGCTGGAAAAACTGGGTATCCACATGCAAAAGAATCAAACTGGACCCATATCTTACCCCACAGGCAAAAATCAACTCAAAATGCATTAAGAGTTAAACATAGGGGAAGAAAATTCCTCACACTGGTCTTGGCAATGATTGCTTGGATATGATACCAAAAGCACTGGCAACAAAAGCAAAAGTAGACAAGTGCGACTACATCGAGATAAAAAGCTTCCGCACGGTGAAGGAAACAATCAACAGAGTGAAAAGGCAACCTATGAAATGGGAGAAAATATCTGTAAACTGTAGCTGAAAAGGAGTTAATATCCAAATAAACAAGGAACTCTTCCAACTCAATGTTTAAAAATAACCTGATTTAAGAGTGAGCAAAGGACTTGAAATGCCATTTTTCCAAAGAAGACATACAATGATCAACAGGTACATGAAAAGGTAACATCACAGATCATCAGGGAAATGTAAATCAAAACCACAATATCACCTCACACATGTTAGGATGGCCACTATCAAAAAAATAGAATATGAAAAGTGTTAGCAAGGAAGTGGAGAAACTAGAACTCCTGTGCCCTGTTGGTGGAATGTAAAACGGTGCAGCCAATATGAAGACCCCTCAAAAAATTAAAAACATGATCCAGCAATCACACTTCTGGGGATTCATCTAAAAGAACTGAAAACAGAATCCTGAAGAGATATTTACACTCCCATGTTCTCTGCAGCATTATTCACAATAGCTGAGAAGTGGAAACAACCTAAATTTCCATCAACGAATGCACGAATAAAGAAAATGTGATACACACATACACACAGACACACAATGGAATATTATTTAGTCTTAAAAAAGAAACAAATCCTGCCTTATGCTACAATATGGATGAACCTGGAGGACATCATGCTAAGTGAAATAAGCCAGTAACAGAAGGACAAATACTGCATGATTCCACCTATATGAAGTAGTGAAAGGAGTAAAATGCACAGAAGCAGAAAGTAGAATGGTGGCTGCCAGGGCCTGGGAGGAGGGAGAAATGCAGAGTTGCTGTTCGACTGGTATAAAGTGTCCATCACGAAGATGAAAAGGTTCTAGAGATCTGCTGTACGACGACGGGCTTACAGTTAACAACGCCATGCTGTATACTGAAAAATTTGTTAAGAGGGTAGATTTTATGTTATGTGCTTTTTATAACAAAAAAAGGAAGTAAATCATCCAGATAATATTTTAAAATGTTTGAAGGCACATGGCTAAAAGACATGCACTTTACTGTTAAGTTAGAGGATAACCATTTTAAGGTCAAAGAACTCTGAAAATCTGATGATCCTCCCCCAGGAGGAATAAATTTACCCCCAATTCCCAACCATAAAGTCCAACTGAAGGGTCCCATGTTAATTTTTTAAAATATGAATATGCTATGTGATTATGATTCCTAAGTATGAAAAATGCATAGAAAAAAGCCTAGAAAAAATGGTCTTAAATGTGACTAGATATGATGGGATTATGAATGACTTTATTCTTTTCTCAAATATAAAAATTATTATTATAATACCACTACAGAGGGAAAAACCATATCTAATACTGCTTGTAACAAACCAATAATTTAGTCTTTTTTGGAAATTTGTCAAAATGAAATTTATCTTTAGCACCCTGAAGGAGTGAATGTAACATCCTGCAAACCAAAAATGTGTCTCTTCACAGGGAGAGCCTTGCGATGGAGGTGTAGCATACTAAGAGCACATAGCACTAGGTCTGTGTAAAGTAACGGATCACTGACAGAAATGCGTCCCTCCCACGTCAACCTTGTCCAGCTGGGCAAGAGCAGGGCAGGTGAGGAAGCACGTTTTCCGGGAAAGTGGAAGAAAAAAACTGAAGCTAAAAATCCACTAAACAGTATATCGCAATACAACATAACATTACATAGATAGAGATACAGAACAGAGCTGAACTTGCCCTTCATTTGTCCAGCATTACATGAGTGAAATTTTCTTGCATAAAATGGAGAAACTCTCTTTAAACTCAAAACTCCTATTTTAATCACATTAAATGGGAAAGTCCTCTAATGGTCTAAAGATTTGTCTTCTTCAACTGTGTACCCAGTTCTTGAAAATCACCAGCATGATTAAGATCCTAATACCCCTAGTCATTCTCAAAAAGAGGTGAACAGTGAGCACATAATCAATGCACTGTAGTGAGAGACCAGAGGGGGAAGACTGATTCTGGGACAAGGAGAGCACAGGCTTCCTGGTGGTGACTTGCAATGGTGGGGGTGAAGGATGAGGAGGACTGCCTCAGAAGAAGCAAAGAGGGAAGGTGAGAAGAATGTTTCTGGAACAGTAAGTGGACTGTTGGAAGGATCTAGAAAAAAATGAAAAGTTGGGTTAGATCATGAGGGGTCCTGAAGAACTATCCAAGGAGTTGGTACCTTCCATAGGGTTGGAGACACTGCTGCACTTCCTTGGGAGGGGAGTAACACAATTCGATTTGTAGTATGAGCCTATGGGCTGCTTCCTCCTTATAATCTGCTGCAATCTAAAGCTTCAGAAATCCTCATGTTTAGAATCTAATGGCTTCAGAGGCTCTCCTTCAGAACGGAGATCCATGGCTTTTTACTATTGTTATTTATTTATTTATTTAGTTTTCGGTACGCGGGCCTCTCACTGCTGTGGCCTCTCCCGTCACTGAGCACAGGCTCCGGACGCGCAGGCTCAGCGGCCATGGCTCACGGGCCCAGCCGCTCCGCGGCATGTGGGATCCTCCCGGACCGGGGCATGAGCCCGTGTCCCCTGCATCGGCAGGCGGACTCTCAACCACTGCGCCACCAGGGAAGCCCTACTATTGTTATTTATTTCCCAGTCTTGCGATGTGGTTAGGAGCTATACTCCCTACTCCTCATGTTTGCAGGTAAAGAGAGTTCCTAAGAATAACCCTCCTGGGGTAAATAACTCATATTTATCATTGGATGTTGAAATATTAACTATGCTTACTGGGATACCAGTTGGAACTAAGATGGAAATTTATGGAAGGCAGTTCACAGTTATAATATTTGGTATTTTTTTCTCCTTCTAAGCAGACTATAATTGGGTAAAACAGCGTGTATATACTGAAAATTCCTGTGGTGGGCCACTGACAACTTCCTGTGAAAGAGAAAAAGAAGGCTATGGCAGTGTTTAAGACATGATAATATCCTGAAGAAATCTGAATTGTCTACAGGGAATTGAGTGCCTTGGGAAGGGATGTGGCCGCCATCATTTGAAGGTTCAAGTCTAGGCTGGTCTGCCACCTGGTGGGATCTGGGGGTCAGTGGAGGGAGATGTTTAAGAGCTGGATAACCCAGAATCAGTTCAGGCTCTGTCATTTACTTACTGTGTGACCAAGAGCAGATTCCTTAAGCTCTCCAAACCTGCAGTGCCCTCATCTATGTAGCAGGGATAATAATATGATACACTTCACAATGTTGTTATGAAAAATAAATGAGATGGCATATGTAGTTCAGTTAGCACTGTGCTTGCCACATAGTAAACATTAACAGAAACCAAAAATAAACATAATTATCATAGTATCATTATGAGGAGAGATTTAAGCTTAAAATGGGAAGGTATCCTACATGACATTTAAGATCCCTTCTTACAACAAGAATCTATGTGTTTATATCCTCCACTGATGTTTCATTAGAATTAAGGCTATTCTCTGCCTGAAAAGTCATATACATATATATACACACACACATACATGCGCGTGCACGTGTATGTGCATGTCTGCTAAAGTATTAGCAAGCAGTCCAACAAACAGAACACGTATAAAAGATGTTTATAGCAGCCTGCATATGGTACACGAGTACCAGAGGTTTGTGATTAATTCTGAACATATGAGGTCAGTGGCTCACAGGGCTTTTTCCCCACAGAAATGTCAATAATGAGGACGATCTGGAAACAAGTTTCCCCCTCAGCACAATCACCAACAAAGCAAAGTGATGGAGAATCAGTTTACTTACATGCCCTATCTTCTCTCAGTTTAATGATTAGAAGGTAAAGTGAAATCAAATTATTTCAACTTTTTCAAATTATTCCCATTTTTAGAAGACTTCTATTTTGCAAGTAGAATGCAGTTGACTGAGGTTAAATTCTTCCATGGCAGCTTTAAACTATTTCTTAGGGCTTCTACTACTCTTCTGGAGGCTCAACCATTTAAGACCATTATCTAGAATTAAACGACAGCTTCAATTAAGATATCTAACCAACAAGTATTGTTCCAGTTTTCTATCTTGTGTCCCAGGATTACAAGGCTCAGGTTGGTATAACTGGAAAAATTAAGATTCAGGTCCCATACTTGAGGAGCTGCCAACAAGCCAAATATTAATAATTTTAATAATTTACAAACATATAGTACTCAAGTATTTTCAAAGAACTTCAAACATATTATCTCACTTGATCTTTATCACAGAAGATAGGTGAGGCTTATATTTTTATCTTCATTTGGAAGATGAGGGAAAACTTTTGAGTTCAGAGATGCTAAACCCAAGATCCCATGGCTAATAAATGACAGAGCCAGATTTGGAACCCAAGTTTTTGTCTCAGAATCTAGGACTCTATTGCCCAATACTACTTTTAAAAGAGGCTTATTTATTTTAAGGCTATTTTATGAGCTACAGAGCTCATAAAATAGCTCTGTAGTTAGAGAATGGTATTCAATAAATATTAATTGATGACCTAAGTTTACTGTAATTCAGGACAATATTTTCATGATTAGTTTTACATTTTAACCAAATTTGAATAAACATTTTTTAACTTAGCTGAAAAAATGTTAAATAGATATATTTTATACCACCCTATATACAGTACCTAAGTCTACAAATACTATGTTGGTCATTATCCACTGAAACTAGAGTAGATAAATACATCCTTCTGCAAATATGGCACTGTGCACCACTCTTCAATTTCCTGTTTTGTGAAAAGATGACCGTGACCTGAGTAAAACCTCAGGAATGATATTAGATCACTTATCTTTGTCACTCTGGATATCAACAAATTAAAGCAGACAACTCCATAAATCATCACACAGGCACACATACACGCACCCAACCCCACCCTTTTGCTACAGTACTGCAACAAAACAAGAAAACAGCCTTCCTTTGTCATTTTTCACCAGTGAGGGTCTTCATCAGACATTTTGCCAAGAAAACCGTCTTGTAGTACCTGATGTGAACTGCAGGAGGTTTCCTAGAGGTCAAAATGTGTTTTATAATATCAAGAAACTGGAAATGGCCCTCAGCAATGTGCCTATCACGTAGTAGGTACTCAAATACAGGTAAGTCATGAACACACACTCCTCTTCTGAATAAAAGATTACAGAAATATCCTCTGCCATGATTTGACTCCCTTAAAATCAAATTCTTAAAAAAATATATGGGAAATTTTGCATATTTATAAATAGGTCAGTCATGTGGTTAAGGAGACAAATATTTCCTACTATATATATACCTATTAAAAGGGCACAAGTCAAAAGAAAAGTACTCCTTCATACTTTGAGGTTTTCCTCATTATTTGCTGGCCAATACTGATTAACTGTCATTTACTTATGGAGATACAGAATGTCATATTAGTATTTTTTACCACTTTTATTCACAACAGGGTTCATTTCTCGCATTGGTTCTAAGTAAGACTATAACTGGCGTGCAATTCCTATCAAATGCATCAACACCCTTGGGATCTCCATATTTTGCCACTTTCAGGCTTCCTGACCTGGCCTGCCTAAGCTAGGTCTATCAATTTGCCCTTACTGTATGAAGCCCGAAAATGGGCCCCAAAGCCTCTTGTTTTTTTACTTAAAAACAAGGCTAATAAGCATAGGCTCTACAGGGCCTCAACATTCATTGGTTGCAATTCATTTTTTTATAACTGGTGCATTCGAGACATGACATTGTGGTCACTGAACACTCCCTTCTATCATAACGAGTTCCTATGGGGATTCCACAGACTCACTTTTGGCACATGAGGATTGAATTCCACAGCTCTATGAATGGCCTCTACTGCATTCATCTCTGCTGTGCTCAGCCCCCGCCGAGATGCAGCCTCGGGAGAGAATCTGAAAAGCAGAAAGACAAACACCATCCAGTTGGGACCACTGCTTGGGCATTAACCTGGAAAGGCATCTACACATCAAGGGCCCAGAAAACCACAGCGAGCCAAAGGCATGAGCTCTCCAAACCTCCACTACACAGAACCTCTGAGTGACCCCTCAGACAGAGGCCAACAAAAACCCCAGCAGAAGCAGAAAGCGTGCTTGCATCTAATCGTGGCAGGAATTAAATTCAGCTGTGAAGTCTCTCTGTCTAAATAGCTAATCTAAGTTTTCTAGGAGGTACCTGCTTAGGTCAGGGGAGGGGGTAGGACTGACAAGGGCAGACAGTGTAGGAAAAAGAGAAAACTAGGTTACAGAAGAGCGCACTTGGTTAAAAACAGAACTGGGGAGAATTTTAAAGGAGGCTCCCAACCCAATGTCAGTGCTGCGATGGAGGGTTAAGTCTTGCAGCTTCAGCAGCAGGCAAGCCTGCCTGGGGCTGTTCCGGCAGGGGGAGTGTGCGTGCCCAAACTGCGGGCGAGACACCTGCCCAAGTGAATGAAAAAAACCAGACCATGCAATCTCTTTCTCACCTCACACCCAGGGCTAACTCCAGAGCTGTGCTTGGCAGGCAGACACCACAGGGGAAGCTGTGACAACCCTGGCCCTGCCCTCCCAAGCTGGAGTCGCTGTGTAGGGAGAAAAGATGTTGCAGTAGGTACTGGCGATCTACAGGATAAAAAAGAATGAAAGAAAATTACTTCGGTCTTGAAGTGCACACACACTTAACAGCAAACCTGTCTGACACAGCAGAGGCTGTTTTCTTTTCCTGTTATCTGCTTTTCAGTGCTACCGAGGGCGTGTATCGGGAAGTGTAAGCGTTTATGAACTCAAAACCAGTTAAGCCATCTATTTTCTTTCACCTGCCAGTCATCTTGGGTGTTTATGGAAATTCTCTATACCATAGTCACCTGCCTGAACAAAATGGGCAAATGTCCCACTGTGATGGTGACTCAAGGTAAACGGATCCTGGGTGGGGAGTTAGTTTGGAATTGATGAGGTAAGGAAAGGGAGATGACCATCCCCTTTTGCCATATTAATATGTTTGTTATGAATACTACCCCGTCCTGGACTGCTGGAGGAAGAGGAATATGCAAAAAAATGAATCAAAGAAGGCATTTTGATATCTACTGTCTGGCAAAAAAAAATTTTTTAAATAAAAATAAAAGTCACCTCAGAGGCATGGAGTTTCATATAAATCCCTCTTTAGGAACCCACACAGCATTACAATACCTGGCGATATACATCCCCTCCTTCTAGTAGTGAAAGAAAAGAAAATGCAGGTTTTGGAAAAATGCATGCTCATAAGCAGGGATCTCACAGACTAAGAAAAACTTGCAGAGAAAGCCCTCAGAGACAACACATCTCCTTCCATCCAGACCAGCAACTTTACTGCACAGGCTACTATCCACTTACTTGTCAGAGACAGCTCTTGCTTTGAGCAAGGCCGCTGTGTAGCATATTGTTGCCGACTTTGGTAAGCTTATATCTGTTAGAGAGAAAAAAAGTAGGAACTGTTATAAGTCTGTACAAACAAAGAGCAATGATTTTTTAATACACTAGCATTTTAATCATGTAAGCCTAAAGAGCATAAATTAAGAATATTTTAACTGTTCCTTATGTATCCAACTGGTATGTGAAACTAAGGGTAATTCATACTTTTGTGAATAATTCAAATTTCAAATCCACCACACTGTTCAGCAATCATCTTTTATTTAAAATATGGATTTTTCATATGTTGAGTTTATTTAAGCAGAGAATAGCTATAAATACATAAATTTAAATATTACATGAATAGTCTTGATATCAAGAAGGGCAAATAGGACTTCTTTGTTAACTTATAAAATTTCTCAAGAGGCACATGAAATATTAAAGTGAAAAAAATATTACCTGGATTCTTTTTTAAATATAAGGTTTTTTAGTGATAAATAAATTTATTTAAAAATTATTCTTTAGTGGTCAGATTTAAACCAGATTTCATGAAATTTATATTCAGTTTTTCTGTTAAAATTGGAAAGAGAAATTTTTATGAGGATATATTATGAAATCTTTACAAAACCACACAATTTTTGTTCATTCAAACCCATGATAAAGCCCCTTTCATATGAAGCCTAATTTGTTGCCCAGAAAAACAGTTCCTTTCAGTTTGTATAGAAAATTTCAGATGGAGGAGTGGGAACGGGTACCAGATTCAGATAGAGTTTACAGGCAAATAAAAGCACAGAGTACAACTAAGAGGAGATAAGTGCAAAGAGGGTAGTCCCTCTGGGGGCAGGGGGTAGGACTTGTTTTTAAATTATGATCCTATTTCGCACCAGAACTGTCTTTCTTTAACACTCAGACTAGGTAAAAATATGCCATTCCCAGGTGCTACAAAATTCACCGGAGGTTAGAAGAACTCTTAACACCTGGAACGCCCTCCAGGTTTCTTTCGGGCTGTTTTCAACTTTAGAAGAATTACATTACGGTAGGGATGAAAAGGAAAGTCCATAACTAGACAAAAGTCAACAGCAGAAGAAAATAATTTCATGAAAGAAAAACAATCTTTCATTCAATAATGAGTATTTACCACCAATTCCAGCATGAGGAATTTCTCTTTGAGGGAAATTTCAATGACATTGATAAAATACAAATAATCAGAGAAAATACCAACACAGAATTGAAAGGGAGAGAGGTCATTGTAACCCTGATCTCATAAATTATATTCAAACAAAATTTCAGCACCATATGCATACTGTAAAATGGTGTGCTTATGACTAAGAAGGAAAAAAAATGTCAGACACTCATGGATTTGTCTTGTTGCTTCTCCAACATCTAAACATTTAACCACTTCCCAGTATGTGAAATCAATTCAGGAATCAATTATCTTGTTTGCTGGGGCCCACTTATTGATTGTTACTGGAAGATAATAAAAAAAATTGCAGATAATACACATTCTACTTAAAAGTTCAGACCTTTTTTTTTTTCTAAACTTCAGACCTTTCATTTAAAAATTATCCAAACCCTGCTTCCACCCTTCCTGGTGTGATCTGTGTTCCTTCTGTGACAATCTAGCACCTTTCTATGAAGTGGGAACAAAGGATTAGTCCTAGAAAGGAGTTGAAACTGAAAATAATGGTCAAAATTATTCGAAGGTGGCAGCACAGATGGAACCTCACGTAATAAACTAAAGAAAACCTGTTGTTAAGGATTTAGCTTCTCAATGAGAACGATCATGTTGTTTTGAAGGTTACCTAATCAAGCAAATGAACACATTCACCCAGTTGGAAATGCAGAAAGGGATACGATTGATGTGTTCCAGCAGAATATTAGAGATGCCTAATCAAAGGCGATCTTTAATCCCCTCACACCCATAGACAGGACATTCACAACTCTGCAACGTTACAACTACTATGGTACATTTTCCCCATTAAAAAAAATTTTACCCTTACTCCCTCATTGTATGTAAAGATACTGGTATATGTGCACAGTCATAATGCTTAAAAAAATAAAGAAAAAATATTTTAATCAATATCAAATGGGAAAAGGAAGAAATATAAATACCCCATTCCCCACCAGTGGCAAGTTCATTCCATTTGTTATCTCTTTAGTATATTATTTTGCTCTCACTATTAAACAAAAATTAAAAACAGCAAACAATTCTTGCATAACTTATTTATATATTTTCAATATTTTTCTTTTAGTTCTTTCAAAGCAATACATCTATTTGGTAATGGCAATTTGTCTCTAAGGAGGGATGAATCATTATAAAGAAACTGATCCTAAATTACCCTTCAGGTAAAGCATCTTGTTCAAATAAGGTTTTTGTGTACAACATTTTTTTTTTAATGTGGCAATATAAATCAAATGCTTTAACATTTTGCCTACCCAGCAATTCTACTTCTGAGACTTTATCCTAAGGGAAATCATCACAACTGTGCATGAAGATTTAGCTTTAAGGATGTTGATCACGACATTGTTTCTAATGGTAGAAAACTGGAAACGGCCCAAATGTCAATCACAGGAGAATGGCTAAGGTGCTGCACATCCACAGGGTGCAATTCAATGCAGTCGTTAAATCATGTGGTGGAAAGTATTTTATGACCTGGGGAAATGTTGCATTGTTATGTACCCAACAATAAGTAAAACACGTTTACAAAAATTATGATTTCACATATTTTTTAAAAAGCATTTTTATGCACAGAGATAAAAAGGCTTGAACTATATATACCAAATATCAACAGTTTTTATTTCTGGGTGCTGGGATCATAGACAATTTTTTTCTATGTTTACCTGCATTTCCAAAGCTTCCTGCGACGTACACGTAATAAGTGAATTTTTAAAAGATAACAATGATGCTAAGCGGAAGAATTCTTTCTACAAATTGTCTGCAGCAAGTTCATGGGCAAATATGATACACTGGTGGAGCAAGACACAGACAGCATAAACAGACAAAGGCAGAACTTACACGAAGTGCTGTTAGCTCGCAGATGTAGAAAATTATTTATATACCTTCATGAAAGTTAGTGTATTCCTTTTGTGGTGTGCAGTTGTTAACCGTATTTTAATCTAATAAATGCCTAATATCTAAATCAGAGGCAGGACCTGCATGTTTTGGCTCACTTTTAAGAAAAAACCATATACATTACCTTTAGGAGAAAGCTAATTATTATGGGCTACTTGCCCCATGAGCCTTTTTCATTTCTTTAGGGAAAAAAAAAAAAGGCTGAGACTTGGTTGTTGTTGCCTATTATAATTATGAAACTTATTATTTTGAAATAAGTTATGGGGTCATAGGAAGTTGTGAATATAGTACACAGAGTTCTGTGAAGCTTCCTTCAGCTTCCCTCAAATGGTGACAACTCACATAACTGCATTGTAACATAAAAAAAAGAAGAAATTGACATAGGCACAGTACTATTAAGTCAATTACAGACCTTATTCAGTTTTCACCAGTTTTTACATGCATTCCTGTGTGTGTGGTTCTATGCAATTTTATCCCAAGGCTAGATTCATGTAACCACCACTACCATCAAAATACACAACTTTTCCAAAGGAACTTTCTCACACTACCCCTTTATTTGTACCCTCCCCACCCATACCTGCTCCCAGTGACCACTAATCTGTTCTCTATCTCCATAGACTTGTTTGCCTACTATGATTTTATGCTTTTGCCACCAGGGAAATGGATAAAATGGTAAGGGGAACAGGGTGACTAACCGTACTGATGAAAATGGTAGTATCAGAAGTTTTGAGCAGGAAATAACAACAAATAAGCTGCTTTCCAATATTGCTTGTAATTTATTCAGAAATTTTATTTTGAGGAAGAAACTCAAAATCATTCTAAGTCCAATTTTGTATGAGCAGACTCTAACTGTGCAGTGCTTTTCTGTCTTTTGAAAGTGGTGTGTAGCTACCATTATTGCCAGAAAGTCCCCTTAAGAATTAGAATCCGAGGAGGAAATGAAAGTAAATGAGACATCCCACACTCATTGTAGAAACAAGGAATGCTGAATAAATGTTTCTCACTTCGGCAAAGCTGAACTGTTGGCGTTAGTTTAATTTTCCTTCCATTTCTTTCCATCTTGTGTTTCATACAGATCCTTTTATGAAAGAACTTTCTCCAAGCATCTCAGGTGTACAAAATCAAATTGTTGTGAAAGTCTTTCCTTAAAATCTACAGTCTTGAGTTTCATACAACTGGAATCATAGCATGTGTACTTTCGTGTCTGGCTTCTCTCTCTCCAAATGATGTTTCTGAGGTTCATCCATGTTGTAGCATGTATCAGTACTTCGTTGCTTTTTATTGCCGAGTAGTATTTCATTGTGTGGATATACAATATGTTTATTCTCTTGCTAATGGCTATTTGGATTGTTCTCCAGTTTTGGACTACTATGAAGAAAGCTGTTGTGACTATTCTTGTGTACTTTTTGGTTAAAAAAAAAACCCTCATTTTTTCTTGGATATGTAACTGGAAATGGAATTGAGTCAGAAGGTAGATGAATGTTTAAACTGGTAGACAGTGCTCCAAAGTGGTTGTATGAAGTTTGCAAAGCTAATATATGGCGAGAGAGGTCAGAAAAAGGGTGACTTCTGGGTTAGAGGGGCAATTTTCTGAGATGATGGAAAGTTCTATGATTCTGCACGGTGATCACAGAGGTGATACATAGGTGAAAAGTCATCCCACTCTACATTTAAGATTTGTGCATGTTACAATATGCAATTTATACCACAATTAAAAAGATGAAAAAAAAAAAGCCAAACCTACAATTCTGTGTCACTGAAGCTGCCTTCTCTTACTTGCCTTTCGTCATTCTGGCCCCTCCATTCTCTCTATGCATCCTTATCTAAAAATTACTTCCTAGTTTAATAAACAGAATCCGATTATGTTTCAGGTTGGCCTTTCAAATACAAAGATGGTTAAATTATCTCCTCTAAACCTAATCCTTTCCAGAATAAATACTTCTAGCCCCTCAACTGACACAGTCTTCAGAATTTCTCACTTATTTTTGTTACGGAGCCATGGGTGATTTCAAAATATGAGAATTAGAAGTGGAAATAATCATCCGAATCCCTGAAACCCGACAGTACAGAGCTCAGGGGAAACGTGCAGTCTGAGCAGCCCTGGCCATGAGCATTCTCTGAGTACTAGCTGGGCTGGCCCTGAAGCTGAGCACCTGGAGCGGTTTGTTCCTACGGTCATGTGGTCAACAAACCCCTCTGATTCTATTCAAACCAATTTCAGCCAAAGCCAGGTCTTTTCTCTTTTACTTCAGCCATGAGAATTTTTGAACCTATGAGCAGGATTTCACATTTGACTCCATTAAATTTTGAATCTTAAAATAAAATCTAGGACTTCCCTGGTGGCACAGTGGTTAAGAATCCGCCTGCCAATGCAGGGGACACAATCCCTGGTCCGGGAAGATCCCACATGCCGCGGAGCAACTAAGCCTGTGCACCACAACTACTGAACCTGCACTCTAGAGCCTGCAAGCCACAACTACTGAGCCCACGTGCCACAACTACTGAAGCCCGTGCACCTAGAGCCTGTGCTCCGCAACAAGAGAAGCCACCACACGCTGCAACTACAGAAAGCCCGCGCCACGTGCAGCAACAAAGACCCAATGCAGCCAAAAATAAAATAAATAAATTTATAAAAAAATAAAATCTAAACCATTAAATATTAATGGTTTCAGCATATTAGTCCAGGCTATCAGTCATTGTTGTAACTCATCCTACCACTCACAGCTTTGTTCCATATACCTCGTAAGTACACCTTCCTCCCCATATGATTATCATCATCATCAAAATTACTGCTGACATTTATCAAGGGCTTATTGAGTGCCAGGCACTGTTGTTAATCACTTACACACATTAATCCTCATAGCAACCCTATGAGATAGGACCTACTGCTAGCCCTGTTTTATAGATGGGGAAAGTGAGGCATAGAACAGTTAAGAAATATGCCAACATCACACACTTAGAACAAATATGAGCTTTCCCCAGAACACAAGCTTTTTAACTGTGCTATGCTGTTGACAAGGTCTGATTTAAAAACATACTGACCGGACTTCCCTGGTGGCGCAGTGGTTGAGAGTCCGCCTGCCGATGCGGGGGACGCGGGTTCGTGCCCCGGTCCGGGAGGATCCCGCGTGCCGCGGAGCGGCTGGGCCCGTGAGCCGTGGCCGCTGGGCCTGCGTGTCCGGAGCCTGTGCTCCGCGGCGCGAGGGGCCACAACTGTGAGAGGCCCGCGTACCGCAGAAAAAAAAAAACAAAAACAAAAACAAAAAAATAAATAAATAAATAAATAAATAAAAAATAAAAAATAAAATCATACTGACCATGGCAATACCAAGGAGAGAATCCAAAAATGGTATTCTAGAGATCACCCTAAATTTGCAACGGTCTGCAATGATCTATGTGCAACCATTTATTAATAGTTATGATAGGTATTATACCATTAAATTATACCATTTATTAATGGTGTAATAGGTATCATGACCACATTGCTCCACGTTACCTAAAAAACAGCATTAAAAACATTATCAAAATTCAGTTTGTTATAAGGCAGAAACTAACACACCATTGTAAAGCAATTATACTCCAATAAAGATGTTAAAAAAATTATCAAATTTTTTTTAATTAATTAATTTATTTAGGGCTGTGTTGGGTCTTCGTTTCTGTGCGAGGGCTTTCTCTAGTTGTGGCAAGCGGGGGCCACTCTTCATCGTGGTGCGTGGGCCTCTCACTATTGGGGCCTCTCTTGTTACGGAACACAGGCTCCAGATGCGCAGGCTCAGTAGCTGTGGCTCACGGGCCCAGTTGCTCCGCGGCATGTGAGATCTTCCCAGACCAGGGCTCGAACCCATGTCCACTGCATTAGCAGGCAGATTCTCAACCACTGCACCACCAGGGAAGCCCTATCAAATGTTTTATTTAAATAAAGATACAAATACTTCCATGGCATTTCTCTAATTCAGAAATATAAAGAAAAATGGCCTTAATAAGAAACATTTAAATATTATTGTATAGACTACAAATATTTTCCCATGTACTATCTCATCTGTTTTTATGTCACACAACTTCCTCAGTAAATCCATGCTGGATCTTCAATCACCTCTTTCCTAAGTGTTCATAAACCACATATTTCTCTCCTCTAGAATTTTGCTGGGATTGATTTATTTGTTGAAATTCTTAAAAAAAAAAAAGAATCAAAAGTATTGAGGGGAAATAGAAAATAGGAGTGAATAGTTGTATATTTTTATTAACTTATTAACACATTACTTTCTTATCCAGGTAGTAGTACTACAAGATAAATCAAAGAATTAGACAACAGCACACGACTGTGAAGGTCAGCCCTCAAAAACCTTTCATTTTACAGATAAAAAATACAGGCCCAGGGAAGCTAAATGATATACTTAAGAGCTGCCTAACTAATTAGTGACAGAGATGGTCTTGCAATAGCGTGTCTTTGTCACCATCCCATACTGCCAATGTGGTACTTGCTTTTATTTTCCTTATCATCATTCTCTTATACTTTATCATTTTCCTTGGAAAATGGCTTCACAATTAAAGTCTTGAGACTTTTGCCTCCTCTGAACTTTAGCCACCCAGAACACTTGCTGACAGGTTTCTACCTCACTTGTATATACTTATTTAGCTGTTTGTCATTCTGATATTTTCATAAACTTTAATCATTTGTGTTTAATTTTACATTTTTTTCCCAGTGGGAATAACTATAATCTCATCTTTTAGAATCTCTCATCCTTCTTGAACCAATTTCCACTTTAAAAATCTCTGTATCTCCTATGCCACAGTGTCCGCACAAAGTATTTATTGAATCTCCATTTATGGGTTTATATTTATCTTTCCTTTGAATTAAAAAAAAGGGTGTGACTTCTCGTTGTTGTTATTATAAGCCATACGATAACATGCTCTCCTTTAAGGTACTTCCTTTTTGGTAAGAATTAAATCCAAGGTATTAACTACTCTCAGGTTTTGTCTACTTTGGTTGTAATTAAAGTGTAAGACAAGACCCTGTCAGATGCTTTACTTTTAGCCAATGAGACTCGTAAATTGACAGGTGCAGGCCTTCACATCGCCTGCTCCAAATTCACAACCTCTAAAGACTAGGTGGACCTTCCACCTGTTCCCCACATTCCACTTCTTTCTCCCTCCTCATGTCGTTGTTATGACTCAGCAGAAGTAGGCAGGTGTTGGTGGGTTACATGAATCCTGGCAGGCTCTTGATAACGTCTTAGTTACATGCCCCCGAAAGACAGATTATCTAAGGGTTAAACTGGGTCTACATAGTTAAGAAAGAGATCCCCAGAGAGCAAATGAAATGAGTTAGTTATAGTTTAAAAGAGAAAGTTTTGATCACCCAGGAAATAAAAAAAGTTTCTGCACTGGGATTCCCATTTGCTGTATAAAGAAGAAAAGCCAAACTCTAAAAACTCTTTTATACTTATTGGTTGGAAAACCCTGCATATGTTTCCCTGAAGGATAGAATTCTGTTTCTTCGCAGAGTCTGAAATCACCTCCCCAGTCCTCTCCAGCGGCATTCTACTCCTTCACATCTTAGGGCTTTCCCAGTGTTCATCTCTCAACCACCTCAAGTCAAAAAAGGGCAGAGTGTGAATCCACTGTGCCACTCCCTTTACGCTGGGGGGCAGGCTGAAGCCCCTCCTCTGCTGACATTGCCTCCAAGTCTCTCCATGGTCTCCAGAACAAAATCCAAACTAGACCCAAAGCTCTTTGAGGCCTGGCCCCTGCTTAACTCACCCAGTGCAAGTTCAGCCCTTTGCTACAGCCTCTGTCTTCCCTCTGCTCTGTGGGAAACAGAGTTCTCCTCACAAGCTGTGTCAAAACTGCCCTGAAGCTCTGGACATATTCTCTCTGCCTCCAGCACCTGCGCTGTCTGGCTCAGCACAGATCCCACCTCCACTGGGGTGGCTTCCCTCATTACCCTGGATGAGGTGTCCCTTCCATCTTGGGTTAAACTCTATCAGTCTTTACACTTTACAGCGATTGCCCATTCTCTTATTTCCCTCTCCTACTTACGTGGTGTGCTTTAGGGGTAAAAGCTGTGTTTCTTCATCACTTTGTACCCACAACACAAAGCAATGTTTGAAACATAGTTGGTGGTCAGTGTTCGCTGAATAAAATCCTAAGTTAATGTACTAACATATCAAATCACTTGATATTACCTTCCTTCAACATGCAAACATTTACTTCTAATTTAGCTTCTGGGAGCCAAAAGTGATCAGTGTTGATGGGTGCTTTAAGAGGGAGTCATAAACTTGTTATTTCTCAACACGTATACTTCCTTTATCTTTGCTTACAGCATTCCGGCAGAAGGCATGACATTGGACTGTGCTCTAAATCTAGATGTCTATTTGAAAAGGCAGTGGAATGAAAAAGTGGGGCAGGAAGAAGGCAAGAGTAAAAGCTGAAACAAGGTTGAAGAAAAGTAGAATTTTTGTCCAGAAACAAGGAAGGCAAACCACACATCTTCTGGCTCCCAAGGACCCTTTACGAGAATGATGCTGCTGAAAAAAAAAAAAAAAGTCATCTCAGGGAGGATGACTGTTAAGTTTTCAAAAGTCATAAATGGCTCATAAGATCAAACCTGAAATTCAATGAAATAATCTTAGGACAAATTTATGTAATTATGAGTAAAACTGTCAATTTGATGTGTCTCAGAAAACCCATGGGACAAAACTTTAGACAAGACAGAATTTTTCCAGTGATAATCTTTTTGCCTAATTTCCTTTTGTTCATCTGCAATAATAATGATAATCAAGATGTAATTTTAAAAGGATCATTACTTTCCCTATGCAGAGATTAGTCAACTGAGGGTCAATTTTACATCTATACTTCTAAAAGAATGTTTTCAAGGGTAGCAACCAGCAGATAAGTCCCAAAGCACCTCACAAGTAAGGACACTATGTCATAGTGCATCTCCATCTAACAAGTTGTTCGTTCACCATAGATGCTCTGGACACCTACTGTAGTACATAAGTGTCCAAGAAGAAGAGGACACAGGGCTTGCTCTCAAAGTTTCTTTCTCTGTACTTCCCACAGCATGTTTCAAACTGATTCACTGAGCACGGATTCATCCCACCTCGACTCACCATGGGTTGTTTTTTGTTTTTAACATCTTTCTTCAATAGACTGAAAGCTTCTTGGCGACACAGAGTAAATCATATTCATCTCTGAATGTGGAAGCACCTAAAAGTTAGTATCTTCAACATAAAGGTTTGATAGATCCTTGCTGAATTAATTTGAAAAAATTAACCTAATTACTCTTATAACCATTTAAGATTACACAGTATCAAGCATCACTTTTCTTGGTTGCCCAACAAACTGATATACGTGGAGTTTGTGTAGCCTTGACAGACGCTTTTGGAGCCATGAACTGACTCACCAAACAAACAGAATTGAAAAACAAACTAATGAAAATGCAGCCCACTTCTCCTTCCTGTTTGTGGACTGTAATGTCTTATTACTGTACCATTATGTGATGCTGTCCACCATGTGACTGTCTTCAATAAAATTTCTCAGTTTACTCCTGTTCATGATAAGATGCAATGAAAACAATAGGTATGTAAAATTCTGTCCTTAGATTTTTTTTGGGGGGGGGGGTTCCAGACAGTATGAAGTCTTTTTGTCCCACCTTCAAAAAGCCAATCTAAGGTCCCCTTTCAACCAAAGGTGAAAACTTCACTGAAGAAATAAAAAGGACTGATATATTAGAACCTCAAAATGATGTGCCACCTGGGATGGGGAAATACTACATGATCTTGGTAATCTGGAGAAGGGGGAGAGGCAGGCAACACGGATTCAACTATCATGCTACAAAGCCAAACAACAGATCTTATTTGCAACTTTTGAATTGGATTACCCCAAAAGGTCTGTGTCAGGAGGCCCTTCTGTGGCTGGGGCCCTGGAGCCAAATATGGCAGTTTATGTGATGGTGATGGCCAGCTAAGGAGGGATGTTACCTTGGTAAATTATGATAACTGGGCAGTAAGGATTACTAAAGCCAGCATAAATTTAGAGGGTTTGTTCATGTGCCAACTCTGTGAATTACAGATGTATATGCATTCATAAAATGTCTTCCATCATCAGAGACTGTAAAAAGTTTTTCACGCACACAGTCTTTACTGAAATAGTATCTGTTATCAGAACTCCTGCTCATTGCATCTATAGTATATATATGCACTTTGTAACCTCAAAGGCCTAGTCCTCTTGACAGATCTAACTCTTAGTTTCCAAGTCAGCAGGGCACCCACTGCAAAGCTATACAGGGCCATCACTTCTCAGTCACTCATGCTTACCAGCCTGAAGCCATAGCCCATGGTGTCAGTGCTGATAATTATTTTCTTCTTTGAAGCAGCAATGGGATTATCTGCCTATCTTTTACACAAGGATTCTCTTCAGCATTTGCCGGGTATCCTTGATCTTTTCCATAAGAGCCAGGCCAGGGAAGGGAGCTGGACTAGGCTTCAAGTCTGTCACTAGGGACTGATAGCACTTCAAACCCTCTTTCTTGAATGCAGCCTCCTTTTGTAGTGGATATGTCTCAGAAGCTGCCTGTGCCTATGGCATCAGAACTCACATCTATACATACACTTGACCAAAAAGCACCATTTTGGAGGTCTGGACAGCCTGACGCTGACTGCTTCAATACAGATTTTTTAAAAAAATATTTATTTATTTTATTTGGTTGTGCCAGGTCTTAGTTGCGGCTCGAGGGCTCCTTAGTTGTGGCATGTGAACGCTTACTTGTGGCATGCATGTGGGATCTAGTTCCCTGACCAGGGATCGAACCCGGGCCCCCTGCACTGGGAGCGTGGAGTCTTAACCACTGCGCCACCAGGGAAGTCCCGTCAATAGAGATTTTATTCACTGGTCCTTCTGGCATCTCAAATCCCTCTTATTCCACAAACATAAATGGAAAACAGCCTAACCAAAAGACAGGGTATCCAGTGAGCATTTCAGAGGAATGGAGATGACAGTTGAGTAACTTGTACTAGTTGTAAGGCCCTGGGCAATGAACAAAGTGTACAAAATTTTTACTTATAACTACATGCTGACTCTGCAAACCAATGATTAGCAAAAAGCTTATTCTCTGAATAGTCTCAACATAGAGTGATTCCCTCATGCTTTCTTTAGAATTTCTGTTTTCAATCTACTGAGATGAAAGTATTTCCCCCCAGTGTTACAAACATGTCTTGTTCTTGAAAGTATACCCTTTGCACATTGCCAGATGGTAGATAATAATGCTAATTTAGGATGGGCTTGATGGCACCAGTAAAAATGGTCTTGATATAGCTGTTGCATTTATATAGTATTCGTGACTATAAAAAAGACCAGCTGTCCCTCACAGGGAAGTTCCTGCCCCCAAATTTAGGGCAATCACTAAATGACCTAATGGAGTAAATATCGAAAAGAGCTTGGATTTGTATTTCTATTGGTACAAATTGCCCCAAGGCTGAAACAATTTGTCTTTTGATCAAGAGTGAAAATGTTGGGCAATTTTTATTTTTCAGCTTTCCAAACATTAGAGTTGTTTATAGATAAAACTAAGCATTTCCATTCTTATCAAATACCTACACATATTTCCTATGAGATCTAAAATTAATTTTAGGGCTTCCCTGGTGGCGCAGTGGTTGAGAGTCCGCCTGCCAATGCAGGGGACGCGGGTTCGTACCCCGGTCCGGGAAGATCCCACATGCCGCGGAGTGGCTGGGCCCATGAGCCATGGCCGCTGAGCCTGCACATCCGGAGCCTGTGCTCCGCAACGGGAGAGGCCACAACAGTGAGAGGACCGCGTACCACAAAAAAAATAATAAAAAAATAAAATAAAATTAATTTTAATAACAGGCCATAACACTTTCGGGGGGGGGCAAAAGACTGGGCTTTTATACTCTCATTTTAACTGACATTTTATGTATGGTTTTCCATTTGAACAAAATGGATTGTGAACAGAGGTGAAGTTCAGGAGTGGTCACCTTAGCTCTTTATAATTGTTAATAGTTACTGAATTCTTACTCTATGGCCCATACTGTTCTAAACATTTACCATGGATTAACTGCTTTAATCCTCACAACAAATTCCCAGCTGCGTGATCCTGGGCAAGTGACTTAGGCTTTCTAAGCCTCGATTCCATTTCCAGAGAAAGAAATGGAAGCTTAGAAGGTTAAGTGATTTGCTGAAGTTCACTCAGCCAGTGAAAGGCAGAGCTGGGACTTGATCTCAGCAGGTCTTCCCCACCAACAGGACTGCCTTTGGCATCCTCAGGGATCACTAACTAGAGACAGAACTAGACACTCCCAAAGGAAATGCTCACAAAATTAGCACTCACATTCCTATTCACTTGCTCTGTGAGATTCTTCTAAAATTGAAATGGGCAAATGATAATGAATAAGAAACGCATGAATTCCTATCCCCATTCCCACCCTAATCTTTGAGACTTAAGCTTTCAACCTAGGTGGCCTATAAACTTCTTTGAAAGGCAATCCAAAGCTTGTAACAACTTTCTCAATGGCTTTGAAAAGAAGGTTCTGATGACTTAATGATCTTAAAAAACATTTCTGTCTTTATAGCTAATGTATGACTGAAAAAAAAAAGATAAATCTCCAATGAAATGGACACCATACATCAAATCCCCTTTGTGACTAAAGAAATCAGGTACACGCTGAAGATGGAAAGCCATATTTTGAAGATGGTTTCAGAAAGATAAGCAAATATAGATATGCCCAGTTCTTAAGGAACAATTTTAAAAGAATCTTAAAAGACAGTTTGGCATTACTGAAATTCTGCACCACGGCTCCAGCCTGCCTAATTCATGCCTTTCTAAGAGGAGTGAGAGAGGGAGAGAAAGTCACTTCAGCAAGGCTTACGTTTATGAAAAACACATGGGCTTTTAAAGCCAGCTAAACCTGAATTTGCATCTCAGTTCTACAGTTTTCAAGGAATGTGGTCTTGAAAGTTACTTAAATTCACAAGCCTCAGTTTCTGCATCTGCTAAAATGGAATAACTACCTCCTTGCCAAGACACTGTAAGGGTTATAGGTAATGTGTGCCATGTGCTTGGCACATGGTAGGTTCTCAACAAACTGTAGCTGATAATAACAACAAGAACAGTGTTAATAAAAACAATAAAAAATACTGCCAACAGCAGAGACCAGTGGAAGTATGATGATGGTTAAGAGCACGGGCCAGGGGTCAGACCACCTCAGCTTTTATCCTGGCTTTCCTTTCCTCGTAGAATTCACATCTTATTGAACAAAGACTGTTCTCAGTTTATCTCTGCTCTCATGACATCTCCATGGCTTTACTTGACATCTTAGGCTCTTCGGCAAATTACTTAACTCTTCTCTGTACCAGTAACCACAGCTGTAAAATGGGGCTAATAATAGTATCTACATCATATGTTTGTGGTGAGAATAAATGAGTCCATCCACATAGAGCTTAGAACCACGTCTGACCCTGACACATTATAAGAACTCAATGCTAGCTGTTTTTTTAGTTATTGTGTGAAGGACATTCCAAAACCAACACCAACCACCTGGCTAAAAACTGCCCACCCATAAGGTTGTTTAACAAATTGAAACTAGAAGAGCATGAAAACTCCTGAGGCTGGCAAGACAGCATTTCAGACTAATGGCTAGAATAATATAAGATCAGAAGTTATCTCAAGGGAAAAAATCAAAATTAGACTGCAGTTTACAAGGAGGTGTGATCAGTTAACTGGTAATCCTACTAAGAATCCAGGGTTGCAAAGGGCTTCACTGTAAAAGGACTTTGTAAATGTCACTTTTAAAAGTCAAAGCAAATAAAAAAGTGGAGAAGAATAAGAATGAGGCAAAGGGAATACAGGTTGCCTTCCTCCTTTCCTCAGAACATGTTGTGTTTTTTCCCCCATGCTTTACCGTATTTCTAAATCCTTTTTGCAAAGGTCAGAAAAGCAGCACTGATCCCATTGTGTCACTTCCCAACATACTACTTAAAAAGATTCAGCTACCTAGCAAATGTAATAAAGAAGGATGGCTGTACCCATAAAACATCCAAGAAACAGCTACCAAACCAGAGCATTCCAATTTGCAAAGATAACATATAATCCTGCTGCTTTGGGTGTGGCTCGATGGCGAGGGACGGTGAGGCTGGGATTCAAAGTGCTGTCTCCAGCATCTCATGGATTGGGATGATGACATCTGAACCAGGGTGAAGAAGAGAGCACCCCCATTGCTGTCTGTACTCCAAGCCCTCTGAAGCACCCACTTTCTAACACAGGGGCAGAAAATGGGACCAGAACTGGGTCAAGGTCCTTTGGGTCTCCAGGAAAAGCAGCAGGGATGAACTTGAAAGAGCCCATTTTATGGCACGGGGTGAGGAAGAAGAGGCATGTGTTTAATAGTCTTGTGTGGTTGCAGCTCACTCCTCAAGCAACAGTAACTTCAGCAGCCACTTCATTATAGTTCTACTGTAAATGACACTGGCCTAAGCCAAGTCTGTGCCAAAACACCCTCCAGAATTCAGCTGGGGTTAGGTCATCTGCAGTCTATTGACAACTGCTGAACTTAAAACCCCTAACGAGGCATCTCAGCAACAGTATGTGTCCTGCCACTAATGAGGCTCTTTTTCCATGAATAATGAATAAGAACATCATCTCTGTTGCCAGGTACAAACATAAACAAAGCTCAACACAAGGGCCTTGGTATGGTGAGTTTGTCCATTTGCAACAAAGGAATTTTGCAAAGTGAGAGCCAAGTTTTAGTGGAGGGTGGGACAAGCTCTTGTAACGAATAATGTGGACATATGTTATCAGAATCTAATAAATCAGCTTTTGGTTGTTGTGGAACAGAGGCTGTGCAAAGGGATAGAGAGAGACAACAGAAAGCTCCAAATGAGTTCATTTCTTTATTTTACACTCAGTCTCGTAACACAAAACTGATGATTTCTGTAATGAGCCAAAATCTTCATGAAAGGAGCCTTAGGAGATTTGAGATCCCAAAGGCTCTGTTGGTTAAATCTTTTCTTAAGCCTTGATGTATCAGGCTGAGGGCAGGTCGGCGCTGGGGATGAGAACACTGGAACCTTGCTATGACACTGATGGCTACGGGGTGGCATGTGGAAAAGTGCATGGCCACTTGAACCCATGTGCTGGGTTCTGCTGGTACTAAAAGGCCTGTAATGTATGAGCATTTTGCCTCTAAGGTAGTTTTCTGGCTTAGACTCGCAAGGTCATCCCAACAGAGATTCCACACATAAACAGAGAACAAAAGTGAGCTGACATGAAGGCCAGACAGTCTTTATTTTGTTTACTATAAAGTGTGCCACAAATACTTTTCTCTCTTTCTAAAATCAGTTCCATATTAGGTAGCATATATCTTGTTACACAGGGTGCTCATGTTTGCACAGGCCAAGTGATGCCATCACTGGCTGATGGTTTTTAGTTTCCATCAGTTTGAGCAAGAATTAACAATAAAATAAAACAAAAACAGTCTCATGATGCCTCAGTTCCTCCAACTGCAGGGGGTAACAACTCTAACCTATTTCAGAGATTCCTTATGAAGAACGGTATGTCAAAAATAAGACTCAAATAGTATAGTTTGCCCTATATGTTTGATGAATATTTTGACCTGAATAATTATTTTTTTATTTTTATAAATTAATTTTATTTATTTATTATTTTTGGCTGTGTTGGGTCTTCATTGCTGCACGCGTGCTTTCTCTAGTTGAGGCAAGCAGGGGCTACTCTTTGTTGCGGTGTGCGGACTTCTTGTTGCCTTGGCTTCTCTTGTTGCGGAGCATGGGCTCTAGGCGCGCGGGCTTCAGTAGTTGTGGCTCGCAGTCTTTAGAGCGCAGGCTCAGTAGTTGTGGCGCATGGGCTTAGTGACTCCGTGGCATGTGGGATCTTCCCGGACCAGGGCTCAAACCTGTGTTCCCTGCATTGGCAGGTGGATTCTTAACCACTGCGCCACCAGGAAAGTCCCCCTGAATAATTCTTTAAATGCACTAAAGATGCTTACTTAAGAAAAAGTATTTTATAAAGTAAACAATGATCATAGGTAATCACTCCCTAATATCCATTTTATAAGCAAATATATTTATTTTCGGGAGACAGTTAATGAAATATGGCAGAATAGTATGAAATTCTGCAGAGATTCCAGAAGCTAAGTCATGGCAGGTAATTATGTAGAAAATTTTTGTACAATTAATCAAATAGTAAATTCACAGACAATGGCAATATGAGCAGAAGATTTTTCAAATATCTAGGAGATGTCAGCTTATTTTTCTGGTTTATTAAGAAGAGGCAAAATGTTCTTCTGTGCTCACGGGTGAGTAACCAGAATGGCAAAGCCTCTCATATGAAGAAATGGGGGTTATTCTGCTAATGAGGAGAAGACCTGGGATGAAAGGGCCATGATCTTATCTTCAAATATTACTGAACTGTCACAAGGTTTGTAGCAAGAGCTACCAGCTGTTCTATTGCTTTGAAGGATCAACATAACCAACAGGTAGTGGTCACAGTCAGCCGATGAGGGGTCACAGCAGGATCTCAAAGAGTTAGTGCTGTTCCAACAAGGTACATGCTACCTGCAGAGGTTCTGAGTGATTCCTGACCACGGAAATCACGTGGAAATTCTCTAAGAGGATAGTCATCAAAGTGCTGTGCTATAAAAATGATCCTTCTGATCTAATCATTGAAATACATCAAGAAGAGCAGAATACTCAAGTAGATAAAAGTACCCAAGGACTTACCATCATACTTTGCTAAGACTGCCTGAACATCAGCATATGCTTGTAGTTCCAGAAGGGCTTCTAAAAGGTTTTCATGGATGTTGAACATGCTCAGGAGAGGGAACTCCTTCATTAACTAGGAAAGAAGAAACCAAGGAATAATTAATATATGTTTCTTATCTTTTTAAAGTATAACTAATACTGAGTTATATTTATACACTCTATATAAAAGTATAATGTAATTTTTAGAAGTATAATTAATACTGAATGATAAGCATTCATATCAATTATTATGTTGTAAAGCAATAAATGCTTACATTTTTTCCTGCTATTTTGGAAAAATGGCAACTTTGAATTTGTGAGAAAGTAAGGTGGGAGAAATTCCAAAAGTGAGAAGTTTTTATGAACACTGAGGAACATGCTTAGAGGTAGTACTAAATAATGTTAAAATGCCTTAAAGGTCAAATCAAGTGAAGGTTGAAAACTATCTCATAGGTGCTAACAGTTAGCAGTTTTGGATGGAAGCCAGAGGGTAGAAGGAGAAACAAAAGGCACTACTCTTGGGGCTTCCCTGGTGGCGCAGTGGTTGAGAGTCCGCCTGCCGGTGCAGGGGACACGGGTTCGTGCCCCGG
>NW_006777107.1:808858-816281 GCF_000442215.2 Lipotes vexillifer
AAAAAAAAAAAAAAAAAAAAAGGCACTACTCTTTTGAGCAGCCTGGTGACCAAGTTAAGGAGAAAAAGTAGGAAAATAACTAGAAGGTGATATGTGTTGAGAAAATTTGTAGGTAGTGAGACAGGGAATGTTAGTAAAAGAAGAGGATGTTCAGGAGTTCCTGCCTGGTGGTCTCAATAAAACAGAAGTCAAGATTATCTTCTGAGACTGAGGGAACAGGTGGCAGGGAGGAAATAGGAAGACAGCGGTGAAAGTGTAGAACAATCAAGGATTGCAGAGGCCATCTTGGGGCCCTAACAGACTGGAGACCATGAATTTACAGAGGTTATAACTGGCACTGTTGTCAAGTTTCAGCTAACAGTGCTCAGCAGCCCAGGTACAGTGGCAAAGATGTCAAATGATGAGGTTGAGCCTGGGAAGACTGAATTAGATTCAATGAGAAGTCAAGAAGAGGACTGACTAGAATGGTGAAAGAATGATTAAAGGAACGGCCTCAGGTTCTCGACAGCATGGGGAGGAAGGGAGGTCCAAAGAGAGTTAAAAGATATAATAATGAATTTCACTGGAAAACAAAGAGAAAGAAGACAGGACCAAGAATTTCAGAGTAAAATCTTATCTTCAAGAAAAATAAATCTCACCTTAAGAAAAAGATAACCAGGTTCTTTATAAAGCAAAGACACACACACACACACACACACACACACACACACACACACACACACACGCCTATTTATATATATATATGTGTGTGTATGTATGTATTGATGTATACGTATATATCCTCTATTTAATCTCCTAAATGGATAACTGTTTTCTGTTATAACACAATGACCTCTAAAAAAGTGATACCTCTTTTTTTTTTGCGGTACGCAGGCCTCTCACTGTTGTGGCCTCTCCGGTTGAGGAGCACAGGCTCCAGACACGCAGGCTCAGTGGCCATGGCTCACGGGCCTAGCCGCTCCGAGGCATGTGGGATCTTCCCGGACCGGGGCACAAACCTGTGTCCCCTGCATCGGCAGGCGGACTCTCAACCACTGAGCCACCAGGGAAGCCCCGATACCTCTTTTTTTGATGTCAAAATATTTAAAGCAATTGTGCTGAGAGAAATAATACTCAAAAATAGGCTAATTTACTGTTAAGCAAGAAACCAGTGGATATGTTGCATTGACTATCCACTTCTTCCAAGTTATAAAATCTTTGCCATATTGTTTTGTTTTTTTAAAGCCAAGAACATTTAGCATATCTCTAAAAATAAGTAATTTTCTGCCGCTCCAAAGCATCATATTACCAACGAATAACACCTATCAAAATGATTATGTCTTCAATAAGCCTGTCTGAACCCCCTAGAGACAGCCTGCAGTATTTTCATTGCTAGTAAAGTAAGTGAATAAGGCTGTATCCCACATTGTTGATGTTCTGTAACCAATAAAAGTATTTCTTGTTCTGGTTCACTTTGATTCTGGCTGACATCACCTTTTGATTTTTTTTCCCTTTATAATTAGTGCTTGTTAGAATTAAATCTCTCTGTCGTTCAGCATTTGGCAACACAATCAAGACATTCTCTAACCTGCAACATTTAAACATTTACCATTTTCAACCACTTCTTCAGATAAAGGTCAAACTTCAAGGACACAAATCATATTCTATAATTTAAAAAGTGCAACTCCAAATATTAGTATGCTGAAGCTTAAAAACTGAGAGGGGGGTCTAATTAAAATCCAATGAGACTAAGAGCAAACATGGAGGTCTTGGCTTGTTTAAACAGAACTTGAAGTAAGATGCTAGGAGTCTGGGCAGCAATGCTTTTGCTGGAAGCTTGGACAGAGTATACCATGTCCAAAAAAATAATCACCAATAAAGGATTTTAAACATGGCAAATAGCAAATGTTGGAGAGGTAATCGAAGTCATATGACAATTTGGAAATCTAGCTTTGCTTCTTGAATATAAACAAGAAGAAAAAGTGAACCTTCTGCTGCCCCATCTCACTCTAGCTCGCACCTGGCCCTCTCCAGCCCTTCGCAACAAGCTCTCTTAGAAAAAAGCCATGAATGTTCTACTCGCGCAGCTCCCTTCAGTCCTCACTGCAAGCTACAATCTGGCTTCCAGCCCCACAATTCCTCTGAATCTGTTCATTCCACATTTCCAGGTGACTTAATTTGCTCCTGTGGACGCCCTCCAGTCCTTTTCTTGCTTGACCTCTGCAACATTTGACAGTTTGATGACTTTTTCCTTGAAACTCTTGTGTCTCTTGGCTTCCTCAACACCATTCTCTTCTGGTTTTCTTTGTACTTATCTTCTAGCTCCTTCTCTAGTTTCCCCCTTGTCTGCTACTTAGGAGAAGGCTGTCTCCCTGGTTATGCCCCAAGTGCCCTTCACATAAACACCCTCATCTCTAGGATACTTCCGTGTCCAGGGTCTCAATACCACCACCTTTGTGGGGATGGCTCCCACATCCTCACATCCTTCTCTGACCTCTCTCCTAAGCCATTATATCAATTTATAAACTATCTCCCTGACAGTTTTACCCGATCCATCTAATACTGGGCTCATAAATTTCTCCTCCCCACGCCAACCCTTCAAACCTGTTTTTCCCCATAGTACTTCCTATTTCGGAAAAGAACCATTAAGCCCCACTAACCTCTTCGCCCTACCCACAATAGCCACCTTAGAGGTCCCTAAACCCCTGAATTCATATGTAAAAACTGCTGGTAGTTTTCATCAGGTTCAAAGAAAGCTCTGTCATGCAAACAAATACATAAACATAAAACAAGCAAACACTTTAAGAATCATTATCATTTCCTCTTTTCTCTGGCCTTGCTGCCAATAACTTAGTTTATGCCCTTACACTTGGCCTAAACTGCTCAAATAGCATCTTCCTCTGCTTACTTCTAGATCATCTTTTTCCAGCCCACCCTTCACATTACTGTCATAATGGCTTTTCAAATAAACACACTTGAGTCCATCTCAAGCCTGCTTAAAAGGCAACCACTGACGTGGTTGGACGTATCCTAAGGAAATATGCAGATGCGAATATAAAGTTACAAGCAAGATTGTCTTTCACGACATTATTTATAGTAGTGAAAAATGCAAGCAACTTAAAACTTTATCTATTATGAGGCATTTATATAAAATAAGATATAGTCATCTATTGGGCTATGATATACAGTCATTAGTAGCTAAATTCTCAAATAATTATTAATGGCATGGCCTTGGAAATGCAGACACATGACATAACATTAGAAAAAGTAAGATACAAACCAAATAACACAATAAGATCAAGCTTTTCTTTTGTATCTATGCATAGAAACATACTTGGTTACAAACATACCAAAATGTTTACTAGTAGTTATTTCTGGTTAGTGAGATTAAAGGTGATTTTTATTTCTTCCTTCATTTTTACCATAGGTTGTAATACTTTTAAAAGGAGTATGTGTACATTCTATAAACGGGGGTGGAAAAACTGTTTTTGAGAATATTGACTTCTCTGAGAACTATGAAACATTGATAAAGGAAATTGAAGATGATTTAAAGAAATGGAAAGCTATCCCATGCTCTTGGATTGAAAGAATTCATACTGTTAAAATGGGCATACTACCCAAAGCAATCTACAGTTTTAATGTGATCCTTATCAAATTACCCATGACATTCTTCACAAAACTAGAACAAATAATCCTAAAATTTATATGGAACCACAAAAGACCCGGAATTGTCAAAGCAATCCTGAGGAAAAAGAACAAAGCTGGAGGCATAACCCTCCCAGACTTCAGACAATACTACAAAGCTACAGTAATCAAAATAGCATGGTACTGGCACAAAAACAGACATATTGATCAATGCAACAGAACAGAGAGCCCAGAAATAAACCCACACACCTATGATCAATTAATCTTTGACAAAGGAGGCAAGAATATACAATGGAGAAAAGACAATCTCTTCAGCAAGTGGTGCTGGGAAAGCTGGACAGCCACATGTAAATCAATGAAGTTAGAACACACCCTCACACCATATACAAAAATGAACTCAAAATGGCTTAAAGACTTGAATATAAGACATGATACCATAAAACTCCTAAAAGAGAACATAGGCAAAACCTTCTCTGACATAAATTGTAGTAATGTTTTCTTAGGTCAGTCTCCCAAGAGAATAGAAATAAAAGCAAAAATTTAAAAATGGGACCTAATTAAACTTAAAAGCTTTTGCACAGCAAAGGAAACCATCAAGAAAACAAAAAGACAACCTATGGAATGGGAGAAAATATTTGCAAGTGGTGCAACTGACAAGGGCTTAATTTCCAAAATATACAAACAGCTCATATAGCTCAATATCAAAAAAACCCAAACAACCCAATTAAAAAATCGGCCAAAGACCTAAACAGACATTTCTCCAAAGAAGACATACAATGGCCAACAGGCACATGAAAAAATGCTCAACACTGCTAATTATGAGACAAATGCAAATCAAAACTACAATAAGGTATTACCTCACACCACTCAGAATGGCCATCATCAAAAAGTCTACAAATAATAAATGCTAGAAAGGGTGTGGAGAAAAGGGAACCCTCCTATACTGTTGGTGAGAATATAAATTGGTGCAGCCACTACGGAGAACAGTATGGAGGTTCCTTCAAAAACCAAAAATAGGGTTACTGATATGATCCAGCAATCCCACTCCTGGGCATATATCTGGAAAAGATGAAAACTCAAATTCAAAAAAATACATGCACCCCAATGTTCACAGCAGCACTATTTACAATGGCCAAGACATGCAAGCAACTTAAGTGTCCATTGGCAAATGAGTGGATAAAGAAGATGTGGTATATATGTAATGGAATATTACTCAGCCATAAAAAAAGAATGAAATAATATCACTTGCAGCAACATGGACAGACCTAGAGGTTATACTAAGTGAAGTAAGTCAAACAGAGAAAGACAAATATCACATGATATCACTTATAAGTGGAACCTAAAAAAAATGATAGAAATGAACTTATTTACAAAACAGACTCATAGAAAACAAACTTATGGTTACCAAAGGGGAAAAGGGGGAGTAGGGATAAATTAGGAGTTTGGGACTAACAGATACACACTACTATATATGAAACAGATGAACAATAAGGACCTACTGTATAGCACAGGGTACTATATTCAATATCTTGTAACAACCTATAATGGAAAAGAATCTGAAAAAGAATATATATATGTATATATATAATATATATATATACATATATATATATATGTATGTATCTGTATTAACTAAGTCACTTTGCTGTATACCTGAAACTAACACAATATTATAAATCAACTATACTTCAATAAAAAGGGAGAAAAAAGAACAAAAAAGAATATTGACTTCCCATCAAATTTAGGATATAAAGTCCTTAGCATGGCAAACACAGCCCCTCGTGACCAGTCCCTGTCTGCCGGCCAGCCTCACTTCTAGCCATTTACTAGACACACACTACATCTCGCCATAGAATGGCTTTCAGTTCTTTAAACGAGCCACATTCACTCATATTTCTACCTGTGTGCTCCCTCTCCCTGGGTGCTCTCCCTTCGGCCTCCTGGGTCAATCTGGCCAGGTCCTCAACTTCCAGGAACCCTTACCTGCCCACCCCTGACTCCTGACCTCTTATCCTCCATCTGCCAGGTTAGGTACTCCTGCCCCAAACTCCCAGAGTCCTTGTCACAATGGTCTTCTGGTCCATCTTCCCCATGAGCCTGGGAAGACTGTGAGAGCAGGAACTCTGTCTTATCACTAGGTTCTTGGTCACTGACTGACCCATCGTAGGTGCTCAACACATATTTAATGAATGGAAGGCTTTTTAAAGGCTTTTAACAGTACTCTTCCTTTGGGGTACATGTCATATGTGTGCTGCCACAGGCCTGCTTCAAGCCCTGGGGTCACATATCCCTCAATATGTTCCTCTACCATTTAAAATCTTCCATTGACTTTCAGTATCTGCACCATAGAAAAGGTATAGCTAGAACCCATAAGCTTTGACTCAATGTAAGGAAGAATTTTCTTATACTTAGAGCTGTCTGAAAATGAATAGATGGTGTACAAAGTCTCCATCAATGGAACTTCATAGAGAGAGAGGACGGTCACTGGACAGGGACGCTCAAGAAAAGACAGAGGACCTTTTAAATCCTCTAATTCCAAGGAAAAGCATCCCAACTCCTAAGCATAACTTTCAGGCCCTCCCTCAGCTCAGTGCCAGATGCCTCTTGCCTGCCCCCCGCACCCCGTTGCCGCCGTCTTCTACAGATTAAACTCTAGCCTAGTCGGATCAGACTATTATACACCATCCCCGGAATTCTTTCTACAGTTCCTAGACACTGTGTTTTTGCTCAAACTGTTCTTACCACCTGGAATACCTTTTCGCTTCATTTACAAGGCAGCCTGTCAAAATCACCCCACCCTCCAAAGCCCAGATCAAATGCCACCTCCTAAAGTCACAGCATCATAGAAAGTGGGAGCCAGAAGAGCTCGTGGAGATCATCCAAACACCCTCCTCAGTTTACAGACAGCTCCCTCCCACCCCCGCCCCACCAAACAACAATGAAGGCTGCAAATTTAAGTCATTCAGCCAAGTTAGTGCCAGGACTATGATTCAAATCAGTACTGATTCCAAATTTCAACACATCAGAACACTGTCTCTGGTCTGCCAAGTCTAGGAGAACTAAACCACTTTGCTTATGCTTCTCTGCTATAACACTTCCTTATCTGCTTGGTATTGTGTTTGCATGAATATATGAAGACAGCTATATTACAGAGGAAAGGGCCCTCTATATTTGGAGTTATTCATGAGTTTAAATCTCACTTCTACCACTTACTACCTGTGTGACTTTGTACACATTACATAACCTCTCTGAGCCTTGGTTTTTGTATCTCCTGGGTCTCAGCCCATATGGCATCTTCCCAGACTCTCTCTACCACCTATCTGATGTCATCACTGCACTCACATCACCATTTTCCATTGCTTCTATCACATTCTGAAATCGTCTTATTTATTTACTTATGTAGCTGAATATTAGATAATTTAAAAAGCAAAACAGTAAACAGAGTGACAGTAGGTAATACTATAATTTCACAGATCAGCAAATTTTTTCTGTATAGAGCCAGAGAGCAAATACTTTGGGCTTTGCAAGCCACATGGTCTCTGTTGTGACTACTCAATTTTGACATTACAGCATGAAAGCGGCCATGGACAGTACATAAATGAATGAATGAGGCTAGGTTCCAACAAAACTTAACTTATAAAAACAGGCAGGAGACCAGATTCGGCTGCAGGCCTTAAATTGCCAATCCCTGGTTAACTGGAATAAGTTTCAAAAAACAAAAGGTCTTCATAAAATGAGTTTTATAGTGATATTACATTTGAAAAACAAAGCGTCTCTCTCACACACAGCTGGTTCAGCA
>NW_006777107.1:817078-824501 GCF_000442215.2 Lipotes vexillifer
CTACTCTACACCAATACTTCCTCTTCCAGCTCTGTTTCCTAGAGCCCGTTCATACATATTTCTGAGGATTCGCATACTGGGATATTCACACAGGATGAGGAACACTGCCATAAATAGCAGAATGGATAGATCAAATGAGGTTTACTCATGACAAAATGCTATTCAGCAGGCAAAAGCAATGAGTTAAGCTTAATATGTCTTAATGTAGACAAACATCAAGCAGTTTTGAGTTCTCTAGAAATACTCTAGAGAAACAGATTGGAGAATATAACATTTAATTAAATTTTTTAATGTACACAAAAGAATCCTACATATTGTTTATGGGTATATTTTATGGAAATATATGAAAGCAAACTGAAAAAACAAAGTTGCTGGTACCTAAGGGGAGGTGAATGGTGTGAGTGGTAGTCACATGGGGTCTATAGCTTTATATTGTTTTATGATAAAAACCGTTAATTATTAATTTACTACTATTTATTTTTATAATTCTGGGTAGTGAGGGTGTTTTTTCATATATTAAATTTTTATACATTTTTAAAGTTGCTTCCTCAAACATAGGAAGCTCATTAGATGTACTTTTCATTTGTAATTCCTCAAGTCATGAAGACTTCGATTTTTATCATTTAGACTTTAATTTGTTTTCCTATTTTCTAATTGCCCTTTGAAGCAAAATTACTTCTTCCTGTTGGGGGTTTGACTCTGTAGCTCCTTAAAATATTGCTAGCAATGTCTGATTAGACAAGATTTAGAGAATTTCCTCCAAAATTAATGTGAGTTAATAGATTTTAATATACTGCACTTGAATTTGATAATGATGACAAGATAATAATAGCTAATCTCAGATGAACCACGTCTTAGAGTCCCATCTTAGAGTCCCAGTTTTCCTCCATTTGAGTTCCAGAGAGTAGGGCCGCTGACAGACGTGGTGTGAAGAGCTATAAGAATTATTATCTTACCTTGAAGGATGCTTCAGAGTTAAATTTCTTCTAAGTCCCTCCCTCTCTAACCCTTATAGCGGGGATTGGGGTTGAGGTTGGAGCTAGGGTTAAGGGTTAGGCTTAGCTGAGACCACCTAACAGGAAAACTCTTCTGTCATAAAATTCCTTCTTGCTTCCTCTCCAGAACCACAAAGATTCCCATGACATATTGTTTTCAAAATAAAAGAGAAGGCACCGCACACATCAGTGGGGCTGCTGGAAAGGGTTCAACATGGGGGAGGTGGTATACAAAAGTCAAGAGCACCACTGCCTTTGGAATCAGATAGATCGGGTTCCTGTTCAGGGACAGTGGAGTTTCTTGGCACCAGGTGAGCTGATTTTTCTCATCTGCAAGATAAGGATAATACCTAGCTCACAGTGCACCCAGACACAATCCAGGGCTTGGTAAATGTCAGTCATTATCCTTGCATGTTAACACCAGATACACTGCATTTTCAAGGCTATTCGTTTCGCTGTGTGCGACTAAGTTTCCTTCAGGGGGTTAACTGTGCAGTATAACATATCCCAATTCATTTATTTATTTTGAAATAATGTACAAAAAATAGCTTGGTGACATAATTAGCCTTTCTACTAAGAAACTCGAATGAAGGCATATGATAAACATAAAGGCCTGTTTTCTATAAGCTAAGTCATTCTAAATAAATCTTTAAAGTCCTATCTAGCATAGTTCTGTTTATTTATTGCCAGCTATCTTCTCTGCGCTGGTAATTGCTTTCTCCTGGCAGTAAGAAATTTATATGCCCTGTTTTGCCCAAATATTACAGTTCACATACAATGAAAACACTAACTCTCCTATGATTCCTCTAATACCTAGGGGGAAGAACATGGGATGGGCCAAGGATAGAATTTCAGTTTCAATTTTACATCATCTGGCTATTGTCAGTTCAACTTTATTTCAATGGAAGAATTTGAGGCACTTCTGAGGTTAACATTTATGAGCTCAAATAGGAAAAAAAAGGAGAGTTAATTTACTGGATTTGAAATACTCTATGGACATAATTTAGAACTACAATCTGTATGCTTTTTCTCAGCTGACTTACAGGATGAAAACAACAGTTTAAACTTTTCAAGTTTGATTTGTATCTATTTAAACATTTTATTAGTTTAGCTATCCATGCATTGTTCTTTGAGTGAGAAAAGCAATGTGAAAATTCTTACATATTTTAAGGCAGAGGTAATTAAAAGAGATCCTCAGCCAGATTCCTACTGAGCTCAATGCAAGCTTGGCCTAATTAAAGTTTATAGAATTTGGCCTGTATTATATTCAAACAGCAGATACTATTTTCTTATAGTTGCAAGTTTGACATTATTTCATTACAGTTTCAAATAAAGGCATAAACAGAAAATAGAAAAGACACTCTGTATTGCATGCTTATTATTTTGTCATTGATTTTTACTGACACTAAGGGCCATGAAAGGAAAAAATGAATTGTTTACCAGTGTCCTCAGAGGGCCGTGCGAGTTCCAGTTACACAGACCACTCTAAAATGCAGTCCTGAGAGACTTAAACATACATTAATAAGAAAACATCATTTTCAGATCTAATCTAAAGGAAAATATTAAGCTGCATCTATTGCAAAGTAACATGACCAATACATGATATGCATATGGACAGTTAGTTAAATCACCAGTTAACTAGTTCTTCACTGAACTGAGCACATGATGTAAATACATTCATCACTGAGAACTGGAGAGGAAAGTAACAGTTGTCGGCATGACAGTGAATCATCCAATGACAGCTTGGTACGACCCCAAAACTCAAAGGGCTGGAAGGTTACCTAAATAATTATCTACTTTTCTTGTCAAAATTATGCTCAGTTCATTACAGAGAAGGAAATTTTCCTTAAAAATTTCTAGTGAATGAGACGAGCTTTGCATTTATACAGATCCTAACAAAAATATTTTCAGTATAAAACTTCCTCCTCCATTTGTTACTCAATCCGTTAAAGATAAAACAAGGACAGCCCTGATCATACCTTAGGAATCTTCAAAGATTCTCTTATTCAACCTCTACCTTTCTCAGTGACTTTTTTTTTTTAACCTCGCTTTAAGACATCTAAGAACATTTCTTTCCAAAAGCAAGGATCTGATAGCACCACTGTCTCATCTATGTTATTGTATATTTGTAAAATTTCCTTACTCTAAACTCTATGGTAAACTGCAGTTTCAAGAACCCTGAGGGTGAAGCTGGAGAAGAGGGCAGGGAAGCAGTCAGCCTCATCCTGTCTTGGGGAAAAGAATGATTTATAACAGTCCTCAAAACTGACAGGTGACACGTTGAGTCAAACATTTTCTTTATCATCTTAAACTGCTTCAAACAGGGCTGCGCCCTAGCCCTGAATTCATGAACAAATCTGAACAATTTGATGCATATTTGAAATGGCTTGGAAGAAGGCCTGGTAACGGAAAACAGGACGATAAGCATCCTTCCCTCTGTGATGACATGGCATTGCTCTCCTGTTCCAGGAGTGGCCTCAAGGAGCAGCTAAACATACTGGCCAACAATTACTGTCAGAAAGGACTTTTTATGCCAAAACCACAATAACTGTGTTTGGCAGACGCCCTTCCACATTCACATGGGTAATGGTAAATAACTCTACTCAGAAGATTAACTCATTTGGTTATCTAGGGCACAGTTATTAACAAATACTCGCCCTGGCAGGCATCTCACAACAGGGTCATGCTGAAAGTTTACAATTATGAAAGATTCTTTTATAGCAACAGGCAGGTCAGTACTTCAACCTCTGACGTTCATCCCCACACTGCTCTGTAATCGCGCTGCCTCCCAGTGTTCTCTTTCCTCCCCAAGACTTTCCACTCTATCCTCCTGAAACCTGAGTCCATGATATACAAATTCCCCAACACATCCGTAAGCTATTTACAGAACATGAGCCTGAGTTCACTGCTTCTGTAAATTCCCCCCACAAAACTTATGTGTACCAGCAGGATGTAGGGCTGGCTTCTGCTAGTTCCCCAAAGCACATCTAGACCATTACTGCTCAGCCCTGGGGCAGCAGTTTCTGGTCCTCTGAAGCTCATGCCATAATGCTCCAGTACCGGCCACCATCCTTTGATCGTGTTTTCTACCAGATAACAGATCCTCATACACTAAAGATTTTGGCACCTGTCTCCATATTCTCACTCTGAACCTCAAGTCCTACCCTCAGTGTAGATGATTACAGTCCATGTAAACATTCCACCTAGTATCCAAGATTCTCAACTGTTTTACTGTCTCTAAGGAAAAGACTGTCCCTCTACTGCAATTAAGTAACCCAAGGTCATAGCCAAACTGCAGACTTTGACATCTAGATGTGTCCCATCTATGCAACTCTCTGACCAGAAAGTACCAATCTCTAGTTATCTTACACAATTACTCACACTAAACTTCCTCTCTAACTTCACTAAGACGACTGGTGCCTTATCCTGTCCACTTTGTTTGGTCCTTATCTCTCTCAGGCCATTCCCATTACTCTTAGCTTTTCTCTTCTCCTAGCTTCCATGGTATCACACTTTCCTGGTTTTGCTCCTATATTTCCAGGTCCTCCTTCTCAGAAGCCACTGGATGCTCCTCCCCTACCCAGCCTGTCAATGTTGGAGACCACAGGGTTCACTTTTTTTTTTTTTTTTTTTTTTTTTTTTTTGCGATACACGGGCCTGTCACTGTTGTGGCCTCTCCCGTTGCAGAGCACAGGCTCCGGACATGCAGGCGCAGCGGCCATGGCTCACAGGCCCAGCCGCTCCACGGCATGTGGGATCTTCCCGGACCGGGGCATGAACCCGTGTCCCCTGCATTGGCAGGCGGACTCTCAACCACTGCGCCACCAGGGAAGCCCAGGGCTCACTTCTTAACCTTCTTTCTTCTCTATCTACATCTCTACACCCATGATCTCACTCAATACCATGGCTTTCACTCCCACATATGTTGATAACTCCCAAATTCCTCTCCCCTGAATTCCAGACACACACCCAATTGTCCTCCTGATATCTCTACCTGGAGGTAAAACAGGCCATTTCAAACTTAACATGGCCAAGGCAGAATCCCTGCTTAACCCTGAAAATCTGTTCCTCTCCTATTTGTCCTCCTCTCCACAAATGCTATGACCATCACGAAGCTGCTCAGACTAAAAACCTGTGGACTCCTAGGTTTTCCTTGACTATATAATTTCTTTCTTTCCACATCCAATCCATTCAGTGGTTCATGTTTTCAATTGGTTATTGAGAGGCTACTAAGTGCCAGGCACTGCTCTACTGGGAAACAGTAGTAAACAGTTTAAAAAAAAAAAAAAAAAATCCCTGCCTTGCCGAAAGTGACATTTTAGTGAAGGGAGATAGAAAATATGCAGATAAATATAAAGACAGACTCTCAAGTGGTAACATATTCTAAAGAGAATGAATAAAGCCAGGAATGAATAAAGTTAGGGAATGCTGGCATGGCAGGCAGATGACGTTTTAAATAGAGCAGTCAGTGAAGGCAGCACAGGGAAGGTGGGATTGCGAAGGTAGCATTTAAGCAGAAACTAAAGCGGGTGAAGGAGCTAGTCATGAGACTGGAAGAGGAGAATTCCAGGGAAGGGTTCCACAAGTAAAGACCCTGAGGTGGCAGTGAATCTGGCGTGTTCAACAAACAGGAAGAAGGCCAGTGTGGCTATAGACCCCAGTGAACACAGAGCAGAAATGAGGGCTGGACTGTGCAGAGTCTTCTAGGCCACTTGTAGCGTTTAAATTCAGAATGAAGGTTTTAAGCCAAAGAATGACACGGTCTAACATGTTTCAAATGGTTCATCCTAGCTGCTGTGTGGAGAGTAGATGCAAGGGTACAAGAGTGCGGGCAGAAAGACCAGTTGGAAGCCTCTTATAATCCAATGTAGGGTAATGATGGTTGAGATCAAGGGGGTGGCTGTAGATATAGTAAGGTGTCGGGTTCTAAATCTATTTTAAAGGCAGAGCCAATAGGATTTGCCAATAGTCAAATCATATTGATTCTATGTCCAAATATATCTCAAATCCATCCACTCCTCCATTGCCACCCCCAATTCCAAACCTTCATCAGCTCTTGTCTGGACTACTACTGTAACTGCTCACCTGGACTCCCTGCCTCCATTCTTGCCCTCCATTCTCAACAATGTACCCAGCAATCTTATAAAATCATCAGTAAGATCACATCCCTCCTTTGTTTTACGCACGTTTAAGTTTTACATACTGTATATTTACAGTGAAAACTAAACACCTTACTATTTCCTGCACAGCCCTGGATGACACAGCTCCTGCCTGCCTTTTCACATTCACCTGGTTCCAACCTTTCTTTCACTCACCTGGCCTCCTTTTCGTTCTTGCCAAACTCTTTCCAGCCTCAAGGTCTCTGCTTTAGCTCTTCCTCTGTAACGTCTTTCCCCAGATCTTTATGTGGCTGGCTCTCTCTCACCTTTCAGGCCTCAGGAATAAAGTTACCTCCTGTGGACACCTTCCTTGAGCAATTATCTGAATTAGCCCCTCTCCAGGTACCCTTTATCACAGCAGCCTTTTTAGTTCCTTCATAGCACTCACCACAATCTGTAACTGCCTTTATCACCATGCCTCCTCTCCTCCTCGTAACTGCTCCATTAGAGCTGTAACTGCTGTCTGTCTTGTTGTCCACTCTGTACTTCATGCCTAGAACTGGGGCTGGCACCTTGTAGGCACTCAAAAGACACCTGTCTCTAGAAAAGACCGAGTCCATCACCCCTTCCTCCTTCCCTCCCTCCCTCCCCTCCCCTCCCCGACCTAGAGCCCACAGTTCATCTCCTTACCACTTCTCTGACAATCCCTCAAGTTCCCGACTTGTCCTTCTATCGCACTCACCCTACAACACCTGACCTCTGATCAACCCAGATGTCTATCAATTCTGCCCCAACATTCAGGCTAAAGGCCACAACTGTAAGGTTTGGAGGAACAACTAAAATATAATGATCTCCAACCTCTGCTGGGCCGATGCTGCCCAGTAACCCTCAGCATTTGCCTGAGGACTTCTCTCTCCCACTCCACCATTTCTTCATACTTCTAACCCAGCTCCTCCCAGTGAACTCTTAGCAGAAGATCTTGTCAACTATTAGTCACGAAAACAAGTCAACAGGCAGGACCCCCTTCAACTCTTCAGCCCTACCCCTCCACTACAAATCCCATCTGCATCCAGATACACCTGCATATTTCTATCAGCCACACATGGGGTCCCTCCTTTAGTCAATCCTTCCCTCCTGCACTCTGGAATTCATCACTATGGACTCCTCAGGACCTCATTCTAGCAACGATCCCCTCTCTTTCAAATGTATGTTCAACTTTTGCCCTTCTTCTCAGTCTTTTTCCACCATCATTTGAACATGCTCAAGTCTTCTACCGCTTATGTGTTCCCTTCTAGGTATCATCACCTCTCTTTCCCTTTTATATACAAG
>NW_006777107.1:824511-841170 GCF_000442215.2 Lipotes vexillifer
TCCCTTTTATATACAAGCTTATTGAAAGTGCTGTTGCCAGAAGACACATTACCTCACATTCAGCGGACAACGCAATGCAATCTATTTTATACCCTCTACATCCCACTGATCTTGCTTTTGCCAAATTACCAACCACCTCTTTGGAGTAAAATGTGATAAATATTGTCTCCATAATAAATATTTACCAGATACTTAATGCGTGACAAGTACTGCACTAAGAACTGTCTAGATCTCATATTCATGTTCCTTTCTTGCTATGGTTTTCACAGCACAACATGCTCCTAGATTTTCTTCCTATTTCACTTCTTCTCAAGTCTCCTTTGATCAAACTATTCTGCACTCTGCTCCAAACCTCTTTTTAAATATTCACTCTTCCATATATGATCCCATCATTGCTCATGGTTTTAATCATCTTCCATGCTGATCATTGCCAGAACTTCCTCCAGCCCAGGTCTCTCTCCTGAGCTCAAGGTCTGTATGTCCCAAAGCCTACTAGACATTTCCATTTGGATGACCCACAGGTACTGCAAAACAGCATATCTATAATTGAAATAATTCCATCTATCCTCCTCCACCCACTCCCCAAACCAGCTACTAATACTACAATCTCAATCTCCATGATGGCACCGTTGTCTCCCCAGCTTCCCCAAAAAGAAATCAAGAAATCATCCATGACCTCTTCTTGTTCTCTCCCTCATACACCACTCAATGTCCTGAAAGGTAAAAAAAAGAAGACCAAAAAAACCCTTATCTAACCAGTCTTCAACTTCTCTGAACTCTCCCTCTGAAATCTCTCAAACTGGGCCAAGGAGTTGGGGGTGTTCTACCAGGATCTGTTAAATTAAAGCCAGAGCATTCAGATGTGTCTCCCCATCCATGTAGGATAGAAGGCAAAGTTTAAAAAAGAAACTATATAAGACAGGAGTGACATTTCTCTCTTTCTGAAAGGAACATATGCTCAGATGCAGCAGTGTAAAATGAACTCTTACTTTTTAGAGAAAGGTCTAAATAAATTTCCCTGTCTGAAATCAGGGATGTATGAGAGCACTAGGCAGACTTATTTATTAATAAATAAACTCCAAGTCTACTCCAGAAACCGTTATGTATCTCACATCACTACAGTAAAAAAACTCAGGCAAAGGACTTACAAACTGAGACGCAAGACTGAACAAGCATGTCTACCTACTCTCTCTCCCACAAACCTACTGAAATGATGGGAAAGTGGTACAGAAGGAGACAAACCAATACCTGTGATGAAAACAGCGAAGAGGGTGGGAGGAATGGCTGGCAGTCACTGAACAAGAGACTTTAACAAACTTCTCCAAGACAAATTACAAATGGGCATTGATTAAACTACAGCAGAGGAAGCAGAGGAAACCTCAGCTGTTCTTCTGAGAAAAGACACAGAGAAGCTCCAAATTTGGAGCTGGAAGAGACAGAGAGCAGGAGTGGGCTGCAGAGCAGTAACCATACATGACTAAACACCTGACCACAGAACTGTTGGGCTAAACAACCCTTCTCATCACCCTGAGTTTAATGGAAATGAAATGACTGCCTAATCTCTCATCAGATGAGTGCTCACTAAAGAAACTGAAGATCTGTTCAGGGTGGAAAAGAGCTTGCAATGTGGTCGTAAGATCTCAGTCAAGTCCCCTTGTTTGTGCATTTGGTGGGATGTGGTTAGGAAGTGATCCTGTCTACTCCCCACCCAGGCATCCATTCACCTATCCATCCATTCAACAAAAATTAACTGAGTAGCTATCATGTGCCAGGGAACAAGATGAAGTTCCTGCCCTTGTGGAGTGACTTTCTAGTGGAGATGTGGGACACAGACAACAAATAAGTAAGTGAGTAGGTAGGTAAATAAATAAATAAATAAATAAATAAATAAATAAATAAATAAATGAGATAATTTCAAACGTGAAAGGGCAATAAAAAATAAGACAGTAATATGACAGAATGATAGGGTGCGTGAGTGTGTATTTGTGAGTACACGTGTATAGTGCTCCTTCAGCTGGGTATCATGGAAAGCCTTTTAAATGTAACGTTTCAGTTGGACTTAAATGACCAGCCAAGTGAGGAACTGGAACAGAGTATTCCATGCAAAAAGAAATATGTGCACAAAGCCCCTAAAGAAGGAACAGGCAAGCTTAGCATACTCAAAAGGAAGCCCAGTGTGGCTTTAGCCTAGCAAGTGAGGAAAACAGTAGCATAAGCTGAGTTTGGAAGAGTAAGCAGGAAGCAGATCATGTAGGGCCTTGCAGGCCATGGAAAACATTTGTATTTTATTCTAAATGTAATGGTAAATCATTGAAGGCTGTTAAGCAGGAAAGTAACAAGTTCTGATCTGAGTTTTTAAAAGTTACTTGGGGGACTTCCCTGGTGGTTCAGTGGTTAAGAATGCACCTGCCAATGCAGGGGACACAGGTTTGAGCCCTGGTCCGGAAAGATCTCACATGCCTCAGAGCAACAAAGTCTGTGCACCACGCTACTGAGCCTGTGCTCTAGAGCCCACAAGCCACAGCTACTGAGCCTGCATGCCACAACTACTGAAGCCTGCGTGCCTAGAATCCGTGCTCCGCAACAAGAGAAGCCAACGCAATGAGAAGCCCACACACCTCAACAAAGAGTAGCCCCCGCTCGCCACAACTAGAAAAGCCCACACAGAGCAACAAAGACCCAACGCAGCCCCCCAAAATAAATAAAATAAATAAATAAAAATAAAAGTTACTTGATTATGTTCTGTGGAAGGGACTCTAGAAGGAGAGCAGCATTAGCCTGGAGACCACCTGCATAGTATGGATGAAAGATAATGGTGACCTGAATGAGGATCACAGCAGTGCAGTTGAAAAGAGGTGAATATGGCAGTAGAGCTAACAGGACTTATGCACATTAACTGAAAGTGGAAGAAGGTGAAGCAAAGAGAGGAGTCCAGGGTGTTTGGGAGTAGAAAAAGAGGTGGTAACTACCTTTACTCTACCCAAGCAGTAAAAATTTTCCTAATGGGAGAGTATAGCAAGATGCTCTACTAGAGACTATGCTTGCATTCAGAGGGCTCAATGAGACTCAGGTCTCAAAAAGTAGCCTTGTGCACCAGTGGACTCTTGAGTCACAAAGGCAACATCTCTAAGCCCAGGGAGAGGGAGAAGGCAATGGGGGTATCTGCTCTTAACAAGTAGGAGAGACAACTAACCAGGAAGGAAATATATTCAATGCTTTCGTACTGATTATTTAAAAAGGAAACCCAAGAGACCCAACTCATTGGCCTCCCTGGTTATCACATGCACTGCTGGCTTTGCCTGCTTTATAGTTTCTGTTCCTTCTGGCCCAGGTCAGCCAAAACGTCTCTTTTCAATAATCACGTCTCTGTTCACCATAGAAGTCAACAGCTTCACTGGTTCCTGGTCACAGAAGCAGCCCAGCCAACCAGTAGAGACACAGACATCAGTGCTCCCTGCACATCTCACAGAAGGAAAAGCTGCTTACAAATTTCCCTGGTTGCTGCATGAGCTAGAGAGGGTACAGGCACAGGCTAAGTTAACTGTACCATTTGGGAAAAAGACATAGACATTGATAAGCTTAATAGCTGATCAAGAAACATAACGGACATATATACACTACCAAATGTAAAATAGATAGCTAGTGGGAACCAGCCACATAGCACAGGGAGATCCGTTCGGTGCTTTGTGACCACCTAGAGGGGTGGGATAGGCAGTCTGGGAGGGAGATGAAAGAGGGAGGAGATATGGGGATATATGTATATGTATAGCTGATTCACTTTGTTATGAAGCAGAAACTAACACAGTATTGTAAAGCAATTATACTCCAATAAAAATGTTTTTAAAAAACCCATAAATATAAGTATGGATCCTAGTTAGTAGGGAACACAGGAAAAATAAAACAGAATTTTTAAATATTGAACTGGCAGATCTATTCAATGGAAGAGAAGAAAGGAAGAGGGAAAGTATGACAGATACAAAATATGAAAGAAAAAATGACTCTAAACAGAATAATAATGACGATAAACACAAATGGGAAAACATACCAACCAAAATACAAAACTGTCAGATTTGTGTGTGTGTGTGTGTGTGTGTGTGTGTGTGTGTGTGTGTGTGTGTGTGTTACGCGGGCCTCTCACTGTTGTGGCCTCTCCCGCTGCGGAGCACAGGCCCCGGACGCGCAGGCTCAGCCGCCATGGCTCACGGGCCCAGCCGCTCCACGGCATGTGGGATCTTCCCGGACCGGGGCACGAACCCACGTCCCCTGCATCGGCAGGTGGACTCTCAACCACTGCGCCACCAGGGAAGCCCAAAACTGTCAGATTTTGAAGACAATATTCAGCAAAAATTTTACAGATACAAATGGTCCATCAAAAAGTTACAGAAAACTTGATTATAAAATATGGAAATAAATATACCAGGCAAATCCAAATCCAAATAAGCTAGAGCAGCCCATATTAATACAAGTTAAAAAGAAAATCAAGGCAGAAAAGACTAAGGGACAAAGGAGGGGTATTATATACTCAATAATCAGTAAGACAAAATAATTATCAACTTAAATGCATTTAACAATATTGCCTCAAAATATATAAAGCAACAATTAACTGGACATGGAAAATAGCAGGTAAGTAAACAATTAGAAAGGAATACTCTTATCATATCCTTCTCAGAAACTGATAGAGCAAACAGACGTTTTTGCTAAGACAGAAGATTTGAATAACATGGTTATTAATAAGCTCAAACTAGTAAATACATATAGCCTTTTGTAACCAACAGAAGCATACTCCTTTTAAACAGATATAAAATTTATGAAAACTGACCATGTAACTAGGCCTCAGAGGAGGCCTCCATTAAATTTTCCCCAAATCAATATCATATGATCTATGTTCAATAAATATAATATAAAAAATTATAAATCAATGATCAGGGGCTAAAAACACACTATGTGGAACAAGATGAAATTATAAGGAAATGAAGAGATACTTAGAATCAAATGGAGCTACGTGTTTAACTTAAGAAACTGATAAAAAGGCAACAAACACAGAGAATGGGGGAGGGGAGAAAGAAGAGAAGGAGGAGAAAGGAATCGTACAAATATGGACAGTAAAACTGGAAAAAAGACAAAAAAGTTGAGTAAATAAATAGAACCAAATCCTAGTTCTTTTGAAATAATACAAAAGACATGAAGCAACTGACAAAGGATTAATCTCCAAAATAATACAAGCAGCTCATGCAGCTCAATATCAAAAAAACATAGAACCCAATCCAAAAATGGGCGGAAGACCTAAATAGACATTTCTCCAAAGAAGATATACAGACTGCCAACAAACACATGAAAGGATGCTCAACATCACTAATCATTAGAGAAATGCAAATCACAACCACAATGAGGTATCACCTCACACCAGTTAGAATGGCCACCATCAAAAAATCTAGAAACATTAAATGCTGGAAAGGGTGTGGAGAAAAGGGAGCCCTCTTGCACTGTTGGTGGGAATGTAAATTGATACAGCCACTATGGAGAACAGTATGGAGGTTCCTTAAAAAACTACAAATAGAACTACCATACGACCCAGCAATCCAACTACTGGGCATATACCCTAAGAAAACCATAATTCAAATAGAGACATGTACCACAATGTTCATTGCAGCTCTATTTACAATAGCCAGGACATGAAAGCAACCTAAGTGTCCATCGACAGATGAATGGATAAAGAAGCTGTGGCATATATATACAATGGAATATTACTCAGCCATAAAAAGAAACGAAATTGAGTTATTTGTAGTGAGGTGGATGGACCTAGAGTCTGTCATACAAAGTGAAGTAAGTCAGAAAGAGAAAAACAAATACTGTATGCTAACACATATATATGGAATCTAAAAAAAAAAAAAATGGTTCTGATGAAACTAGCGGCAGGACAGGAATAAAGACGCAGAAGTAGAGAATGGACTGGAGGACACGGGGAGGGGGAAGGGTAAGCTGGGACGAAGTGAGAGAGTGGCATGGACATTATATACACTACCAAATGTAAAACAGATAGCTAGTGGGAAGCAGCCACAAAGCAAAGAGAGATCAGCTCAGTGCTTTGTGTCCCCCTAGAGGGGTGGGATAGGGAGGGTGGGAGGGAGACGCAAGAGGGAGGGGATATGAGGATATATGTATACATATAGCTGATTCACTTTGTTATACAGCAGAAACTAACACAACAATGTAAAGTTGTGTAATTTATGTAAATTATAGTTCAATAAAGATGTTAAAAAAAAAAAAGACACACCCCTGTCAAGACTAATCAGCAAAAATAAAAGTAAAAAGAGGCAAATAAAGAGAATACAGAATGAAAAGGGGGGAAAAAACTACAGACATAATATTTTTTAAATTATGAAATAACATGATAAAAAGCAATATGCAATGAATCTGAAATATATTTAACATATTTATAGTGTTTAAAACAGGCCTAGTACTGAGATAAATGGGCGTAGTCATGTACTGCTGATGAGAATTTAAACAATCACAGGCAGCCATTCTGGGAAGTGTACTGGCAGGACATGCTGAAATCCACATTCATATGCCTAATATCCAGCAATCCACTTCTGGGCATACACCCCAGGGAAGGCTTCTCGCATGTCTATTAGGGTGTTGATAATGGGAAGCTGGAGGCAATACGGGGGCCCTCACTAGGGGAAAGGTTAAGTAAAACAGAGTAAGAGCATAATAGGGAATAGGACACAGAAGTTAGAAATTGCAAACATATACCAGAGGTACGAGAAGTAAACATGGACAGACCTGAAAAATAAGTGTTGAGTGAAAACGGTAAGAAAAAGAAAATCTATAGATATGTAAGTTAAACACATACTGCATTACATATTTTGCAAGATTGTGATGGTCTTGTCTCTCTAAAATCAATTAGGTTTTGCCTTCCTGGGATTTCTTAAATGAATGGTACTATAATGGGAGTTCCTCATCATCTATATTTTAGAAGAGATTCCATCAAACACAGAGGTCCCATTATTTTTCCTCTATTTAATGGTTTCCTCACCTCAACAAAGTGAAAATTTGTCTTGATCCACAAAAGATTAAGAAGCCATTATTTATGATAAAAGTGAGTAATGTGCTCTCTCAAATATGGCATGTTCAAAACTGAACTCAACCTTTCCCAAAAAACCTGCAGATTTCCACATCTTAGCTGATATAGGAACTCCTCTCCTTCCATGGCAAAGTCCTTGGAAATATCCTTGACTTCTCTTTTTTTCACACGGCATATTGATAGATTAGCAAATCTTGCTGGTCCTATTTTTGAAATATATGTAGAATCTGATCACTTCTCACCACCTCCTCTGCTACTACTCAGGCCTGAGCCACCACAGTGTTTCGCCAAGATTAATATAAGAGCCTTCCGATCGACCTCATTGCTTCCCCCTTGCCACACAGCAGGCTGTAAAAACTAAGAGTGGTCATGTAACTCCTCGGCTCAAAACCTTTCATGGCCCCCATTTCACCCAGGGCAAAAGCTGAAGCCCTCACTATGGTCCAAAAACCCTACATCATCTGTAATCTCCACCCCTCCCCTGGGATTACTCTGTTCCACCCAGAACCCTTTTGCTATTACTTGAGTGCACCAGTATACTCCTGCTTCGGGCCTTTGGTGAAATGTCACCTTCTACATCACACACACCTGATCATTTTATTAAAACTGTGATTTCCATGGCCTCCACTCTCTGCCCACTGCCTTTCCTTATTTTCCTTATCCTGCTCTATTTCATTGTTTTTCCACAGCATTTATCAGTTTCTAATATGCTATGAAAATACATGCTTATTATGTTTATTTTTGTCTCTTTTCTCTGCTAGAATGTAAAGCATGTAAGGTCAGTGGTCTTTGTTTTGTTTATTGATTATATCTATCACCTAGAACAGGGACTGGCATGAAATGGAGGTTCAATCCTTTTTCGCTGAATAAATGAATAGATGAATAACCGGATGGTTTAGTGCAACGTGGGTAGTGGAAGACCAAAATCAGGGCTGCAGTGTAGAAAGGGAGAGAGATGATGTGGAACTAGATAAACAGTGGGCATGACTGGAGCCACTGAATGAAACCAGGACTGAGTCCCGGGAAGGTGAAATGCAGAACAGCAGGAATCAAAGAGAAGAACTGGTTGTAGACATAGTGGAGAAGCAGAAGCCAAAGATGAATACGTGGAAAGGGAGGTCAAGAACAGTTGATTGGAGGAGGGAAGCCAAATCAAACTCCCAGATGACAGGCATCTATCTAGAATTGCTCATAGGCCAGCCATATACATTGAAAGCTCTACTCAGTAGTGGATACTACTAACCACATGGAAAAATGTGGGCCCAGAATATGAAAAACCCTGATAGTGACAGCCAGCTTATCAGCCATGAATTTATTATGCCACAAATAAGACTTTTATGTAAATGACAACACCTAAGGTAAATAACACTCTCATCTGCCTCCGGGATTATTTGCCACCAGCCCTTCACTCTGTATAGTGAATACAGAGTACAGTGCTCATGAAACTGCTTCATCATTGATGATGCAACAAGGTAAGTCAATCATCAATAAATCTATTATTTGCTCTTATTAGTTAAATAATTTTCCTTTCTATATAAAGTACTAATTGCCAATAATTTATTGAATAAGTCAACTTAATATATCAGGCAAATCCAGAAAAGCAAATCATGATAAAAAAAAAAGCAAACGTCTATTAAGTTTTCAAAGTCATAGCCTTTGAAGATCAGTGAGTTACTATTGATAGCATTTGCTTTCAAGATTCACTTTTTCTTTATTTGTGAGTATAGCAAAGATAGAATCTAGAAAACATGCCAACAAACACTTCAGGAACACTTACTAGGAATTAACATATTTCGCTGCACACTTTGTCTTTAGTTTAATGATCTATCTGGTTGTCTTAAAAGCTTGAAAGTAACTATGTTCAAGTGATACTTGGTTGCCTGAACATATTAAAATGCTACTCTTCCCGTGCCTCACGCCTACATAATGGTACTTGACTTCTTTCAACAATCTACTTAACATCTTCTAAAACAATCCATCAACCAAGTTATTCATAATAATCCAAGACAATTTTAAGGAAATACTGATAAAAGGGAAATGTGACCTGTGGAATGGAAAGGTGGAGGGAAGAAAGGAATGAAACTAGAGGATTTAAGAATAAGGAAAAAGAGATAAAAGAGAATAGAAATTAACCTCCAATATATTCAGCTAGAATTTTCCTCCTAAAAAGATCTTCCTACCTATGCAATAAAAACAGAATTTTCATTACAGAATATTCTCTAAAATTTTTTTAACAATTTGGGAAGGGCATACCAGTTCTTTTTATAAATCATTAATTTCATGAAGATTTTTCTTCATGAACATAAGCAGACAAAAACGCAAATTAGTAGTCCTTAATGTTCCAAAGAGTTTGATTAGTCCCAGAGGTTTATATTTTCTAAAGTGTGCTTTCATTAGAAGTGCTCCACTTTGCAAATAATTTAAAGCGCATCCTCTTGCTATTAATACCAATACTATTAAATTAATTCCCAAAGGTCAATTGCTTACACCCTAGGATACTTCTAATGACCTAAAAGGGATGATATATAATGAACATCTACAATAATATTCTAAATAGAACTTGCTTTAATTTACTTTAGTTTAAAAATAAATGTTACCACTTCTAAGGAAGGTAGAAAATCAGTAGAATTAAACCAGTAACAAAGAGGTGTCTTAACAAAGGCTGGGAAACAAAAGTCACAGGTGCAAAGTGCTAACTGGGAATTTGTATGCCACAGCTCTGATTCACCAACTCAAATATTTTCTTGACTGTCTATCTACAAGATACTGTGCAGTGTGCTGAGAGGGACACGCAAGAAAACTAAATACCATACCAGCACTCGACACTCAAAATCGAATGAGCTTCACTTATCCTTCTGTATGCTTTTAAAATTTGGCTCAAAAACCCTGTCTCTCTCTGTTCATTGGCCCTAATCTCTCCTTAATGAAGGGATCACCTGAATAAGTGATTTGAGATAAAAATTGAGAACAGTGAAAAACAGGGATAAAATAATTGTGAAAAAAGAGATCAGGAGAAATGGCACTATATTATCTCAAAACCTGTATGTCTTCTTTAAGAGGGAATCCCCACAGAAGAAGCTCAGAAAGTGAGCATCCCCATGAAGGCTTAATTCTCATGGAAACTTGGTTAAGATACAAATCAACTCTGCTCAAAATCCTTACATGATCAGATACGTATTTATAGGAGCAAAGAAAAGGGGGTTGCAAGATGTACACTGAATCACGAGTGTTGGTTACCTCAGTGAGACGGCACTCCAGGAGTGGAGGAGAGATCATAACTTCCTTATTCTTTGACTTGTTACAGTGAGTACAAATTATTCTTCCAACTTAATAGGACACCTATGGTGTGTGAGTTAAATGAGATGGAATATGTAAACTTCTTAGCAAAATGTCTGGTACATAGTAATACTCAATATGTAACTTACATGACAAAAAACTGAAAACACTCCAGTTCTCAACTGGGAATCATGGAAATGATGCTAAAAATGCAGGAAGGATACAAGCCCAGGGCTGAGGTAACTGCAGTTTCCTCTCACTATTTTTTATAAAGAGCCCCGACTAAGAACAAAAGAAGGGTGTTTAGCAGTTATAACCTTTACCGGCTAGACTGAGAAAGGGTTTAACATGGTCTAAAGAATATAAAACATGCCTTCAGCTAATCTGATATAGGTAGTGAAATTTAGAAAGAATAAAAGTATTGACAAAGAGTCTATATTTTGCTTTTATATATAACCTGGTGTTGTGGGTTGAATTGTGTCCTCCAAAAAATATATTGAAATCCTAACACTTGGTACCTATGAAAGTGACCTTATTTGGAGACAGGGTCTTTGTGGATGTAATTTAGTTTTAGTTTTAGTTTCAAAAATGGTAAATATCAATAGATAAACCCACACAAACAAAAGTTTTGGGGTCCTTAGTAATTTTAAAGGGGTTCTGAGACCAAAAAGTTTGAGAACCACTGGTTGATATTAGCATCTATTTTTAATTGAAAAAAATGGAATCAAACTATACCTAATATTTACACCTTTCCTTATCACTTAACAATATATCTTAGACAGTAATGGTAAGAATAGCACACTAACTGAGTACTTATTCGTGAAGTCCTGTGACGAGTGCCTTGTACGGATTATTCCATTTAATTCCTACACTAATCCTGTGAAGCAGGTGCTCAACTAGCACCCTGGATATTTCTGGTGCAGGTGATTGGATTGGAAGATCACATTCTCAGAAATACTCATTAGCTACGTAACCTTGAACAAGCACCTATGTCAAGGGCTGTTATGAGAATTAAGTAATTTATATTTGTAAAGCACTTAAAATAACGCCTAGAACATAATAAACACTACAGGAATGTTCATCAGCATTTAGATGGTATTTAAAACTCTGAGTCTAAATGTCGTCATCCAGAGTTGTAGATGGAAATAGAAAGGAAGGCTTAGGACAGGCCAGGGGACACTTTAAATTTGGGAAGTTAGGAAGATGAGGCGAATCTAGCTAGGAAGACTGCAATTTCAGGAGAACTCAGAGAGCATGGCTTCCTAAAATAAATAAAATGTTTTAAGAAGGTTGTGATGACCTGTGTCAAATGAGAGGCCAGGATAGAGAAAGAGGTAGTGTTGCAGAGAGAGAGGGTGAAACAGGAATCAGGGAGAATGACTCAGAGGTCTACAGAAAACTACCAAAAGGAGGCAAAACAGGTGGTAAAGTCTGAGAGCTTACAGTCAACTTTCAAAGGAGCTTTAGATGTTAGGGAAGAGAGGCAGATGATGATCTGGAAGCATGGACAAGGACCAAGAAAGACTGCTATCCCCTATCAGGCCTTTATATTTGCCTCTGTTTCTTTCTTATCCCTCCAACTAGGACACCGCCAAAATCTTTAAGTTCATTTACTCTTCATACCCCAGGATACCTATTCAGGGAATCCCATATGAGACAAAATAGCTCCTCAAACCAGCCTGGTCCCAGGTCAAGGGTTCTAGTAGGAGCTAATCAATTCTAGGGATGCTTTAGAGGTTTGTACCCACCATAGGGGAAACTCAGACTACCAACAAGCAGAGTGAATAAAAATCTGATGTCTGCCCTAAAACATATCTACTCACTGTAGGATTCTCCAGATCAGTGGTTCTTAATGGGTAATGATTTTGCACACCCCCTCCCCTAGGGGACAAATGTCTAAAGACTAGCAGTGTCTAGAAACATTTTTGGTTGTCACACTGGGGAGCAACAAGGGGGTGGGCTGCTACTGCATCTAGTGGGTAGAGGCCAGCAATACCGCTGAACAGCCTACAATACAGGACACCCACGACAAAGCCATGTGGCACAAAATGTCAATAGTGCCAAGACTGGGAAATCATACCCTAGACCAAATGACCTGGGGCAAGAGGAGCTTTAAGAGGGTCCTCTTATCTGAGCACACAATCCCACCCATACCAGTTTACACCAATTCTGACTGAGTATGGCTAAGGGGTCAGACCAGTCAGCTTTATGAATTCTATTTCCAATCTACTCAAATAGGGCCAGGGAAAGACAGAGGAAAAATGTGAGGTTAGCTAAATGGTAGAAGTTAAAAAGAGAAAAATTGTGTCATATATCAAATGTTAATAAAAGAGGTGGGGAAGAACAAAAAAAACAAAAATAAAATAAAATAAAAATTTTAAAAATTAAAAAAATAAAAGAGGCGAAATTCCCCCAAATGAGAACAAGCAAATAGACTTTCTTTAAATTTGAAAAAGAAACACTTTCTTTAAATGTAACTCTTTTCATTGTGAATAATAAGTAACACCTTATAGTGAAGTTCAAAAGCCACCATGCTCTCTTATTAGCTCTATTCACTGCCAAACACTCCTTCAGTAAGGAAGGTGCTTTTGTATTCTTGACTGCAAAAGGAAGCTAATTAAAGTGAGTTTTTGAGAAAACACTCTGGGAATTCAAAATAATTAATGTGTTGCTTTCAAAACGAGAAAACATGAGTCTTGACATTAAGGAGCCTATGTTTTCTTACCTCATCAATATTTCACTTACAGGATCAATATTTTGATCCATAACCATCGACAGCTGGCCTTCCCAGAATTCCCATTCATTCTCTTTCAGGATAAATCACGAATGAACAGTTTTTAACAGTTATCCCTTTCTTAAGGGATTGCCAGAGAAATGTTTTAAAGAGTCTACTTTCTACAGGGAAGGCATTCTGACTCTGCCATTTCTATGTCCACTTTAAAATCTGCTCTAGGAAAGTTTTGACTAACGCACACAGGATAGGATGGCTGTGTCTTAATGAAAACTTAGATCCTCCTGCCTTAATACTTTATCAGCAGGCTGCCTGGAACCCAGCGTGCTGTTTTATCAGAGGAAACTTCCCAGCAAGATGGTTCGTGAGCATGCTGTTGAAGGAGTGGCCCCTCAGGGAAGTCCCTGTCTACACATGACCCATGACCTGAGAGGAGCCAGGCTGGCCCAACTGTCTGCTGCAGGGCGGGGACCAGCTTCAGCTTTAACAGAGAGAGGGGCCTCAACCTCTCCTCCTCCGTTTAGGGTTCCAGCAGTTTCTGAAGGAAAGAGCACTTTGGATATTTCTCTTCAAAACAAATCTCCACCATGTCTGACAGTGTCCTTCACTGGACTGTTTACAACACTAGGGCCCATATCTACTGGATGCTCCGTAGACCCAGTCAAAAGACAACATGTATTGGTAGTCTAATAATATGACAGATTTCTTTTTAGAAAAGTAACCCAAGAAATATATACATAGGAGTATAGATATATACATGTATATGGATGTGTGTGTATACACATATGAAAAGACAAGGAGAGAGACTAATTGATTCATTCAAGAAAAAGAAACCATAAATATCCCAAAATGCCCATCAGGGGAATAGTTCAGCAAATTAAGACATAATTATGTAATGGAGAAAAAATAGGGGAAAAAGGTAAGCACGTCTACTATATGCCAGGTGTTTTCACATTATCTCATTTCACTGTCCCCATGACTCCCTCAGTTACTCTTTTAGGTAAGAATCATTATCCCCAATTTACAGAAGACAAATGAAGAGCCCATGAAAGCAAAGGAAGTTGCCCCGAGTCACAAAGCTAGTGAAGAGCAAAGCTGAGAGTTACTTGCAGGTTTTCTTACTCCCTGCCCAGCATTTATTACACTGGATTCCAAACTTTCCCCCAAGATCTATTTGTAGACTAAGTCAATAAATGGGATTGTAAATATAAAATAAGGTTAAACAAAAATCAAACCATAGTATAGACATATTGCTTTTAATCATGTGAAATTTTATATGTATATACTAAAAATGATGACAATCAGCATGAGACTGATTGAAAAAAACTGGAATTAAAATCATCTGAGTTTGTTTTTCCTATGAAATTGCTTAAGCATATAATAAAGAAAATCACCAAAATCTGTTCCTCCATGCACGCCTGTCCCAGGCTAATTAAGGTTAAGAAAAGGCAATAAATATAAAATACCTTGTTAAAGGTTGAATGTGGCTGGGCCACATTCAACCTCTATTCATTTAAGATAGAGAAATACCCCATCCTTCATAAAATTCTCAGCTCTTTCAGGGACTGGTAGAGTTTCTGCACTATATCAAAAGCTGGAATTTCTGCAAGTTAAAAAGCTTTGCGAGCAAGTCATGTTTCTACAGAAATCTCCTTTTCTAAAATTTAGCACTATATAACATTCTTTAAATTTTTCCTTTGACCAAAAGAATTTAATCCTGGGAGATCCCCCTTGCAGTGGCTTTGCCTAAGAAACATCTATCACCTTCAGTCAAGTTAGAATTATCTTGGAATGTCCCTCCTCTGTTCCTCCCCTCACATCTGGTGGCTAAACTGCTGTTTAATGGAGTAGCCAGAACCCGAGCCAGAAGTATGGGCCTCACTTGGGCCTTCACATTATACTGTAACTTGCAGAAATAACCAGGGCTGAGCCTGGAGTGCAGGTCCCCACCACCAAAGAGTAACTGGGAATTTACATGAATTACTACCCTTCCAGAAACAAACTGAGGAAAGGCTCACTGGGTTTACACAGTCCTGTTCTCAAACCCAAAAGCTGAGAACTGGGCAGGATGCCACTTTTATCTTACCCGTTTCTTTTATTTTTATAATGGGCAGTTACCTGTCTCCTAATTCAGGAAGACAGTAGAAGAATAAAACGTTGACAAAGGCTTTCTGAGATTGTTTTTAAAAAGAAAATGGTTTATAAATACAACTCCCACTGGTGTCCGTTTCTTTATGAAAAGTATTTCTTACTATAAAAAAAAAAATGTGAAAAAAAAAATGTGGAAGTAAAAGTTCCTCAACTGGTTTCCCTTAAAACCACTGTTTTTATTTAAAGTTACATAATAATAACCTCCTTTGGTTCTCTTTTGTTTTAAAACTCTCACCTATTTTCTCTTATTAAGTTGACTACCACTAATAAAATATCCTGATTCAAGAACGTAGGAAAATGCTTGAAGTGACTATAATAAGATTAGATCATAATGTTATTAAATTTGAGAGTAGCAATTTGAGCCATAGTTTATTCAAATCTTCCTAACAACTAAACACAAAAAAAGTCAGTTAGCTAAAATGGCTGATCTCATTCTTGGCTTCTGGCTACAGTCCCAAAGGTCTAATAATAAGGATATCTACTGAGATTTCTTAAATAGGCCGGTCACTCTATTAAAACCTTTGCATGTATTATCTCATTTAATCTTCACAACACTCCTAAGTAGTAATCATTATTATTAGTGTATTGTTATTGCTAAAGTTACTGTTATCCCCATTTTACAGATGAGGAAACAGGGCACAAACAAGTTGAGCAACTTGTCCAAGATTACTCATCTACTAAGTTTGGAGCTAGAAGAGAACCCCAGCCCTTATGGGACCACCACACCATCAGTGGTACTATCTGCTGTGGCCCCATTCAGTGGGTTCCTCCTTCTGTAAGTCAGGTGCATTGTCATTGTTCCCAAACATGAATTCAAACTCACATCTCTCATCATTTTCACTGCTTCTCTGGTCCTCCCGAGTCTTCTGGCACACATTGCTAGCCTTCTTTTGATGTAGACCAAGACATTGGTGTCTCGTCCTGAAGAGGGAGACATAAAACACCAAAACTTAAAAAAACACAAGAGCTTTCAGCTCAGCAGCAAGAAAAAATACAGAGGCGTATTTTTCATGCCCTTAAAGGAAAACCTCAGAGAGAAGAGTCTGCTCCTTTGACTTTTCCTTACTGCTAGGAGCACTGACAACTTTTCTAATAGCAGAACACAAACAGAGTAAAGTCAAAGTACTTAGACTTCCAAAGGTCAAATCATGTGACTATTAAGTCATGCTTTTGAGTTAGGATGTTGAATATTAGATAAATAAAATCATCTGCCACAAAGTGCTGGGAAAATGAACATACCCACATTGCATGAGGTTTACAAGCAAGAATTCCACATTTTTCTAGCGTGCATGCTTTTGGTGAAGATGCACAGAGGTGAATCTCAGGTTGCATCCTGATGAACTATTTTTTTTTCCTTCTTGACATTAAGTCTGGAGAAGCCTCATCTTGAACTTCTGTTTTACATTATTCTTTCCCT
>NW_006777107.1:841229-902592 GCF_000442215.2 Lipotes vexillifer
CTTTCCCTAACACTAGTGACATCATAATCATCTCCAGGTCCCCAAAGCAGTCAATTTTAAATGGCAACATAACACATTCCAGATATGACAATAGACCATGCAACAAAATGAAAAACTACCTTAGTGTCAGAGAAAGTATTGACAAGCTAAATACTTGTAATAATAGTCACTAAAATGGCTCTTTAAAAGTACATTAACAACTTCTCATCTTAATCTCTTATTTAATTATGTGTATTTCTGGATATGTTTCCAGACCAGTGAGAACATGTATGTACTTAATCCTCAATAAAATTACCATGTTTTAGAAAAATATGACACACCTGTTATAGATTAAGTATATGTATAATATGCAGCTATTAAAAGATGTTAAGACCAAAGTACTAACATTTCAAGTTTTAAACAATGAGAACAAGATGTGTGCTGAATATCTGCCAAGTACCTACAAATTACTTTAAAGATGTGATTATATTTTTTTGGATAGATTTAGGCAACAGGTTGAAGGGATTAATTTACAGAAGAAAAGAAATAAAGAAAATTTCTCAAGTTATATTACAGATTATGTAATTTTATGTATTAATCCTCATTTAATTCACAAAACAGACATTTACTATATATGTCTTCAATATTCACTGTGCTATACATAATTTTTTTAAAAAAGCAAGATATATATCGTGACTAGAGACTTGATTAACATATATACTACTAAGAATAAAAATTAAAACCTGTGTATTGAGGGGTTATGTGGACAGACTTATATACGCAGGCCACAATGCAAAGATCTCACTATACCTTAGTCATAGGGACTAATGCATTCAGTTTCTGCACCAAATCCAGGCTTAACACTAAAACTTAATTTTATAATCTCAAATATGAAGGAGATACACTCCTACTCTCCAAGACGCAGGAGAGAGAAATGAGAGAAATTCCATTTTAAAGAAACAACCCAAAGTTTGGTTAGACAATGAAAACACTCCCTCTCACAAGGATCACTAAATTTCTGCTTAAACAACCAACAAACTGACAAGTCAAGGAGCTCAAGAAATTCCAGAAATGATTTTGTTGTCATGTTTTTATACCATTCCCCTAAAATAACACTGACTCTCAGTTTAGTGTACTAAAGTGAAAGGTCTCATTTTAAAGTTATGTTAAATAAAAGAAACCATTATTTTAAATAATTTAAATATAAAAAAGATACATAATTAGGAATTCATGGCTCTTTCTCCCTAGGAGCCAACAGCAGTGCTTCCTAAATAAGAGCTAAATACTGAGACAATCACCAACAGCTGTTATATTGTTAGCTGTCCTATTGCAACCCATGCTGTAGAAGACCCATAAGACAAAACCTCTGATAGCATTAACGCCAATTTAAGTCCTGTTTCCCAATTAGGATTTAAAATTATGGGGCAGAGAAGCAAGTGATAAACAGAAATATGTAAGAATTCTGAGGAGAAAAAGGGTCACAATTAAAGGTTATTACTTTTATTTCTAGAGGTAAAAATCTATGGGCAGGCATGAAAACATGAACAGTAATGAAGCTATAAGTTAATTATGTGCTGTGCTCTTGTGGGGAAGAAAAATTAATAAAAACAAAGAAAGGCAAAAAACAATATTTATTCTAATCTAGGAGAAATGTCTTTTGAACTGGACTAAAAATTTGTTCTGATTAATCATGTTACAATTCTGATCCCCCAACACGTCAACCTGGAGGAAACCTTACTATGTTGGGCTTCATACTGGGATCCATGATGCTGTAGCTGCTGAGAACGCCGGTAACAGCCGTCTCCAGCTTTCAGGGCCTGCTTAAACAGCTTTTCTGCTTCAGCAATGGTTGTTGCTTCTTCTTCAGCCAAGAGAATATAAGCAGTTGCACACCTGTCCATTCAGATAACAGCCGCCATCAATTACAAATCCAAGGACATTGTAATAGCTGTAGGAGTGCATGCAGAAGGGCAGGAGTTATGCCAAAACATGCAGAGTGGCCAACTGGTTCATGCACCCCTGTCTGTAGTTGTTGACACAAAATAATGGTACAAAAGAAATGTCTGTGTTGTAGCTTGAGAGGTAGGATGAGTAGTGTTAGGAGCACATGGACTCTGCCCCTTATTAGTGTGTCACTTTGGGCAAGTTATTACTCTGCCTCCCTGATGGAGAACAACATGGAATCCACTTGTTCACAGTGTTGTTGTGAAGGTTAAGTAAGGTGATGCATGAAAAGTGCTCAGTACAGTAGTAGCCAGCATGTGGTACATGCTCAACAATGTCAACTAACGATGGCAATGATAATAGCTGTTATTAAACATCTCCTTCTGACACTCAAAGTTAGAGATACCATAAAGTTTACTTTTATTTACTAAACACAGATTCTCTTTAGTCTAAGGGTTTATTCAGAACAAGAAATTCATTAAATCAAGTAAGTTGTTCATTTAACAAGCAGTGCTTCAACATTTCATTACAGTTAGCACTGGTTTTCTATGTCAGAGAAGAATACTGGAAGAACCTACAGGTAGAGTTATTTCAGAAGAGCTCAAAATTAGATTCACCCTCAGTAGCAAACAAGGGTTAAATCTCACACCTTTAACAAAAATAGCTACCACCCGTTGCTTAGTTTATATTAAGCACTGTACCAGGCACTTAACATATATCGTCTCATTTAATCCTTTCAACAACCTCTAACATAGGAAGTCAGAAAGGATAAACACTCAACTAACGAACAAGGGGAACTCTTGAAAATTTAAACCTTCCAAATCATAGAACAACCCAAATGCCAAAGAAAGGGAATGTAATAAGGAAACGGTGAGGCCAGAGCAGACCACACAGGTCCTGATCTGTACATATCCCTTAGCTTTCTCCACTGCCTCTCTTGTGGTCATTTCCCTACTTATCACAACCTCCATCAGACCACAAGAGAGAAAATAAACAGAAAGTGAAACCAAATGTTACTTCTACTATTCATAAACTACAACAGCCAGGTAGGAAAAGGAGGCTGAATTTATGGCTTATGTGAGATTTGGGGTTACTAGTTAATCTTAGCCTTGAGGAGGGGTCTTGTAAGTTCTTTAGCCAGTCCCTCTAATTTCAGGCAGGACTGATTAATAGGGCTTTAAACTGAATGTGGTGAGATTTGGGGTTACTAGTTAATCTTAGTCTTGAGGAGGGGTCTTGTAAGTTCTTTAGCCAGTCCCTCTAATTTCAGGCAGGACTGATCAATAGGGCTTTAAGCTGAATGTGGTGAGGTAGGGAGAAAAAAACGCCCAGAAAAAAAGCTGTAAAACCAATTACTGTGGAGGGCAGCAGATACGACTTGGGAGAGAACAATTATGATGCTAAAACTGCCCAGTGATTCATTGGAGAAATAAATGGGTTGGGCATTGGGAAGCAACACTTTAGGCTTCAGACGCCGACACATAAATATAAGGTCCAGGGTAATGAAGTGAAAATTGAGATTATAATACTGAGTGGTGGACACAGTATCAGAGGAATTAGCTATAAGATTATAGTTGGTGGGCTGGGAACTCAAGACAGGTTGGGGCTAGCTTGCTTGCTTTGTTTATTTATATTGCAAATAGCACTCTTAGGAGGAGAGGCAGAGTAGCACTACTGGCCAAGAAAACATACATCTATGTAGAAACTCATGAGTCTGGGGTAGAAACATGCTAAGAGCTTATGAGTGAAGGAGAAAGGAAAGAGCAATAGAAGTGCTAATGGTTGGGGAGTACAGAACAGACTGCTCAGCTCAATGGAAGATAGAGATGATGCGTCCTGTCACAACACGATACACATACAGAAGCGAGAAAGTGTGGTGATGGGGGTGTCAACCATCCAGATATCTGCTAGAAGAAGTCTCATTTGGTTAGAAGTAGGGCACTCAACAGGTTCTTGACTTACTTTGGTAATAATTTTATCTCCCAGATGGTAGAGGAAGCAATTAGGGGAACTTCAACTCTGGACCTAATTCTGACCAAGAAGAAAAAAATAGTTGGTGAAATGAAAATTGATAGGAACATTCAGAGAGAGTTACTATGTCATTTCGGAATTTAGGATAATCAGAGAAGGTAAGGTGGACTTCAAAAAATTCAAAGAAAAGAGGCGTGATTCAATGGCATGAGACGCAGAAGGAAAAATGGTTTAAGAGGATTAAGCAGCTTCCAAATGTCTAATCAAAACTGCAATCACAAATGACCCTCTCAGGAAGAAAAGAGGGGTGACAAGTAACCACTATGGCTGCACAGAGATCTCTCACAAGGTCATATTTCTAAAGGACATGTAAAAAAAGATGGAAAGAGGGCATGTAATGAAGGGCTACAAGAGAAATGAGCTTTTCAGAATAATGTCAGGAGAGCTACAACTCCACATTAGCTGACGCTTGCAAAACAAAATAAAGGCAAAACAAAAAATGCTAAAGACAACCATCTATTCCCTGTTTTTAAATTATGTTTAAGGCCCTAACACCACCCCCACTTCTCCAAAACCATGACAAATATAAATAAGCAAAAAAGAAAAGCAACACAACAACATCAAAACAAGGAAGGTTTATAGTTAGTAGCAGCAGATAATAAAGAGAAAACAAAACTCTCTAACTCCTATTTTGTTCCTGGTTTCTCCATCAGGGAGAATGATTGTCAGACTGACAAAGGGAGAAGAAACCCTAAAATGAATAAAAAGATGTAAGATAGCAAGTAACTGATCTATTGTAAATGAATTATTGTACTGGGATAGGCAAATCCCAGGAAGCCAACAGATCCTGTAGGCAGCCCACGGAATTGCTCTCTGTGTATTGTTAAGGAATCGCAAAGAATGGAGAGGTTCTAGAAGATGAGATGACTAATGTAGCAAAAATGTTCAAAAAGGGGAAGAAGGCAGACTTCCCAAACTACAGAACAGTGATTTGGAAAGATATTCTAATGGATTATTAAAGGGATAGTTTCTAAGCATTTTTAAAAGAAAGTAGTGAATGCTGGAAGCTAGCTTAAATTCACTAAGAATAAATAAATCAGTTCGTGCTAGCTTAATGTGCTCTAATGGATTTACTATACATTAAAGATCCATAGCTACAACTGGCATTTTTAAGATCAAAATGCGGAAATATGGGTTGAATCACAGTGTAATTGGGTGGCTTAGTAATTGGTTGTACAATAAATACCAAAGGGTGATGATCCATGAAGACATGAACCTGGAGGGTGGTTTCTATATGTCATGTCACAGGGTTCTATCCCTGGTCCTGATACTTTTATTAGAAACATGGATGACACATAGAAGGCAGGCATATCAAATTTGTAGATGACAAGAAACTGGAAAATAAATATGTTGCATGACAGAATCAGAAACCAAATAGATCAACAGGTTACACTGGCAGGATTTCCAACTCTCAAGTGAATCTTTTCACTAAGACCTCTGAAGATTCTGTAACCCTCTTCAGAAAAATCATAAAATAGTTTAACAATGACCACTTGGCAGGGAGAGTGTCGAGGTGATTCAAGCACCAGATGGGTGTTTGAACTACAAGACCTTCAAGGTCTCTGCCAACCCTGAGCTTTTATGACTCCAACTTTAAGAATCTTTCTCATTTCCTGACACCTCCAGACGAGACTTCCCAGCCTTCCTTGGTGACCCACAGAATGTTTAACAGCACTAAGGACAGCATTTCCTCTTATCTTTGTCTTGATCTTGAAATATTTTTAAAGTATAATTTCTTCACTTTATGTTTTTACTATGTTTTCCCTACTAGCAGAAGTTCTACCTAGAAAATGTGATGGCAGAGATAAGCATTCTATATCTGGAAAAGTGTCCCTGTCACAATGTTTTAGATATGTAAAGCACTGTATTTATGTTATGTCCACACATTATTCCATGGCTAGCCCTTGAAGGATTTAATTTAGGGTCAGAGCAAAGCCACTAAATTGTTGTCTAAAATGACTAAAACTATCTTCACATGGATGTCCTTTATAAAAAAAATTTTTAAATAAATTAATACCCCCCCCAGAATAATCCTCAAGTTCAAATTCACAGTTTAAGTATCCCATGAATGGCAACTGAATACATTCAGCAAGCAAGATTTCCCCCCACTTACTCATTTATCTCTAAGGCTTCATGGGCTGCAGAAATCCTAGCTTGGGGGTTTCTCTCTCTCCAGGCTTTCTGCATTACTATTTTAGAAAAAGACAGAAAAGCACGTCAATAAATACTTAAAAAGACTCAGTACAGGTATAGCTAAATTAATAGCTTTCAGCTTGAATTACAGGAGAACAGTTCACTTACCAGGGTTAGCCCAAAACTCCAAAGTCACACAAATACATTCTAATTTGCTATTCCACTGTCCTTCAATTGCTGATATCAAATCTTTCTTATGCTCATAAAACTAGAGGTCTAATATCTTATAGACTAACCCCATAGTCAAAATCATAGAGACTTAATCTTATTAAGATTTCTTAATCAAGAAAAGAAAAGGCATTCTAACAGAGATTTAATATTTCTTTTGCTCCTTAATATCATTTGTTGTTAGAGAACATACATTATTTTGCACATTTTGGGATGAGATTGCTACTAATCTCTTACTTCTGTTTAGACACAGCACAATTTTTATCGGTCATTTTCCCAAACACTTGCTACAGGATCTGGATATTAGAACATTCTAAAACCACTGGAAGAATTATGAGTTGGATCAGAAAAAAGTGCTTTAGACTTTTGCTTAACATGAGTACCTGTTCCCAAAGTTTGCTGCAAACCCAGTTTTTATATAGCAGAGCAGTTTGTGAATATATTGTGGGAAGCTTAATGCTTGGAATTTTCATTGTATTATGTATCCACCATGGCAAGGGTACCTTTTTAAAAAGGGTAATGATCTCCTTATCTAATTTGTTTTATAAATTTGTATCTTCTAAGTTAGTTTCTAAGTTAGTTTCTTAGGAGCATGTACATATTCCTTTTTTTTTAAGGTTTTTTTTTCACCTATTTACTTTAAGTTTGGTAATATAAAAAATATCAGTAGGATTATATGGAACTCAGCAGTATGAAATGCATGCTAAACAAAGTCTCTTCTAGGGTGGAAAACAAATCTGGATTCCAATAACTAAGTCCATGCCCCCATTCAATGCTAGTGAACCTACAAATAGGCATATAAATCACTATAATATATTCATTAATTATTTGGGTTCACTGAATTTCTAACTAGAATATCATCAAGGAGACATGACCTTTCACTCTATCTCAACCAAGGATTTAGTTAGCTTCATGGTATATTTTTTAAAAATAACATTTTAAATTATAAAGAGGGGACCCATTTCTGTATTAATACTTCATTGCGATAAAGCCAGTTTTACTGGTTAATCTCCAATTTAATATCTTATTCATCAGGGTTTTTGTAGAGCAGATATTCTACAAGTAGTAACCTTGATCTTTAAAACAAACCAAAAAGCCCTCCCACTCAGTAACTATCTAAAGGATTTTCCATACTTGCATCTGCAGGACGCAGATGGTCCGAGTCACAAGTAAAGAATGTCTGGTGGTCCTGGGCAGAGAGGTTCATGTCATAGTAAGTCAGAGGCTCTCGTCCAGTCACCCAAGTGTACCTGTAAAGGAGAAGTAAGATGGTCAGGCACTTTTGAGGGAGGAAAGCAAGACCTACAAAATATTAAGCTGCATAGGTGTTGAACCATAACACACTGAGTACTATTGCCAATAAATAAAAAAATAATCATCCTAGTCTCCCTTTAGGAAGTATATCAGCAGAAAAAAAAGTTAAAAAAATTCTGCTATATTTTTGTCTTAAAATTTTTGTAGCACTAGCTAATGAAAACCTTTCCTAATTAGTATTATGAATAGAGATTTCCCCAAAGCTATGAAAATTCTTATCTGCCTAATTACTCTGCAAAATAAAATTCTAACATTACTTCTGTGGCATCTTTATAACCATGTTCCAGGTAAGCCTCAAAATATTTTGACTACATAGTATATATAGTGAAAAGAAAAATGTAATAGAAAATCTCTAAAAACCACACATTTTTGTATGTTATCCTAATTTCAATGCTAAAATATTTATAAAACAGAAAAATCAAAACATTTGAGGGTAGCATCAGAAAATGGAAGCACTATATAGACTGTTAAATGACCCCTAAATGAACCTGAAAAACATTTACTGCTGTCTTTGCTCTCTGAACTAGACCCATTTGTTTCCCAAGCTGTCAAAATGCTTACCGATTATATTCAGCACCCCTAAATAAATTTAGTGGATTTCGCCATACTTTGCATTCTGCAACAAAGAGAAATGTGAAAATGTTACACATAAGTTCAGAGACACTACAAGCTAATTAATTCAGCAGAACACCCTTCCTGGCCATTTGATAAGATAATTTTATTCTCTATCCTCTACATGGTAAGCAATGTGGAAAAACTCTGGGTAGTTAATCAGGAAATGTAGCTCAGGCACCAGGACTTTGGAAAGTTTCGTCTAATCTCTCCAGACCCAAGTTTCCTAATTTGTTAAATCAAGGCACATGCCAAGAGCAGCTAGTTCATAACCTCTATAGTCACTTCAAGAGGTCCAAATAGATTGTATAAATTTATTTCTACATTATAGGTAGAAGGTATAGGTAGAGGTAAAACTACTTTCTGTTATTCTAAAATATATCTTACAACGACTACCTATATAACAAGCTAAATTTAACCTCCAGAGCACAATATGTAAAGAACCTTAGACTCTTAATTAGGGCCTATGCTAATATTGATTTTGTGATAATTCACCAGGTTGCTTTTACATTGCTGTAAAGGAGTGGTAAGAAAATTAATACTAAAGTTGCCATTATGGTAGAGAGAAATGCTATGAAAATAAATTGTTTTCAAGTACTTTAACATTGTTTACTTATGCAGACACAGGTAATTAATCATCATACTAATATCATAATGTTAGCATGTAATAATAGATTATACATCTTGTTATACAAGGACCACAGGCAGAACCATAGGACTTTAATTTAGAAAAGTCAACCATTAGCTTTTAAGACTGTGTTATAGTAAATGTGTGACTAATAAGCTACAGTTCTTTTAAAACAGTCTATGATTAACAGTTTCTAATGATTCAGAATGCTACCATTTCTTTGAATGAATAATTCTTTATTAGAAAATAAAATCAGTTAACAGTACTTAAGAATCTATGTGTGCTGTCAGCCAAAAAACACACCCAAAGACGTAGATACACAAAAGTGAGCAATTATTACAGAAACTGAAAGAACATTAAAGGCCATGGATGATTCATTAAGATTCTACCCTCAATCCTGTTACATTCAACATCCATCTGTCCACCCATCCATCCATCCATCCATCCATCCATCCAGTATGCATTAACTGAGCACCCAGTGGGTGAGAGAAACAAGTAAAACCATCAATTACAATACAGCGTGAAAATGGAGGAAAACATAAAGCACTATGGGAACACTGTGTAATCTCAATAAATTTTTGTTAAAATAGTGAATGAAAGGTGTACACATAACAGGAAATCATGGTTTTATTTAAAGAAAATAAATTTATCTTTAAGTTAGGGCAGGATCCCACCTGAAATTTACTTAATGTTTGGAAACAATGGTCCTAAATTTTTTGTCACTTAGCTTAACTTGCCACTTAGGAAATGATGTTTGCTCAGTTAGTTCAGCAGTTTTGAATTTTGCTCTTGAGAAACTGAGATTCGATGGCTGTCATTTCATATGACACTAATTAGAAAATTATGCTTCCCTTAAGTAAATACTTTGTTTCCAGACATAAAGCTCCTTAGTGGGGTCACTAAAGTACTCCAAATCATGGCTTGAAACAACTGGTGAGCCAAACAACCATGATCTCAGCCCTCATGGCTTTTATAGCACTTAGCTCTTAGGTCCTCACCACTCCCAACCCCTCCTAAGAGGATGTCTTTCAAGATTCCAAGTGCTCTTCTTAAAGCTTCATGAATATTGCTAGGTTTGTATTTAACACATAATAAACGTGCACACAAATTTGTGTGCAATCATGGTCATTTTAGCATTATTTACAACAAAATAGGACATTTTATTGTAGAAGCCTCTCCCCCACCAAATTTCATCTGAAATATCAGTAAAAAGGTTATGACAAATACTTTGTCTCCAACAAATATATTGCCTGGAAGGATAAGTGCCATTCAAATATCAATTGACAAATTCTAAAGAAAATTGTCTTCAATTAAAATTTTAACTCTATTATACATTAGATACAAATGAAATTATTTCTAAATAAAAATAACTCCAAATAGAAATGGTGTGTATACCTAAAGTATTACTGAGCAGTATTTAAAATGCCATCTTTATTTAGGAACTGCCATGATATAGCCAGCAGGGGGTGCTGCAAACATTTTGAAATACTGTTTTTATGACTTCTACTAGAGAACTGAACTTTAAAAAAAACACATTGTTAATATCAGTGTCATACATCTGGTCTGTATTCAGTTTCTTCAGCTATTCCTGAAACTTAGAAATGAGTATCTAAGTAAATGTAACAGATGTAAAATGTTCTGAATGAGAAAAAATATGTGATGAAGAAATATATAAGAAATGTCTTCATAAGCTATATCCTTCAAGTTGAGGGTGCAGAGCAGGTACAATTTTCTTTTAAGAAATAAGCAATCTAGAGGTCGAATAAGAACACATGTAAAAATTTTCACTTCAAATTAGGTCATAGCTACATTAATTTCCTCTTTGCTGCTTTGTTTCATAATTTTATCTTTACTATGAAAACTCTCTTGGTCTGGAATCACTCTAGGGAACATACGCCATAAATATCAGACTACCTGATGGTTTCATGATATGGACAAAGGTTGTAAATGCCAAGAGTATCATAATATGAAGATTTAAGTCAATAAATTAAACTCAGGTCTCCAGAGGGTAAAAGTTTTTCTACATGAGGTCCAGTTTCTTATCTTACTTGTATCTTTGAGAAATAAATTTCTTATTTAAGTCTGAATTAAAATTTTACCTCCAAAAGGTATTTTCCATTATCCATCAATATCAACAATTTTAGTGCTCTTCAGGAGCACTAAAGGTTGACTGGGACTCATCAAGGGCTTGCTAACATCATTAATAGTTCAGTTAAAAATATGCCCTTGATACAATTAACATGTTCTCTCTGATTCCATCTGTAGTAGCCCACAGAGGAGTCTCTACCCATAACTGCTGATAGGAATGTTCAGACCTCACCTGCACATAAGAATGCAATTCAAGAGAAAGAGAAGCAGTAAACATTGGAATAGCACTTGTTTAGTTCCCAAAGGAACTAAATGGAGAACAGATTCCATTCACCCGTAGGATGACAATAAATTTCTGTGTGGGAGATAAAGAACATAAAAAATAATACTTACCACCGTCAAGGACTTATAAAATCATGCTCCAATCTTTTTTTCAGTCTTCCCTCTCACCATTCCCTACCAAAACTTTCCATCTCAGTGATACTTATTTCTTGCTTTTTCATATTCAGTTATTCCTCCAGAATGCCCACCTCATAGGACTGAGTGGTTTAAACATGTATAGAATGGCTATTATGCATTAGTCCTTGCATGAGGTCCTGGGTTACAAAAAAAAGATACAGTTTATGACCTAGAGGAGCTTATACTGGGTTGGCAAAAAAGTTCATTCAGGTTTTTCCATAACATCTTATGAAAAACCCGAACAAACTTTTTGGCCAACCCAACACATTGGTAGAAAAAGGAAAAGACCACTGAACCACTGCATGGCATCCAGATGAAGAAGCTCCTTAGAAGGAATAAATGTACTGAGAGAACCAAAGACTTTCCCTCTGTCACAGTCCTCAAGGAAAAAGAGAACTTAATTCTCAGAAAAACCAAAAGGCTCTAAAGTCACAGGGCTTTTAATCACATGCAAGAAAATATTTTTCTACATCCAACCTATTTAACTCTGAAAACCTTTTTTCCCGAAAATTAAAAATATATACATAGAGAGAATCCCCACGCCTAGGACTTTCAAATATATAAATAACTAATTTATAGCCTAGGAAGATGTATTATACCAAAAAGTTACCACCTCTTCCCAGGATCTGAAATGTAATAATGACAGTAATACTATTACAAATAGCAGCAACAGCAACTTGTGTCATAGCTATGAGCTTGATTTTCATTGAGCCTTTCTATGAAAAGGCTTAAAGCTCTAGTCATCTAAGTTCCTAACATAAGTTAGTGAGGGTCACAGAGTAGGCCCTTTTTATAGAAGTAAAGAGTAAAGCATAGAAAAGCTACATAATTTCCCCAAGGTAAAAGTAAATGAGATTAAAGTCTGGTATCCAGATTGCCTAACAATTACCCACAATATACAACAGACCTGTTACCTACAACATCATATTTTTAAAATCCTGTGACTTCATCAATTGAATCTTCTACTAGAGGAACAGTTTTGAAAACTCCTCTGGGGAAATGTGAGGCACTTTGAAACAATACTTTTAAACATTTTAGTTCCAAAGTACAACAGAGAAGGGACCTAACTAATGTTTTCTCCAATATATTATGACAATCAAGATTAACCCCAAGCCAGTCAATTTCTGACATGTGATTCTGCATATATTTATTAGCTTTGCTATCTCAGAAATGAATACCCAATTCTCTACATCATACAGATTGATCTTACGCAATCATTAAGAGTAACAAAATATCCATTTTCTTTTTTTAAGTCTTTATTGAATTTGTTACAGTATTACTTCTGTTTTATGTTTTGGCTTTTTGGCCTTGAGGCATGTGGGTTCTTAGCTCCCCGACCAGGGATTGAACCTGCACCCCCTGTATTAGAAGGCTAAGTCTTAACTGCTGGACAGCCAGGAAAGTCCCCCATTTTCTTAAATAACTAAGCTTTAACTTTTCATAACTTTTTGAAATAATTAGTTTGAAAAGATTACTAGAAGTAAAGGCACAAAGTAATATGTAGGTAGCTTTCAATTCAACAAATATATTACTCTCTCAAATTCCCTTCTGGAATGATAAAAGGTGTAAATAATTATGAGTTTTAAGACCATTTTTATTGATCTACTTTATTCAAGATAGTGTACAAATTTCTTCAAGAATATTGCTAAATGGCTAAATCTCTGTGTCTCTCATACATTTCTCATTGGTCATTTCTGACCTAAGTCAATCAACTCCACCAAATAACATGAAAACTGTGAAATAAGTTTATTAAATAAATGTTCACCAGGGGAAAAAAGTGTTTTTGAGGCATTTTCACCATTCATCTGGAGAGCTAATCTATGCTAGAACACAAATTTCAGTGGCAAAAAATTTTAAAAGATGTAATAAGCATTGGCTAAGAGAATCATTTTCAACACATAAATAGACTTTGGCAAGTATAAACTGAGTTTCCCCTGATTGAGACTATTAGAGAGCAACTCTAAAGGTCCTGGACATGCAGCAATGAAATTTGCTGACAGATATATTTGAAATGCAAGCTCTGAAAGGCCTGGTCTTAGGATATATCTTTACAACCTACCTGAGTTTCTTCAATCTCCGCTGCTTTTCTTTAAACTATTACCTGTATTTAATTAGTGCTTGAACTGCCTCTAGTAATGTAATGAACCTTAATTTAGAATCCCAGGAGAAATTCTTATTAAAAATTTTACATAAAAATGTATATGAGCTCACGAGATATGCTGAGGAGGTGAAGCAAGAGTGTCAGAGGACGCCGGCCCACCGAGGCCCTGATACTGGGGTTGGGAGACTGGGGTTTGGACCGGATGCAGCACCCCTGCCGTCCAACACCACTGACAGGCGGCGAGGAGAGGCAAGGGGCCCCAGGCAGAACGAGAAGGGCAACCCAGCTCGCCATGAATGTCCATCCATTGTTTGACACGGCTTGGGCCCGGCCCTGGCGAGCCAGACATCACCACATCCATTGACTGACATCAAAGACAGATGTTTGCCATCTACGGTGGAACTGAAGATAAGAAAGACGATCAAAGGAAGAAGAGGACTTCAGGAAAAGCCTGTAAAGAGTGCTGAGAGGAGAAGACTGAGGCACAGAGGTGGAATCTTTCACTTGCAGTCACACAGCTGCGTGTGGCTGACAGGGTCATGGTGCTCTGGCCGGTGTCAGGCCTGAGCCTCTGAGGTGGGAGAGCCGAGTTCAGGATACTGGTCCACCAGAGGCCTCCCAGCCCCACATAATATCAAATGGCAGAAGCTCTCCCAAAGATCTCCATCTCAACGCTAAGACCCAGCTCCACTCAATGACCAGCAAGCTATAGTGCTGGACATGCTATTCCAAACAGCTAGGAAGACAGGAACACAACCCGACCCATTAGCTGAGAGCTGCCTAAAATCATAAGTACACAGACACCCCAAAACACACCACCAGACGTGGTCCTGCCCACCAGAAAGACAAGATCCAGCCTCATCCACCAGAACACAGGCACCAGTCCCCTCCACCAGGAAGCCTACACAACCCACTGAACCAACTTTAGCCACTGGGGACAGACACCAAAAACAATGGGAACTACTAACCTGCAGCCGGCGAAAAGGAGACCCCAAACACAGTAAGTTAAGCAAAATGAGAAGACAGAGAAATACACAGCAGATGAAGGAGCAAGATAAAAACCCCACCAGACCAAACAAATGAAAGAGGAAATAGGCAGTCTACCTGAAAAAGAATTCAGAGTAATGATAATAAAGATGATCCAAAATCTTGGAAATAGAATGGAGAAAACACAAGAAACGTTTAATAAGGACCTAGAAGAACTAAAGAGCAAACAAACAATGACGAACAACACAATAAATGAAATTAAAAATTCTCTAGAAGAAATCAATAGCAGAATAACTGAGGCAGAAGAACGGATAAGTGACCTGGAAGATAAAATAGTGGAAATAACTACCATAGAGCAGATTAAAGGAAAAAGAATGAAAAGAATCGAGAACAGTCTCAGACACCTCTGGGACAACATTAAATGCACCGACATTCGAATTATAGGGGTCCCAGAAGAAGAAGAGAAAAAGAAAGGGACTGAGAAAATATTTGAAGAGATTATAGTTGAAAACTTCCCTAACATGGGAAAGGAAACAGTCATTCAAGTCCAGGAAATGCAGAGTCCCATACAGGAAAAATCCAAGGAGAAACATGCCAAGACACATATTAATCAAATTATCAAAAATTAAATACAAAGAAAAAAATATTAAAAGCAGCAAGGGAAAAGGAACAAATAACATACAAGGGACTCGCCATAAGGTAGACAACTGATCTTTCAGCAGAAACCCTGCAAGCCAGAAGGAGTGGCAGGACATATTTAAAGTGATGAAAGGGGAAAACCTACAACCAAGATTACTCTACCCAGCGAGGATCTCATCCAGATTCGATGGAAAAATTAACAACTTTACAGACAAGCAGAAGCTAACAAAATTCAGCACCAACAAACCAGCTTTACAACAAATGCTAAAGGAACTTCTCTAGACAGGAAACACAGAGAAGGAAAAGATCTGCAATAATAAACTCAAAACAATTAGGAAAATGGTAATAGGAACATACATATCAATAACTACCTTACTGTAAATGATTAAATGCTCCAACCAAAAGACAGAGACTGGCTGAATGGATACAAAAACAAGACACTTATATATGCTGTCTACAAGAGACCCACTTCAGACCTAGGGACACATACAGACTGAAAGTGAGGGAATGGAAAAAGATATTCCATGCAAATAGAAACCAAAAGAAAGCTGTAGTAGCAATTCTCATATCAGACAAACTAGACTTTAAAAGAAAGACTGTTACAAGAGATAAAAAAGTACAGTACATAATGATTAAGGGATCAATCCAAGAAGAACATATAACAATTGTAAATATTTATGCAGCCAACATAAAAGCACCTCAATACATAAGGCAAATGCCAACAGCCATAAAAGGGGAAATCAACAGTAACACAATCATAGTAGGGGACTTCAACACCCCACTTTCACCAATGAACAGATCATCCAAAATGAAAATAAAGAAGGAAACACAAGCTTTAAATGATACATTAAACAAGATAGACTTAATTGATATTTATAGGATATTCCATCCAAAAACAACAGAATACACTTCCTTCTCAAGTGCTCATGGAACATTCTCCAAGATAGACCATATCTTGGGTCACAAATCAAGCCTTGGTAAATTTAAGAAAATTAAAATCGTATCAAGTACCTTTTCTGACCACAACAATATGAGACTAGATATCAATTACAGGAAAACAATCTGTAAAACATCCAAACACATAGAGGCTAAAAAATACACTACTAAATAACCAAGAGATCACTGAAGAAATCAAAGAGGAAATCAAAAAACACCTACAGACAAATGAAAATGAAAACAAGACAACCCAAAACCTATGGGATACAGCAAAAGCAGTTCTAAGAGGGAAGTTTATATCAATACAATCCTATCTCAAGAAACAAGAAACATCTCATATAAACAACCTAAACTTACACTTAGAGGAAACAGAGAAAGAAGAACAAAAAACCCCCAAAGTTAGCAGAAGGAAAGAAATCATAAAGATCAGATCAGAAATAAATGAAAAAGAAATGAAGGAAACAATACCAAAGATCAATAAAACTAAAAGCTGGTTCTTTGAGAAGATAAGCAAAATTGATAAACCATTAGCCAGACTCATCAAGAAAAAAAGGGAGAAGACACAAATCAATAGAATTAGAAATGAAAAAGAAGTAACAACTGACACTGCAGAAATACAAAGGATCATGAGAGATTACTACAAGTAACTGTATGCCAATAAAATGGACAACCTGGAAGAAATGGACAAATTCTTAGAAAAGCACAACCTTCGGAGACTGAACCAGGAAGAAATAGAAAATATAAACAGACCAATCACAGGCACTGATATTGAAACCGTGATTAAAAATCTTCCAACAGGGCTTCCCTGGTGGCGCAGTGCTTGAGAGTCCGCCTGCCGATGCAGGAGACGCGGGTTCGTGCCCCGTTTCGGGAAGATCCCACATGCCGCGGAGCGGCTGGGCCCGTGAGCCATGGCCACTGAGCCTGCGCGTCCGGAGCCTGTGCTCCGCAAATGGGAGAGGCCACAACAGTGAGAGGCCCGCATAACGCAAGAAAAAAAAAAAAAAAAAAAATCTTCCAACAAACAAAAGCCCAGGACCAGATGGCTTCACAGGTAATTCTGTCAAACATTTAGAGAAGAGCTAATGACTATCCTTCTGAAACTCTTCCAAAATATAGCAGAGGGAGGAACACACCCAAACTCATTCTACGAGGCCACCATCACCCCGATATCATAACCAGACAAAGATATCACAAAAAAAGAAAACTACAGGCCAATATGACTGATGAACATAGATGCAAATATCCTCAACAAAATACTAGGAAACAGAATCCAACAGCACATTAAAAGGATCACACACCATGATCAAGTGGGATTTACGTCAGGAATGCAGGGATTCTTCAGTATATGCAAATCAATTAATGTAATACACCATATTAACAAATTGAAGGAGAAAAACCATATGATCATCTCAATAGATGCAGAAAAAGCTTTTGACAAAATTCAACACCGATTTATGATAAAAACTCTCCAGAAAGTGGGCATAGAGGGAACATACCTAAACATAATAAAGGTCATATATAACAAACCCACAGACAATATCATTCTCAATGGTGAAAAATTGAAATGATTTCCACTAAGATCAGGAATAAAACAAGGTTGCCCCCTCTCACCACTGTTATTCAACATAGTTTTGGAAGTTTTAGCCACAGTAATCAGAAAAGAAAAAGAAATAAAAGGAGTCCAACTCAGAAAAGTAGAATCAAAACTGTCACTGTTTACAGATGACATGATACTATACATAGAGAATACTAAAGATGCCACCAGAAAACTACTAGAGCTAATCAATAAATCTGGTAAAGTTGCAGGATACAAAATTAATGCACTTCTGAAATCTCTTGCATTCCTATACACTAATGATGAAAAATATGAAAGCGAAATTAAGGAAACACTCCCATTCACCACTGCAACAAAAAGAGTAAAATACCTAGGAATAAACCTACCTAAGGAGACAAAATACCTGTACGCAGAAAACTATAAGACTCTGATGGAAAAAATTAAAGATGACACAAACAGATTGAGAGATATACCATGTTCTTGGATTGGAAGAATCAACATTGTGAATATGACTCTACTACCCAAAGCAATCTACAGATTCAGCGCAACCCCTATCAAACTACCAGTGACATTTTTCACAGAATTAGAATAAAAATTTCACAATTTGTATGGAAACACAAAAGACCCCATATAGCCAAAGCAATCTTGAGAAAGAAAAACGGAGCTGGAGGAATCAGGCTCCCTGACTTCAGACTATACTACAAAGCTACCTTAATCAAGACAGTATGGTACTGGCACAGAAACAGAAATATAGATCAATGGAGTAGGATGGAGAGCCCAGAGATAAACCCATGCACATATGGTCACCTTATTTTTGATAAAGGAGGCAAGAATATACAATGGAGAAAAGACAGCCCTTCAATTAAGTGGTGCTGAGAAAACTGGACAGCTACATGTAAAAGAATGAAATTAGAACACTCCCTAACACCATACACAAAAATAAACTCAAAATAGATTAAAGGGGCTTCCCTGGTGGCGCAGTGGTTGAGCGTCCGCCTGCCGATGCAGGGGACACGGGTTCGTGCCCCGGTCCAGGAAGGTCCCACATGCTGTGGAGTGGCTGGGCCTGTGAGCCATGGCTGCTGAGCCTGCGCATCCGGAGCCTGTGCTCTGCAATGGGAGAGGCCACAGCAGTGAGAGGCCCGCGTACGGCAAAAAAAAAAAAAAAAAAAAGATTAAAGACCTAAATGTAATGCCAGACACTATAAAACTCTTAGAGGAAAACATAGGCACAACACTCTAGGATGTAAATCATAGCAAGATCCTTTTTGACCCACCTCCTAGAGAAATGGAAATAAAAACAAAAATAAACAAATGGGACCTAATGAAACTTAAAAGCTTTTGCACAGTAAAGGAAGCCATAAATAAGACAAAAAGACAACCCCCATAATGGGAGAAAATATTTGCAAATGAAGCAACTGACAAAGGTTTAATCTCCAAAATATACAAGCAGCTCAGGCAGCTCAATATCAAAAAAAACAAACTACTCAATCCAACAATGGGTAGAAAACCTAAATAGACATTTCTCTAAAGAAGATATACAGATTGCCAACAAACACATGAAAGGATGCTCAACATCACTAATCATTAGAGAAATGCAAATCAAAATTACACTGAGGTATCAGCTCACACCACTCAGAATGCCCATCATCAAAAAACCTACAAACAATAAATGCTGGAGAGGGTGTGGAGAAAAGGGAACCCTCTTGCACTGTTGGTGGGAATGTAAGTTGATAACAGTCACTATGGAGAACAGTATGGAGGTTCCTTAAAATACTAAAAATAGAACTACCATATGACCCAGCAATCCCACTACTGGGCATGTACCCTGAAAAAAACCATAATTCAAAAAGAGTCATGTACCACAATGTTCATTGCAGCTCTATTTACAATAGACAGGACATGGAAGCAACCTAAGTGTGCATCAACAGATGAATGGATAAAGAAGATGTGGCACACGTATACAATGGAATATTACTCAGCCACAAAGAGAAACGAAATAGAGTTATTTGTAGTGAGGTGGATGGACCTAGATAGAGTCTGTCATACAGAGCGAAGTAAGTCAGAAAGAGAAAAAAAAATACCGTTTGCTAACACATATATATGGAATCTAAAAAAAAAAAAAAAAAAAAAAGGTTCTGAGGAACCTAGTGGCAGGACAGGAATAAAGACGCAAACATAGCGAATGGACTTGAGGACACAGGGAGTGGGAAGGGTAAGCTGGGACGAAGTGAGAGAGTAGCATGGACATATATACACTACCAAATGTAAAACAGATAGCTAGTGGGAAGCAGCCACATAGCACAGGGAGATCAGCTTGGTGCTCTGTAACCACCTAGAGGGGTGGGATAGGGAGGGTGGGAGGGAGACGCAAGAGGGAGGAGATATGGGGATATATGTATACATATAGCTGATTCACTGTGTTATACAGCAGCAACTAACACAACATTGTAAAGCAATTATATTCCTATAAAGATGTTAAAAAATGTATATGATATATATTTATCTTACATAGAGATTAAAATGAGATGATTTGCAACAGGAAACCAAGTGACTATAACCAGAGTTTGTCTAAAGATCCAGTTCTATGCAAGATGCTATTAAAGTGCCTCAGAGAATTTATACTTGACTTTTGACAAGGATACTTCTAATGTGATGGAACACTCTGCACTTTTGTAAATATCTTGAAGAAGGTGAACACTGCAAACCTTTGTCTTTATGACATCTTATTTGAGAACAGGGCAAATTATCAAACAGATGTTCCCATGAGCCCAAATTCAGAATGTTACTGGACCCTGAGAATCCCTTCCCTTAAGACAGGGAGAAGTTGGACATATTTTAAATCCCTGTGCATCATCAGTTCATAAGTTAAGTTGAATTAAGAAATGGCAGCAGGAAACATGATGACACGGAAAATATATCAGTAGGGTTTATCAGAAACTATATATTTGTGAGAAAAATAGCAGTTTAGCTCCCAAATAAATCGAGATAAGTGAAATGTTCATAAATGCTAACCTAAACCAGACAATCTGAAATTTGGCTATATTAAGAGGCTGTGGGACTTCCCTGGTGTTCCAGTGGTTGAGAATCCGTCTTGCAATACAGGGGATGCTGGTTCCATCCCTGGTCGGGGAACTAAGATCCCACATGCTGCGGGACAACGAAGCCTGCGCACCACAACTAGAGAGCCCGTGCACCACAACTACAGAGCCCGCATGCCGCAGCTACAGAGGTCAAGAGCTCTGGAGCCCGCGTGACACAACTAGAGAGGAGCCCGTGCACCACAACAAAAAATCCCACATGCCGCAAATAAGACCTGACACAGCCAGTAAATAAATAAATATTTTTTTAAAAAAAGAAGCTGTATAATTAACTACATTTCTCTTCTGGCCCACAGATAAAGATCAATGCAAGTTTTGAGACGGTCTGCACTCAGGACAATTTGCACAAATCCAAATGTTAAACAACATATGAATAGTCTCCTGTAACAATTACAACTTTCTCCCTTCCCATTTCTCCACCCCAATTATTCTTAGGTAGGCCAGGTCTTTCAGCTTTTAATCAAAACAAATGATTCTTTAAAGAAAGAGCTACACTATGAGTTTTCATATAGTCCAATGTTTATAACTAGTATTTTCTGTCTGTTTTTAACTTTTTCAATGATTTTTTTCAAATAAGAAATGCCATTTAACTGCCTTTGCAAATGTCCATGGGACTTGGTTAGCCACGTTTTATTTCACGTAAGATTCAGCAAAGAGCTGTCTTATGATGCTTCTTTTATTAAGGCAACAGTCATTTTATCATTATTAAGGCAATATAAATTTTAAAACAAATTCCTCTATTTTAAGAAAATGTATTGATTACCCTCAGCTTTGGACCTTCTTTTTCCTTTATACTTAGCTGAAACTAGACTATGAAATAGAAAGTGATTAAGGGTAGAGATAAACAGAGACAATGTACTTTTATAGCATTTTTCTTATTCAAAAATAAAAATCACCACAAGAAAAGAGAAGTGGGAAATGGTATTAATCCCACGGTACCTGGCACTTCCATACCAACATACACGTTTGTTGAGCTGAGTTAGCCAAATGTTAGAAACCCAGAATGTCAAGAAGTAGGCAGATTGAGCCCTAAATATACTTGGACAAGATAATTTCCATTTTCCTAAATCTAATTATTTGAACACTGTTATGAGATCAGATCATAAATGCTGTATCTGTTACAGGAAATGAATGGAAATATTGCATGCATAGTAGTAGACATTCAGCAAATACTAGTGAAACTGAATTAATAATAATATTCAAAAGCTTAGTCTTAGCAGGGTAAAAACTCAGTACAAATAAAATTGGGAAGTTCCTTGATCATCATTGTCGAATGTATTTTTATAAAGGACTGAGATTCTCCCTTTAAAAACTGCTATACCAGCACTAAGAATAGCATCAAGATTTATATAATGCATAAGGCTTATTCAAGGCATCCACAGAGAGTCAGCAAAGTAACAGCAACAATAAGGAGAGTATGAACTCTTCGTCGCATTAAGGAATGATGTTAAATTGGGCAGAGCGAGAATTTTAATGAAAATAAAAATGTACTCACAATAAAAAATGTCCTTAAATGAGGTTGCTTTCTGTTTTCAATCTGTTAATTTTCTACAATGTTCTGTGACATACAAAGACTGTAGTAAATCAGATCAGACAAGAGCACATTTAATCTGTAGGGTCTTCCAACATATGCAAAGTGAGGCAATTATCCATAGTGACAATGACTGAATGATCAAGATTCCTCATTAGAATAATATGCCGCGTGTGTTAGAGTACCTGGTTGAAGTAATATTTCACTTTGCTCAGATCTCATTCTGTTTCTTTCACAAAGTACATGAGTTTATAAAGTCCCAGACAATTTTGTTACCTGAGTGGTGCCATCTCTCACACGTGTACCCTTTAGAATGAAATAAATGTGTACTCAGAGGTGCCCACTACCACTCATGGCCGGCTGGCAAAGGTTCTATTATATTAAAAGAGCATTGAATCAACATCAGGAATAAAATATATATACAACGCTCCTTGATGCCTATCACCTGGCTAGACAGTTATGAAATATGAACTGAGTTATTCTAGGGAGGAAAGAAAAAAGATCTGACTTAGTTCTTTAATCTCTCCCTCTTCATCCTTCAAGTCTCAGAAGTGGTACCGTCTTCTCCAAGAAGCAAACTTCTTCCCCCAGTTTGGATCGGGAAGCCCTCCCTTGTGCTCCAAAGTATTGCATGTTTCCCTCATATAATCAGAGCACTTAACACTCTGTCTCCCTTCAGTAGACACAAGAGTTCAATGGGATGGGAACAAGGACTTTGACATTTTTTAAAATCATAATATTCATAAGAACCTGTATAAGGCCAGGTTCATATTAGAGAGTTAGGAAATGTTTACTGAGATGATGAAGAGACCAAGCTAGGAAATTATATTCATCCCTCTTCTTTCACGAGTAGAGAAATTACAGGCCATGTATGTCCTCATTCATTCATTCACTGAGTTTCAGTGATATAGTAGACACTATGCAAAATGCTAGAGATATTACAGTAAAGCAGTAAGCTTAAAAATTTCGGTACAATTTAATAAATGTTGCTAAAGGTAAAAATATATGAGTCAACAAAGGTGGAGAAATATTGTACAGCCTACCAGAGAGGGCTTCCCAGGAGGTCACATTTGAGTTGGGTTGTGAAAGATGAGCAAGCACGGAGGAGGGAAGACAGACTTCTGGGCAGAGGGTCATGAGAAAACATGGCCCGTTCAAGAAATGACAGAAACCAACGAAAAGGAGGGGAACGAGATTGTGACAGAAACCAAGGTTGGCAAGATAGAAGCAGCTTATGCTGTGCTAAGTAATCTGGAATCTGGGCTTTATCTTTAGTGGAATGGGAACCAACCAAGACTTTTAAGCAGAGGAGTGTTATCAGATCTAGTTAGACATAAGGTTCTACAATTAGCATGGAAGAGGATGGATACATTTAATGAGGCTTGAGGCACTAAAGACAAGGAGGTGGAGACTCAGGTGGGAACCACTGACCTAAATGATCATTAGCTAAATCAAATGGAAGAAAAAGTAAAATTAAACAAGATAAACATTTCCTTTCCCTGGGATGCTTATACTCTACTTCTCTTGTAGAAGTTGTCAAATTCTTGGGAAAATAAATCGTACTTTTCTTTGAGTCAAATCTTTAAATAACAACAGTCTTATTGTCTTATAGTCATAATAATTTAGTAAGAGTAAGTAAATAATGTTGCAGACTGAAGGACTTTCCATACCTGAGACGCTTTGCCTGTTGGAATCTGAGTCCCCATTACTGGAGTTAGAATTATTGGAGGAGTTGTTGTCAACCCCTCCCAGAAGGGGGCGCAAGTGGCTTACTGAGACTTGTTCAATGAATGATGTTCCATACTTGCGAAAATACCACCATTCAAATATCTAGAACAGAAAGATAATAAGCGTGATTAGGGTCCTTGTTACCAGCTATGATTTTTGTACATGCCCATAATTGTGTTGCATTTACTAATTATACCCACCTTAAACACTGGTTTAAACATTTTTATTCCAAAAAAATTGTTTATTTCTAAAAATTAAGAAGTTTGATAAAAGTAAATACCAATTACATTTTAACTTCTCAATGCTGTTTTGTCCACTTAATACTGGTTTTTAAGGAAAATTTATAGCTACAATCCTGGTGAAAGAACATTGTTAAGAGCTGCTCATTATTTTCCTCCAAATTTACATAATATTCTGATAATAAAATCACCATAGCTAAAAAACAATTTCAGAAATGAATACCAACAAGCCAGTTTTAGAAGTATGGCTTATGAAATATTCCAATTCTTGGCATTTTATATTCTGATAAAGTCATAACTGCATACATTTTTAAGATAGCAAAATTCTGTTTTAAAAAAAGCATCTCCCTAGAGAAATCCAGATTTACAGAAAGAATAAAAGCCATCCTATTTCATGTATCGAGGGCATCCAACTGCTGGGAGATTCAGTAGCGTCCCACCTGCTGAGTGTGCTAGCATCTGTTGTACACCATTAATGTTTCCTAGCTCACAAGCTTACCAGTTGTTATGTGCTGTTTGCAAGGAAGAAAAGAAATAACTTTCATTAATAAAAGGAAAGAAGCACCGATGCTCACATGACTAGACTGAAATCAGGGCTCCTGAGCATGGGGAAAGCCAGCCACCTCCCCCAATCTTTTTACCTGCCCCTACCCCCAAATCCCCTCTGAGCACTTTCCCACCACTGTTTGAAGCTGCTCTCCCCACATCCTTTCCTTGGCTTCCCTGATTTGCGATACGTTCCTTAAGCAGTCACAAACCACTACACAGAAGAAATTTAAGAATCAACTATATCCCAGAGTCTCCTAGGATAACTGTACTATATTTTTGTAATATAATATAGAATGTGGAAATAACATAGACTTAATTACCTTTATCCTTACTTATTTCATAAAAACAAGATTTTGTTATCTTCTGTGGAATGGACTTTGGGCTATCATTTAAAAATTGATATTTTGCTCTACCAAAAATTTCTTTAAAAGGACAGAAAGAACATCTACAAATGACCAGAAGGAACTGTTAATCAAACCAAATGTTTGCAATCCTATAACAGGAAAACTTGATTTAACTCCAAGGGGTTATTCCTTTTGACTATATGAATTTTCACATGTTAAAACATTTAAGTAATTTGACTGAGAAGATAGGGAGAATACAATATGAAAGCTAAGAACAGATAGGACCAGTCTGTAACGTCTGGAATGCTAGGAATAAAAATCTTGCTTGAAGAAAGCAGAAAGTTCAAGAACGGCAAATTTACTAACCATGGATCTAGAAAGGAATTTGTAACCTCGAGTTATTTAATCTATTTTAACATCAGTTTTTTCAACTGTAAAGCAGAAATCATATTTGTTATTTACCCTTGAGGGTCCTCAATTTCACACTCATGTAAAACATCTAGATTCAAACCCCACGTAAAAGACCTAGTTCAGTGCCTTCTACATAGCTGGTTCCCAAAAGCAATAGCAAAGCTATCATTTATTACATCGATGCTGTACATAGTCAGCACACCTCACATACTGCTGTGGTGCATCCTTCTTCTTGCTGGTCTACAATTCAGGATAGTACAGCATCTTGTTACTAAATGGTTGGCTGAGAGCCGTGGTAATCATTGTGAAAAAGGAGACTGCTCACCGTTTGGTCCTGACCACCCAAAAAAGATTCATGGCTTTGCCTTTATTAGAAGAGATGGAAGGCTCCAAAGGACCCAGAACAATGGTAACAGAACTGGCAATGGCTCTCAATCACTTGTGGGGTAGAGTTTTCTTTGCCCCAAGTCTTTACTCTGCTTTCTATTTTATGCTGTTAAGGCATCTGCCAGGCCTTCATTCGTTCATTTACACAGCATTAAATGCTCCATTCCAGGCATGGGCTGTGCTCCAGGGCCACAGAACACAGATGTAGCCCCTGCTACTACCAGTGCATGCCACAGACCCACAATGCCTCTCACAAGTTGCTCCCATTCACCCCCACCCCCCACAAAAAAAACCCACTTTGGGACTCTTTCAGATTTCTCAGTTTCTCTGGCAGAATTGGAGAACGTCAGCACTAAAAGGGACCCTAAAGGACCATGAACAGTTTCATTTAGAGATGAGGAATGAGGGCTACATGTCAAGGTGTGGTGACCTGACCAGAGTCACATAGCTAATTAAGTAGCTATTTAGCCTGAAGCTCCAGCTCTTGAGCCACTAATCTTACTAGGGCCCTAAAACAAGACATTTTTTTATAACTCTCTTGCTCATTTAAACAGACAGATGTAGCCTACCGCTTCCCTTTTAAAATCTTCACTTTCAAATGCCCTCCAACTCCACTGTCTCTTTTCGCTTTCTTAGCTATCAAAACTAATCCAGAAGTAGTCTATCAAATGGGACTGGATAATACATCCTAAGGTATAAATGATCCATATTAATGGGGTATTTGCATTATAACAGAAGACAGACCTTCCACCCAGTATTTCTAATGCAAAAATAACAGACCTGAGTAAAGACTGGGTTATTCATGCAGCTGCTTGGGAGGCAAAGGAGGGTCTTCTCAAGCCTGACCTATCAGAGCAGTAGATGGCTTCTTTCCTAACACAGTCCTTTATACTAGTGTCCACAATGCCCTGGGGCTGATACTCTAATATGAATTAAACGAACAACTACTAAAAAGAAGTAGGAAAGGACTTGAAGCCTTCTTAAACTTCAAACCAAATCTAATCTGGGGTCTTAGCATAATAACCTATCCCATATCCTGAAACATGACAGGATTTGGGCCAGAACCTCACAGTATTTTTAAAGAGCTGCACAGATCCAAATGGGCAGATGGTGTTATTTAACACACACATATTTGGTGTCACTTTGAATTATTCTCCCTGGTGCATAACCTACAGTGTAAACAGCAAAGCTCTCATAAACAAATTTAGATTTTAAAACTAGCCCTTAGACATGCTAGTAGCTTAATGGAGTTGCCACAGTGGAACAAAACTGTTTTTAATCTGACAAATAACCATAAAATTAAAACATAAATTTACACATTTCATAGTTTTTAAAAGTGTAATCTCTCTACCCCAAGAATTATACAGATCAAGTAAGATGAGAACTAAAAAGCATCAAGTAGGTTTGTCATTCAGGAAGTCAACAATGACCCTACCATCTAGCTGAAAGGTAAAGGCCCTAAAATATTTCATAATAGCTGAGTTGTATGTCTTGGTTGGTACTCTTGATTCTCTGGGGCTAAGTTACCTAATGTATAAAATAAGGTCACTCAGTTAATGTTGGATGGATGGATGGATGGAAGGATGGATGGTTTGAAGACTGAATGGATAGATGGCTAAAAGGTTGAATGGATGGATGAAAGGGCTGGCCTGGTGATTTAATGGGATATTGTTTAAATAAACAGCAAGACCAATGAAAGGTTTTGTGTACATTTTGTTATAAAAAAAGAGAGACCTATACATATTTGTGGAAGAGGAAAGAATCTAGTAGAAAGAGAGAAACCGAAGTGCAAAAGCGTACAAATGACCAAGAGACATGACACCAAGAGCCCAGGAAGAACATTTACCCTGCCTTAAAAAGGTATCTTACCATTTCTTGCTCTAAGGATGAAAGGGAAGCAGGAATGAACAGAAGAATACATTCTATTTTGGAAAGTAGGGTGTGAGATAAGCTTGTTTTAAGGGCAGGAATGAACAGAAGAATACATTCTATTTTGGAAAGTAGGGTGTGAGATAAGCTGTTTTACAGGTAAGAAGGCAACAAATGGATAAAATGTAGGTGACACTGATCTCAGTGGAGATGCAGGTAAGGGTTATTATCTGAGAATAAAGGAAGCAGGGATGGAATTGGGAATGTGAGGGTCAAAGAAATGGTTTGGATCTATATCTTGCAGGACAGAAGGGTCATACACTATACTCAGGACCCAGATCATATTTAAAACAAAGACTCATTTGTCAGGAACCCAGTTACCTAGGCCTCGTAACCCTCTCCATTACTATATGACAGAAGCAGAGGGGATGATCAAGGAGCAATGGGGCTGTGGGCTAGGAGTGGAGATCCAGGTTTGCAGCTGGCCTAAGGGTGTAAATTTATCTCATGTTCACCTGCAGGGAAGGAACAAAAATCTGGCAAAGGGTTAACAAACAAGGCGCTTCCATCTGTCTTGCAGACCTAAAAGCTGAATCTTTCATAAAGATGCCTAGATTCTTCCTATCCAACAAGACCTCCCCTTCTTGAATTGCATGTTCTATATATAAAACACTTCTCTCCCCTGTATCCTATAACATACTCAAAAATGCTTCAAGATTTCCACATAGCAGCACCATTGTAATTCCACAATGTAATTCCATTAAACCCATGGGAAACACAAAGATGTCACAGCCTGAAACTGGCTATGTGTTTCCCAAGGATTAAAGTAGATGATGATATCACAGGATAGATACAGCAATGGTGGAGACTGAAGAGGAAATATGAAACTCTGGCAGTCTACTCCCAAATAGACTGCCAAACTGACACCTGCTCTAAGTCTTGAAATATATCTAGTGGTAAACAGTTTTTTGACAAGAGGGGATCTTCTAGGCTTGAAGATAAACCAAGGCAAATGGCATGGGTTATAGTAATATCCATCTAACATTTTTAGCTTCCTGTTAGAATTTGCAAGTGTATCCTTTCCTCCATACCACTGACCCTTTCAAAGTCCCTGGCAATTCCGCCTGACAGAACTTCCTCCCTCCCTCCCTCCCTCCCTCCCCCTTCCTCCCTTCCCTTTTTTTCTCTCTCCTTCTTTCTTTCTTTTTTCTTTCTTTCTTTCTTTCCTTCCTTCCTTCCTTCCTTCCTTTCCTTCCTTCCTTTCTTTCTTTCCTTCCTTCCTTCCTTCCTTCTTTCCTTTCTTTTCCTTTCTTTCTTTCTTTCTCTCCCCCACCCCTCTCTCTCTCCCCCTCCCACCCCTTTCTTTCCTCCTGGCTCCTGCCTGTTTTGTTTAGGAATACAGAAGGGTCTTGGCCTCCTGCCACCTTGGGCCTAGCCAATCACCCCTCAGTCACCTATTCCCCTAACCAGTTCAGAGGGGCTGTGTAAAGAACTGCTCTTCATGTCCTTCCACCCCCTTTCCTGGCCACCTATTGCCAAGGCTTTAAGAAAAGAGAGGGGATAGAGAAGTGAGGCTCTCTTCAAGGTCCGTGATCCATGCCCACCTCAGTGTCTGCGTGTTCACAGGATGAGATTTTCCACTGTAGCATTAATGACTATGGCCTGGACGGGAGGATCACTCTCCTGGGGTGAAGTCATGGGGACCACTGACAAGTGGGAAGTGCCAGCCTGTGCCATGGCGCCCCAAGCTCTGTGAGCACCTCCTGGGTAGCAGCTTTCCTCTAGGCCCTTGCCCTAGAGATTCTGATTCAGTTGGTCTGGGGTGGTACTCAGAATCCATCACTTTAAACAAGCTCCCCAGATAATTCTAATACAGTCAGTTAATTCATTCACTCGCTGGATCTGTGTGCATTCAACAAATATTTCTTAAGAGTCTACCCAAACATTATACAGTTGAACACAAAAACACAGATATGTTCCCAGCCTTTGTGAAGCTTCCATCACAGAGAGGATAAGACCATAAATGTCACAAATGAAATTATAAATTGTGTTAAGTGATGGTCCATGTTCTAGACTGACCAAATCTGACCTAATCCATGGCTGATTGGAAAAAGAAAAAATGTTCCCTCCAGAGACATTGGTAGTCTCCTTCCCTCCCCCTTTCCTTTCTCTTTTTTTCTTTTTCTTTTCCTTCTCTCCTCTCTGCATTCTTATCTCCCTGACCCATTTCTATGAGTCTCTTCAAAGGAATACATCAACCACTAGACAATGCTGCTACCCATCTTCCTAGTTAACATGTTTATGAGAGGTAGAATGATGCTGGGACAAAGCAGTGGAAATTTAAATTCGAGCCTTCCCTATACCTTACCTAGCAAGGTGACCTAGGCAAGTCATAAGCTTTCTGGGTGCCTGTTCCTTAGGTCTTTGCTGGCTTAAACTGGATGGCTTCTGAGGGTTCCTTCCTCCAGCCCTGCAACTGCATGATTTTCAGGTCAAGTGGAGGTCAAGTTCTTTCGATGAATGAAAAAGAGTTGAAAGGAGCCATAACAATCTTCTAGTCCCACTCCCTTACTTTTAAACAGGAGGGGATAGAGGGCATGGTCAGACAGACCCAAATTCAAATCTCACCATCTGTCTGCTATATATCCTTGGGCAATTTATTTAAATGTTATGTCTGTTTATACTCAAAGCATAAAGGCATTGGTTATATCAACCACTTAGAATTTCAATGAAATCAGAATTAGAATTCACTTAGAATTAAATGAAATAATACATTCAAAGTGCTCAAAACAGTACCTGACATAGAGTGGAAACACAATAAAAGGGCCTTTCATTACAACTGATTCCTATCTAATTGTCATCTCTTCTACTGCTTTTCTGAAAACAATTCTTTTACGCCTAAGCCCTGAATTAATTCTTTTATTTACTATTTAAATTTTCTTTTTTTTTTAAATTTATTTATTTTGTTTTTGGCTGCATTGGGTCTTTGTTGCTGCGTTCGGGCTTCCTCTAGTTGCGGCGAGCGGGGGCTACTCTTCCTTGTGGTGTGCAGGCTTCTCATTGTGGTGGCTCCTCTTGCTGTGGAGCACGGGCTCTAGGCGCACGGGCTTCAGTAGTTGTGGCTCGCGGCTTCTAGAGTGCAGGCTCAGTAGTTGTGGTGTATGGGCTTAGTTGCTCCATGGCATGTGGGATCTTCCTGGACCAGGGCTTGAACCCGTGTTCCCTGCATTGGCAGGCGGATTCTTAACCACTGCGCCACCAGGGAAGCCCTAATTTTCTATTTTTATTCTTGACTCTCATTTTTAAAAATATTGCTTTGGCTGCCTTTTCCCATATCTCTGTATTTAATATGCATGTGTAACACGTAGGTGTAGGAGCATGTCTATACACATGTTAATGGGGACACAGGGATCTAAGTATAAATGTCAATACAGCAGCATTTTCTCCACTCTACCAACATTTTGAGAAAATTAAGGGGAGCATTTTCTCCACATATCCACCTTACCATTCTCAAGAGCAAAAACAAAACTCAGAAATTTTTTCCACAGAAATAAACATTGCCCAATAAACATCCAATAAAGATGTTAAAAGAATAATAATAATAAATTTTTTTAAATGAAATAAAATAAAGTGTTAGTTTCTGCTGTACAGCAAAGTGAATCAGTTATACATATATATATATATCCACTTTTTTATTTTTATTTTTCTATTTATTAACTTTTTTAGAGGTGAATTAGTGTTCTTTACACTATATTTTTATTTTCTTACATCTTTATTAGAGTATAATTGCTTTACAATGGTGTATTAGTTTCTGCTTTATAACAAAGTGAATCAGTTATACATATACATATGTTCCCATATCTCTTCCCTCTTGTGTCTCCCTCCCTCCCACCCTCCCTATCCCACCCCTCCAGGCGGTCACAAAGCACCAAGCTGATCTCCCTGTGCTATGCGGCTGCTTCCCACTAGCCATCTACCTTACATTTGGTAGTGTATATATGTCCATGCCTCTCTTTTTACATCTTTATTGGAGTATAACTGCTTTACAATGTTATATTAGTTTCTGCTGTACAACAAAGTGAATCAGGTATATGTATACGTATAGCCCCATATTCCCTCCCTCTTGAGCCTCCCTCCCACCCCTCTAGGTCGTCACAAAGCATCGATCTTATCTCCCTGTACTACGCAGCAGCTTCCCACTAGCCATCCATTTTATATTTGGTAGTGTATATATGACAGACCAAGCATTTGTGAGAAGGGCTTTCAAAATCTTCACACACCAGAGGTTTTCCTTTGCTCAAAGTTTTACATTAGTCAGGAGTATCCTCTGCTTCCTAGGAATGCAGCAAAGCAAATGTATCATAAAACAACACGGCAGTGACCATCAGGCTTCAGCAGCTGCACTTCACACCCAGGGAGAAAGCCTCACAAGCCCGGATCTGCAAAGTTGGTCATGGTCTAAGGAAACCCCTTTATTTGGAGGAGAAGAGAAGCAAGGAGATGGGACATCACCATCTCTCAGTGAGAAGGGAGAATGACTGCTAGGCTTAGCTCACCCTGCATTCTGGTAATTCATTTATATCCTAGTGAACCCACACCAAGATACTACTAGAATAACATCCAGACTTTCCATTTGTTCAGCAAGCTGGAAAAACAGCTGAGAACTTAACCAGAGAGGCAGTGAAGTGAGTGATAAAAGCACAGGCTCTGGTGCAAGCCAGCCTGGGTTGAAATCCTGCTCTGCCACTTGCCATCTATGTGACCTAAGATAGGTTACTTCCTATCCAGCTTATGTATTAGTAAAATGGAAACAGCACTAGCAGTTACCTCATTGTACTGTTTCTTGTCCACGTCTCTATAATAATTAGTAATCACAGCATTATGTATAGATGGAAAAAAAGCTTTCTAAAACCTCTTTCTCCTTAAAGCTCCTTAATATAAATTTAATTATATTAGAGTGATTCCACTAGTTTAGATGGCCCCCTCTAAGGTCACTTAAATTAAAGAAAACTACTGCAGGTGTTGTAACTTATTACACCTATAACTATTTTAGCACATAAGGCAATGGAGCCTTAGGGGTGATTATCACATTGCTTTTTGACTACTGGGGATTTTTTTTCAAGGAAGCAATAGGGAAATATATGTAAATTTTAAAAGAAAAGGAGATGAAGGGGGAAAAAGCTTAGAACTGCCACATCCGTGTCAGTATATTTAAAGAAACTGAGCTATATTTCTACTGATCTTGATTATGTCCAATAATCCATTTTGAAAAGGGTAATGAAAAACATTTTAGTTTAACTGAGTCACACTTACTTTATAGTATCTTAGACATTAGAATTTGACACAGAATTATGTCTTCCTTTATTTTCCATTTTGTTTTTTCCTTCAACAAAATCAGTATATAATTGTTCAAAAAAAACACTTTTTTCCAATATTTTAAAAACATATAACCTGGATAGTGAAAGGCCTCTACCAGTCCCCTATCCAACATAAACACACACGCAGTCACTGTACGGTACTGGTGTATACGCTTCCAGAATTTTTTCCTGTACATATATAATGTATATATTAGTAATCAGCATGTTTTTAAATAGCAGGGATTCCACCACTTACCAAAATAAGCCCTGATATGAGTGAGGAAGTGCCTGTCAGGGCCACGTAGAACTTCGGTGTTAATGTGTTCAAAAACATGCTCACTGAAAAATAAGAGAGAGGGAGAAGAACAGAGAACGCGTGAGTATGTCATCAGTAAAAGCAGCTCTCATTTTCCTTTCCAGTGAAATCATTTGTTTCTGATGACAAGAATTACTAGAATCATAGCCAAGGGCCGCTAAAAGGGTTCAGCACATACAAGAAGAAAGAGCAGCTTTATGTTTCTGCCTCCCCAAACTATTGTTGTGAATGATTTTCATGGATTTACAGCCACTGAGGAGTCAAATCAAAGCTGGTTATTAAACTGTTAGAGAGGAACGGAAGGTACCCTAATATGTTTTGTGGGACCCTCACATCAGAGTCTTTGGTGAGCCAACAAGCATATTTCAACCTTAGAACAAATGAAAAATAACTATATTAGACAGTTATTAAAGATTCTAACACTATGTTTACCCCCTGAAAAAGAAGGGACGAGGGCTTCCCTGGTGGCGCAGTGGTTGAGAGTCCACCTGCCGATGCAGGGGACGCGGGTTCGTGCCCCGGTCCGGGAAGATCCCACATGCCGCGGAGCGGCTGGGCCCGTAAGCCATGGCCACTGAGCCTGCGCGTCCGGAGCCTGTGCTCCGCAACGGGAGAGGCCACAACAGTGAGAGGCCTGCGTACCGCAAAAAAAAAAAAAAAAAAAAAGGATGAGTTAGCATGTAAGTTAGCATATATCAGTAAAATCTTTTCAGCTAACTTACAAGGTTGTCAGACTGCTCATCAAAATAATTGTATTCAATGCAGAAAAGATGAAAGATAAGCCACTAAAAATGAATGTGTATTGTCAGACACCTTCCTGACCTGCTCCTGACACTGTGCATATCAACTACACAGTTGATCTGGTTGCCCATTAAGTAAGGTCACTTATACATTTTATAAGTATATTTTAAGTCATTATTTATATCTAGAAATTGCACAAAACTTTGACTAATACCAAAACAACAACTGACCTAAAGGGTTTTTTGCATGCGTATTCACATTTCTTTACTGAATATGTTTGTGGAATGGGATCATATCCAGTCCTGTTTTAAAATGAAGAACATTAGAAGTAGGACTTTTGGGTTTCCCTGGCAGCGCAGTGGTTGAGAGTCTGCCTGCCGATGCAGGGGACACGGGTTCGTGCCCCGGTCCAGGAAGATCCCACGTGCCGCGGAGTGGCTGAGCCCGTGAGCCATGGCCGCTGAGCCTGCGCGTCCGGAGCCTGTGCTCCACAACGGGAGAGGCCACAACAGTGAGAGGCCCGCGTACCGCAAAAAAAAAAAAAAAAAGAAGTAGGACTTTTATGTCATTAAGGCAAAAGGCTTTTGTATTTGTCAAAGCAAAGTCACCAGCATGAACAGAGATCAGCCCAGAAAGCAAAGTCACCAACATGAACAAAGATCCTATGCTCACTCATTCAACAAATGCTTCTCTCTGTTTATGAATGAGACTGTGGACAAAGAATGGAAGCATGATTCAGACACAGCTCCCACCCGCTAGAAGGCCAAAGTCTAGCTGGGAAACAGACAAGTAAACAAGCAATCACCAGACAGTTTTGATAAGTGCATAGAAGGGTCCTGTGCACAGAATTTTAAGAAAACACATAAAAGGTATGCATCTCAGGCTGGGTGTCAGGAAGATGTCTGGGAGAGTAAGCAGGAGTTAACCAGACCAAAGTGGGCAGGAGGAGGAAAGGAGAGCAATGTGAGCGAAGGACGGGGCCTACTTTGAGACTCCGAGGAAACAGCACGCAGCCTTTCCAGCTGGTTGCACGGGTTGAAGAGGGAAGGAGCTTGGGCTGTGAACCCTTCGCAAAGTCACAAATGTGGAAGGATGCACTAACTCCATCCTTCCTGGTTACTGGGCATGCTCTCAGTAAACCTTCTCCCCCCTCAACACCCACTTTAAATGGATTGGTTTGCCATGACTCATGGTCTGTCATGTGCAATCACGAATCTGGACTAACACAAAGTGCTCAGTCAGTAGTCACAGCTTGACTAAGTGGACTCTTTCAGGGAGGTAGCGAAAAGCACAGAAGAAGCAGTCAGCCTAGGGCTGTGAGGCAAAAGGAGGTACAGTTGAGCTGAGGTGGTTATGCTTGGCCATTAAAAAAACAAACCTAAAGCTTGTAATTGACAGTCTGATTCTGAGGTGCCTAAAATTCTCAAAATTCCCCTCCTCATGCTATGAATGATCCCACATTTTCCATTATTTTTAAAAAGTCACCAAAATAGAGTATTCACTTTGTTATTCTGTATTTATGAACATTCATATCTGTACCATATACTTTTCAGTAAGTTTCTGGGGACAAACTGAACAGAGAATGCAACAAAATCCATTTCTAAAAGAAAGAGGAAAAGACTTGCCTGAATTTGAAGCGCTTTGGTAGCCCTGCTAACTCCCCAGCAACAAAAGCATAAAGCAATAGAGGAAAAAAGATTTTCTACTGAAAACAGCTGATCAACTGGGGACAAAAGATTATAGAATGAATTGACAAGTGAAAAAAAGAAACTATGTGAGTTCTTTACAGAGATAAAAATAAACATTCTATACCTTTAGTTTTACTTAAGATTATATAGCTACCATAGGTAATACAAAAATTAAAACATGCTTCTCTACTATATCCAGTTATAGAAAGCTACCAAAGTTGGGAAAGAGAATGGTGGGCATTAAAAGAAATGGAGACACAAACAGAGAATGAGAAAAGTAGAAATAGAAAACATTTAGAGAGTGGGAGGTGTTCATTTAATAACCTATTAATTTTACAGTCTTACTGGGCATTCTGGCTAACATCATTAAGACATGGCATTTAGCAATTCTGAGCACAAATATCAACAATCAGTACTTGCCATTTGAATCTATTTATCTATGTGTTTAAAGTTTATAACAAAGCAATTTTACAAATTAGAGAACTTAATGCTCACTTCAGCTCTGTGAGGTCAATATTATTATTCATCTTATTTCACAGATGGAGGCTGGGCAGAGAGCTGAACGCCGGTCATCCAGCCTCCAGAGCTCAGGCTCATGGCATCAAGGGTGCAACATGAGAACACTGCTGAAAAGCATTAAGGAACAAAATAGCAAAAGGAAAACAGTAGTCTTTCATTAGAAAAGGAGAGGAAGCTCTAAATAAGTGATACTGAAAGATGGATGTTTTTAACACCACTTATTTTTATCACTGACTGTTAAAGAGAAGTCCACTGGGGCTTCCCTGGTGGCGCAGTGGTTGAGAGTCCGCCTGCCGATGCAGGGGACGCGGGTTCGTGCCCCGGTCCGGGAGGATCCCACGTGCCGCGGAGCGGCTGGGCCCGTGAGCCTTGGCTGCTGGGCCTGCGCGTCCGGAGCCTGTGCTCCGCAGCGGGAGGGGCCACGGTGGTGGGAGGCCCGTGTACCGCAAAATTAAAAAAATTTTAAAAAAAGATAAGTCCACTGGGATCTTATCATCAGTGTGTGTAGCCCCAGGGTGGAAGGGCAAGAAGACACCCCGAAGGGGAGCATCTAGTTAAAGATTCCCCCATTAAATTAGGAGGGCTGCACATTGCAAACCGGACTGCCTTAAACCTAGGAATACCTGGCCTAGTTTCATTAGGGTCACTAGCAATTAGTTTTGAAAATATATGAGGGCCTTATGACGTACCTAAATATTAGATCAGAAAACTGTGGGGTGTGTGGTTTGAAACATAAAGTGGATATTCCTGACATCTATAGACATATCGGTACTATCTCCACAGGTGCTGGGGCTAAGGAAAAACAAATTCAAAAACAAACAGTAAAGACTAATCTAGCTTTGGTAAAAATAAATTATACAATGTCCTTTATCAACCTGGAAACAAAAATTAATAAGTCAGAAGGCTTTTCATCCGATCCAGATGGGCACTCTAACAGGTCACTGCTTAAAGAATACTGCATCAGTTATTCAAGGGCAGCCTCAGGGACCGTGTCATCAGGCGTTCTGAAGATGCTGAACTTTAACTTGGTACAGTCTTCGCGTTTAATTAATGAGTAAACAGGAAGAAATTAAGTACAGGTCTGAGAAGAAACTAGGTAGGAGGGGTGGGTTAATGGATTGAAAACTCAGTGACCCCTCTGGATCACAGAAGAGAGGACGGAAGAATATAGTACAACAGGTCAACTGTGTAAAGTGAAGAATCACTCCTGTGAGCAGGGAACTAGAATACCGGAGGGCTTAATGAGGAGGCACTCGGAATGGCCCTGTGAGGCCCTGTCTGTGAGGAGCCAGCCCTGTTTCTGGCCCTCGTGACAGTAAGAGCCTCCTCCCGTATCCTTCAGAGCACAAACAATTCCCAAATTAGACTCCTGGAAAAGATGCTCTGTAAAACAGAGTGAGCACATAACACTTAAGAAGTGTTTGACTCCTTAAGATATATTCCGCCTTATTCAAGCCCTTGAAAGAAGAGGTTGGGCTTCCCTGGTGGCACAGTGGTTAAGAATCCACCTGCCAGTGCAGGGGACACAGGCTCGAGCCCTGGTCCGGGAAGATCCCACATGCCACGGAACAACTAAGCCTGTGCGCCACAACTACTGAGCCTGTGCTCTAGAGCCCACGAGTCACAACTACTGAGCCCATGCACCACAACTACTGAAACCTGTGCACCTAGATCTGGTGCTCCGCAACACGAGAAGCCACTGCAACGAGAAGCCCGTTTTACAAAGAGTAACCCCCGCTCGCTGCAACTAGAAAAAGCCCACGTGCAGCAACAAAGACCCAACACAGCCAAATATAAATAAATACAATAAAAAATAGAAAAAAAAATTTTTTTTTAAAGAAAGAAAGAGGGCTTCCCTGGTGGCGCAGTGGTTGGGAGTCCGCCTGCCGATGCAGGGGACGCAGGTTCGTGCCCCGGTCCGGGAGGATCCCGCATGCCGCAGAGAGGCTGGGCCCGTGGGCCATGGCCGCTGGGCCTGCGCGTCCGGAGCCTGTGCTCCGCAACGGGAGTGGCCACAGCAGTGAGAGGCCCGCGTACCGAAAAAAAAAAAAAAAAGAAAGAAAGAGGTTAAGGCAGCATCAAAGACTTGGAGGTACTGACTAGATAGAGCTGAATATGAAGTGTGATAAAGTCTACAACACCCCAAAATATGGGTCTGCTTTGTCCTGTGTTCCATTTAACACCTTGCTAAAACAGGGCATGTGAAGTAGAAAAAATTAGAAAGTTATAACAATTAGCAATCACTGAAAAGATTAGGACTAAAGTCCCTAGGAAGAAAGGTTAAAGAAACTACGTCTATTTAAGCTGGATGAAAAATAATAACAATAATAAAGAGATTTTGTGTAAAAGCATTATGCCTGGGAAAGAGAGCAGGGTTAGGAGACTTCGTCTCTAAATGTGAAACCAACTGCAGCATGGTGGCCCTGGGAAAGTCCCACACCTTCCCAGAGTGGTTCTGAGGCTCACATGACACAGGCATTCCCTTAACCCTCACAGTGAAGTGCAATTTATTTTCCCAAGGAGTTGACAACTTCTACCAGAGACGTAGATAATAAGCATCCCAGGGAAAGGAAATGTTTATCTTGTTTAATTTTACTTTTTCTTCATTTCATTTAGCTGATGATCATTTAGGTCAATGGTCCAAACCTGAGTCTCCAGCCTAAGTGAACTTAGAAGTAGACTCTCCCTCAGTTGAGCCTGAAGATAAGATCACAGCCTGACAGACACCTTGATTACAACCTAGTGAGACCCAGCTAAACTGTGCCTGTACTCCTGACCCACAGAAGCTGTGAGATAATAAATGTGTGCTGTTTTAAGCTGCTATATCCACGATCATTTGTTATGCAGCAATATGAAACTGATAGAATCATGTATAATTCATGAAAGTGAAAATCCATGTAGACATACAATAACTCCAGCTAACTGCAGTGAGCCCAGAAAGGGTGTTAAGATAAGCCAACTCTATCTGCTCCAAGAGCGTCTTTCTGAACTGTTCATAAATAAAACGCAACTTCAAACTCTGCTGCCATGACAGCATGCTCTTCCACATGCTGATCTGTGGCTGCCTTTGCAAATCCACTAATATTAAAGTAGAAGCTCAGAGGAAATTTTTTTAAAATACGGAAACTAAGTATCTTCATTTTACCCCAGTAAATGGTCTTTTTAAAAAAATAGGCACATTTTAAATATACAACATTTGCATGTTTCCAAAGAAGTCAGTTTTACATCTGCAAAACTGCATCAGTTCAACAGAAGATTAAAAGCACACCAGGAGCACATTTTCTCATTTGTTGCTTCTGTTTCCCTTCTCCTTGCCCTTTACCCCTGGTCTCCTTGAGCTCTGATAAGGTCTCAAGCTTTATGCATCACAATTCCCTGGATAAATCCTGTGGCATTTATCCTTGAGAGGAAAAAGACATGGAAGTATATTTTTAGACCGGTTCTTATGGCAAGAAACCTTCATAAATCATTCTGTCTACTCTTCCCTCTACCCTTGACGTTGCCTTGGCAACTTTACAGGTATACTGTTTCTGCTTTACTGGGCATCTGGCTCTACTGAGGAGTGGAGCTGAGCACATTCTTTCTTTTCTCAGCTGTGATCTGGGAAACTATAACGAAGCAGTATTCAATCTTCATGGTTCCCTGTCCTTTGCTGGAGGGAGGCCATCTGTCAAGCCATGAAGGACTGTCCAAAGCCCAGTCACATACAAACCTCGGTGACCCAAAAGGACAAGTGAAGCAAGATCTCAGATTACCTGTTCCCTTTTATTTACAAGCAAGCTGATGATGGGGAACTCTAGTCAAAAACAGGAGAGAGGCTTGTATAAGTCTTACATTTTTAGCTGTTTAAAACATGCTTTAATTTAGGGTTGAAGATTTATGAATCTTTTTGTTTCTCATAAACGTTTAACATTTGCCTCTAATGGGAGAAAATCTTCCCTATACTTATTCTGCAAAGAGACAGAAGCCTTGTGGAGACATGGTCCTCCAGAGTCTGGCCTCCTCTAGCCTACAAGCATTCACTGTGCCTCCATCATCCAGCATCCAGCACCCAGCATAGAGCCTGGTCCACAGGCGTACTCAATGTTTGATGAACACTGCATGCCTGCATAAGGGTAGAGGACTAGGTGATGAAGTTGTAATAACATTATCCCAGGACTTCTGATTAAAAAAACAAAAAAAAAACCTTCCTGTATCTGGAAACATTGAGTCTTTTATGGCTCTAAACTTGCCTTCTGATCGTGTGTGTGAGTGTGTGTGCGTGTGTGTGTTTCTGTCCCCAGAGTACCTGCACAGTGTGAGATGCTTATTAGGTAGATTTAATGACCACTACTCACCAATAAATCAAGAAAGTCCAGACATACTTATACTACCCTCACACAGCAAGACCTAGGCTATGTGGAACCCTCAGAACTGAATTATTTGAGATAGCTAAGGACCTATTCTATTAAAAAGCAGATGTTTTCTTTCTAAAACAATTTGACAAGAAAATCTTTACAAAATGCATTACATACTTGACTGCATCTTTAAACAAAATATTCAGAAAATATTTCAATCTTTATTTGATGGCCCTAAGTCAACAAAATTAACATAAACTATAGTACTGTGCTAGCATTCAGCAATGTTTTTAGAAACTGTTCAAGTACTCTATGTTTATTCCCTCCAAAATGAAGTTATCCCAGACTGTTTTCAGTGTTTTTTTTTTTATTAACATCTTTATTGGGGTATAATTGCTTTACAATGGTGTGTTAGTTTCTGCTTTATAACAAAGTGAATCAGTTATACATATACATATGTTCCCATATCTCTTCCCTCTTGCGTCTTCCTCCCTCCCACCCTCCCTAACCCACCCCTCCAGGCAGTCACAAAGCACCGAGCTGATCTCCCTGTGCTATGCGGCTGCTTCCCACTAGCTATCTACCTTACGTTTGGTAGTGTATATATGTCCAGGCCTCTCTATCGCTTCGTCACAGCTCACCCTTCCCCCTCCCCATATCCTCAAGTCGGTTCTCCAGTAGGTCTGTGTCTTTATTCCTGTCTTACACCTAGGTTCTTCATGACATTTTTTTCCCCTTAAATTCCATATATATGTGTTAGCATACGGTATTTGTCTTTCTCTTTCTGACTTACTTCACTCTGTATAACAGACTCTAGGTCTATCCACCTCATTACAAATAGCTCAATTTCGTTTCTTTTTATGGCTGAGTAATATTCCATTGTATATATGTGCCACATCTTCTTTATCCATTCATCCGACGACGGGCACTTAGGTTGTTTCCATCTCCGGGCTATTGTAAATAGAGCTGCAATGAACATTTTGGTACATGACTCTTTCTGAATTCTGGTTTCCTCAGGGTATATACCTAGTAGTGGGATTGCTGGGTCATATGGTAGTTCTATTTGTAGTTTTTTAAGGAACCTCCATACTGTTCTCCATAGTGGCTGAACCAATTCACATTCCCACCAGCAGTGCAAGAGTGTTCCCTTTTCTCCACACCCTCTCCAGCATTTATTGTTTCTAGATTTTTTGATGATGGCCATTCTGACTGGTGTGAGATGATATCTCATTGTAGTTTTGATTTGCATTTCTCTAATGATTAATGATGTTGAGCATTCTTTCATGTGTTTGTTGGCAGTCTGTATATCTTCTTTGGAGAAATGTCTATTTAGGTCTTCTGCCCATTTTTGGATTGGGTTGTTTATTTTTTTGTTATTGAGCTGCATGAGCTGCCTGTAAATTTTAGAGATTAATCCTTTGTCAGTTGATTCATTTGCAAATATTTTCTCCCATTCTGAGGGCTGTCTTTTGGTCTTGTTTATGGTTTCCTTTGCTGTACAAAAGCTTTTAAGTTTCATTAGGTCCCATTTGTTTATTTTTGTTTTTATTTCCATTTCTCTAGGAGGTGGGTCAAAAAGGATCTTGGTGTGATTTACGTCATAGAGTGTTCTGCCTATGTTTTCCTCTCAAAGTTTTATAGTTTCTGGCCTTACATTTAGGCCTTTAATCCATTTTGAGCTTATTTTTGTGTATGGCGTTAGGGAGTGATCTAATCTCATACTTTTACATGTACCTGTCCAGTTTTCCCAGCACCACTTATTGAAGAGGCTGTCCTTTCTCCACTGTATATTCCTGCCACCTTTATCAAAGATAAGGTGAACATATGTGCGTGTGTTTATCTCTGGGCGTTCTATCCTGTTCCATTGATCTATCTTTCTGTTTTTGTGCCAGTACCATACTGTCTTGATTACTGTAGCTTTATAGTATAGTCTGAAGTTTGGGAGTCTGATTCCTCCAGCTCCGTTTATCGTTCTCAAGATTGCTTTGGCTATTCGGGGTCTTTTGTGTTTCCATACAAATTGTGAAATTTGTTGTTCTACTTCTGTGAAAAATGCCAGTGGTAGTTTGATAGGGATTCCATTGAATCTATAGATTGCTTTGGGTAGTAGAGTCATTTTCACAATGTTGATTCTTCCAATCCAAGAACATGGTATATCTCTCCATCTATTGGTATCATCTTTAATTTCTTTCATCAGTGTCTTATAATTTTCTGCATACAGGTCTTTTGTCTCCTTAGGTAGGTTTATTCCTAGGTATTTTATTCTTTTTGTTGCAATGGTAAATGGGAGTGTTTTCTTGTTTCACTTTCAGATTTTTCATCATTAGTGTATAGGAATGCCAGAGATTTCTGTGCGTTAATTTTATATCCTGCTGCTTTACCAAATTAATTGATTAGCTCTAGTAGTTTTCTGGTAGCATCTTTAGGATTCTCTATGTATAGTATCATGTCATCTGCAAACAATGACAGCTTTACTTCTTCTTTTCCAATTTGGATTCCTTTTATTTCCTTTTCTTCTCTGATTGCTGCGGCTAAAACTTCCAAAACTATGTTGAATAAAGGTGGTGAGAGTGGGCAACCTTGTCTTGTTCCTGATCTTAGTGGAAATGCTTTCAGTTTTTCACCATTGAAGATGATGTTGGCTGTGGGCTTGTCATATATGGCCATTATTATGTTGAGGAAAGTTCCCTCTATGCATACTTTCTGCAGGGTTTTTATCATAATTGGGTGTTGAATTTTGTCAAAAGCTTTCTCTGCATCTATTGAGATGATCATATGGTTTTTCTCCTTCAATTTGTTAATATGGTTAATCACATTGATAGATTTGCGTATATTGAAGAATCCTTGCATTCCTGGAATAAACCCCACTTGATCATGGTGTATGATCCTTTTAATGTGCTGTTGGATTCTGTTTGCTAGTATTTTGTTGAGGATTTTTGCATCTATGTTCATCAGTGATATTGGCCTGTAGTTTTCTTTCTTTGTGACATCCTTGTCTGGTTTTGGTATCAGGGTGATGGTGGCCTCGTAGAATGAGTTTGGGAGTGTTCCTCCCTCTGCTATATTTTGGAAGAGTTTGAGAAGGATAGGTGTTAGCTCTTCTCTAAATGTTTGATAGAATTCGCCTGTGAAGCCATCTGGTCCTGGGCTTTTGTTTGTTGGAAGATTTTTAATCACAGTTTCAATTTCAGTGCTTTTGACTGGTCTGTTCATATTTTCTATTCCTGGTTCAGTCTCAGAAGGTTGTGCATTTCTAATAATTTGTCCATTTCTTCCAGGTTGTCCATTTTATTGGCATACAGTTGCTTGTAGTAATCTCTCATGATCTTTTTTATTTCTGCAGTGTCAGTTGTTACTTCTTTTTCATTTCTAATTCTATTGATTTGTGTCTTCTTCCTTTTATTCTTGATGAGTCTGGTTAACGGTTTATCTATTTTGTTTATCTTCTCAAAGAACCAGCTTTTAGTTTTATTGATCTTTGCTATTGTTTCCTTCATTTCTTTTTCATTTATTTCTGATCTGATTTTTATGATTTCTTTCCTTCTGCTAACTTTGGGGTTTTTTTGTTCTTCTTTCTCTAATTGCTTGAGGTGCAAGGTTAGGTTGTTTATTCGAGATGTTTCCTGCTTCTTAAGGTGGGCTTGTATTGCTATAAACTTCCCTCTTAGAACTGCTTTTGCTGCATCCCATAGGTTTTGGGTCGTTGTATCTCCATTGTCATTTGTTTCTAGGTATTTTTTAATTTCCTCTTTGATTTCTTCAGTGATCACTTCGTTACTAAGTAGTGTATTGTTTAGCCTCCATGTGTTTGTATTTTTTACAGCTCTTTTCCTATAATTGATATCTAGTCTCATGGCGTTGTGGTCGGAAAAGATACTTGATACAATTTCAATTTTCTTAAATTTACCAAGGCTTGATTTGTGACCCAAGATATGATCTATCCTGGAGAATGTTCCATGAGCACTTGAGAAAAATGTGTATTCTGTTGTTTTTGGATGGAGTGTGCTATAAATATCAATTAAGCCCATCTTGCTTAATGTATCATTTAAAGCTTGTGTTTCCTTATTTATTTTCATTTTGGATGATCTGTCCATTGGTGAAAGTGGGGTGTTAAAGTCCCCTACTATGAATGTGTTACTGTCAATTTCCCCTTTTATGGCTGTTAGTATTTGCCTTATGTATTGAGGCGCTCCTATGTTGGGTGCATAAATATTTACAATTGTTATATCTTCTTCTTGGATCGATCCCTTGATCATTATGTAGTGTCCTTCTTTGTCTCTTCTAATAGTCTTTATTTTAAAGTCTATTTTGTCTGATATGAGAATTGCTACTCCAGCTTTCTTTTGGTTTCCATTTGCATGGAATATCTTTTTCCACCCCCTTACTTTCAGTCTGCATGTATCTCTAGGTCTGAAGTGGTTCTCTTGTAGACAGCATATATATGGGTCTTGTTTTTGTATCCATTCGGCCAATCTGTGTCTTTTGGTGGGAGCATTTAATCCATTTACATTTAAGGTAATTATTGATATGTATGTTCCTATTCCCATTTTCTAAATTGTTTTGGGTTCATTATTATAGGTCTTTTCCTTCTCCTGTGTTTCTTACCTAGAGAAGTTCCTTTAGCATTTGTTGTAAAGCTGGTTTGCTGGTGCTGAACTCTCTCAGCTTTGCTTGTCTGTAAAGGTTTTAATTTCTCCATCAAATCTGAATGAGATCCTTGCTGGGTAGAGTAATCTTGGTTGCAGGTTTTTCTCCTTCATCACTTTCAGTATGTCCTGCCACTCCCTTCTGGCTTGTAGAGTTTCTGCTGAGAGATCAGCTGTTAACCTTATGGGGATTCCCTTGTGTGTTATTTGTTGTTTTTCCCTTGCTGCTTTTAATATGCTTTCTTTGTATTTAGTTTTTGACAGTTTGATTAATATGTGTCTTGGCGTATTTCTCCTTGAATTTATCCTGTATGGGACTCTCTGTGCTTCCTGGACTTGATTAACTATTTCCTTTCCCATATTAGGGAAGTTTTCAACTATAATCTCTTCAAATATTTTCTCAGTCCCTTTCTTTTTCTCTTCTTCTTCTGGAACCCCTATAATTCGAATGTTGGTGCGTTTAATGTTGTCCCAGAGGTCTCTGAGACTGTCCTCAGTTCTTTTCATTCTTTTTTCTTTATTCTGCTCTGCAGTAGTTATTTCCACTATTTTATCTTCCAGGTCACTTATCCGTTCTTCTGCCTCATTTATTCTGCTATTGATCCCATCTAGAGTATTTTTCATTTCATTTATTGTGTTGTTCATCATTGTCTGTTTCATCTTTATTTCTTCTAGGTCCTTGTTAACTGCTTCTTGCATTTTGTCCATTCTATTTCCAAGATTTTGGATCATCTTTACTATCATTATTCTGAATTCTTTTTCAGGTAGACTGCCTATTTCCTCTTCATTTGTTAGGTCTGGTGCATTTTTATCTTGCTCCTTCATCTGCTGTGTGTTTTTCTGTCTTCTCATTCTGCTTATCTTACTGTGTTTGGGGTCTCCTTTTTGCAGGCTGCAGGTTCGTAGTTCCCGTTGTTTTTGTACCCAGTGGCTAAGGTTGGTTCAGCGGGTTGTGTAGGCTTCCTGGTGGAGGGGACTAGCGCCTGTGTTGTGGTGGATGAGGCTGGATCTTGTCTCTCTAGTGGGCAGGTCTACGTCTGGTGGTGTGTTTTGGGGTGTCTGTGGCCTTATTATGATTTTAGGCAGCCTCTCTGCTAATGGGTGGGGTTGTGTTCCTGTTTTGCTAGTTGTTTGGCATAGGTTGTCCAGCAGTGTAGCTTGCTGGTCGTTGAGTGAAGCTGGGTGCTGGTGTTGAGATGGAGGTCTCTGGGAGATTTTCGCCATTTGGTATCATGTGGAGCTGGGAGGTCTCTTGTTGACCAGTGTCCTGATGTTGGCTCTCCCACCTCAGAGGCACAGCATGGACTCCTGGCTGCAGCACCAAGAGCCTTTCATCCACACGGAAAAAGAGAAAAAGGGGAAAAAATCATAAATCTTGCTCTCCAAGTCCACCTCAGCGATTTGGGATTATTCGTTGTCTATTCATGTATTTCACAGATGCAGGGTGCATCAAGTTGATTGTGGAGCTTTAATCTGCTGCTTCTGAGGCTGCTGGGAGAGATTTCCCTTTCTCTTCTTTGTTCTCACCGCTCACAGGGGCTCAGCTTTGGATTTGGCCCCGCCTCTGCGTGTAGGTCGCTGGAGAGCGTCTGTTTTTTGCTCAGACAGGACGGGGTTAAAGAAGCCGCTGATGCGGGGGCTCTGGCTCACTCAGGCTGGGGGAGGGAGGGGCGCGCAGTGCGGGGCGAGCCTGCGGCGGCAGAGGCCAGCATAACGTTGCACCAGCCTGAGGGTCGCCATGCGTTCTCCCGGGCAAGTTGTCCCTGGATCCCGGGAGCCTGGCAGTGGCGGGCTGCACAGGCTCCCCGGAAGGGAGGTGTGGATAGTGACCTGTGCTTGCACACAGGCTCCTTGGTGGCGGCAGCCGCAGCCTTAGTGTCTCCCACCCGTCTCTGGGGTCCGTGCTTTTAGTCACGGCTCGTGCCCGTCTCTGGAGTTCCTTTAGGCAGCGCTCTTAAACCCCTCTCCTCGCGCACCAGGAAACAAAGAGGGAAGAGAAAATATCTTGCCTCCTCAGCAGGTCCAGACTTTTCCCCGGACTCCCTCCCAGCTAGCCGGCTAGCCGTGGTGCACTAACCCCTTCAGGCTTTGTTTACGCAGCCAACCCCAGTCTTCTCCCTGCGCTCGGACCAAAGCCCGAGCCTCAGCTCGCAGCCCCGCCCGCCCCAGCGGGTGAGCAGACAAGCCTCTCGGGCTGGTGAGTGCCGGTCGGCACCGATCCTCTGTGCGGGAATCTCTCCGCTTTGCCCTCCGCACCCCTGTTGCTGTGCTGTCCTCCGCGGCTCCGAAGCTCCCCCCTCCGCCTCCCACAGTCTCCGCCCGCTAAGGGGCTTCCTAGTGTGTGGAAACCTTTTCTCCTTCACAGCTTCCTCCCACTGGTGCAGGTCCCATCCCTATTCTTTTAAAGTCTCTGTTTTTTCTTTTTTTCTTTTGCCCTACCCAGGTACGTGGGGAGTTTCTTGCCATTTGGGAGGTCTGAGGTCTTCTGCCAGCATTCAGTAGGTGTTCTGTAGGAGCTGCTCCACATGTAGATGTATTTCTGGTGTATCTGTGGGGAGGAAGGTGATCTCCGCGTCTTACTCTTCTGCCATCTTCCCCTCCTGTGTCTGTTTTCAGTCTTTCTCACACCATTTTTGTCACCTGTCATACTATTATTTGTTGTTGTGTGCCTGTTTCAAACCACTTTCTCTCCTTTTTAATATGCTACTTAAAAATCTACTTTTCCTTCAAAGGCAAAAAACTTTGGTCATTCAATAAATATTGATCTTTAACGTATGTCAAACACTGTAAAATGTTGGGGTTACAAAGATATATAATACATAGTTCTTGTCCTCAAGGAGCTCTGGACTTTGTGGAAGAGGCAGACATGGAATCGAACTAACAGGCTATTCTGAGCATTACTCTGGAAATAAAAAGTTGGTACTTCTAACTCAGTCTTGGGCTAGGGTGGGGGACAGAATGTTCATCAAGGAATGTTCCTTTGAGAAGACTGCTAAGCAGAGCCAAAGGATGTTCACTGGATCTATGTAAAATAAGACCTCTGATCTCACATTGGTAACTCTTTGATGCTCATCTGTATTTGTTATATACACTGGCCTTTTGTTCTTAGAGCTCGGTGGTTTGACGAGTTAAGATGACTGGATAGCTGAGTTCCAGAAAGGTCCAGTATCACTGTAGTGAGCTATAATACACACTTCGGTAGGGTGGCTGTAACCAGTGTTGTATAAGAACACTCTCGGTGGTTCTTGTGTTCACACTGGAGGGCTCCAAAAGGCTCCTTACAGAATCTGCCATGCAAAATGTGCTTGGACTTTTCTATCATCTTGAAAAGAATACGGTCATCAGCTTCTCATTTACCCCTCCTTTACTGGAAGTTATTTTTTTAAAAAGAAGCCTTAATGGTTTGATTTAGGAAGATTACATGTGGCAAAGTTCATTACTTAAAGGGTTAGAATAGATGTAACTACCTAAAAGCGTTCAAAATACTTGTGGCAGTCAGGTGTCTGAACAGATCATTGTTAAATCTAAGATGCGTGGAAATAACTAAGAAAGGTAAGAAGAATATAAACAAGAGTAATGAATCTATAGTCTAAAACATCTTTCAGGAAATGTTCTACGTTTATTAACATTACCTAGTTCATTCATTTATCCAAAACATACGTGGCTTATAAAAGGTACAAGACACTTAACTACACACTGGGATTGTGAAATTAAAAAAGAACGAGACTGAGACTTGGTTTTACTCTGTTAGGATTGCTGTATTTTAGGTTTTGTTCTTAGTGCTAGGGCATCACTCTTCTTTAGGGAGTGGTGCTTTTCCAAGGTGTAGCCATTCTATAGTCCTAACTGAAGGCTAAGGTGTGCAGTGAGGCCGGATTTTAACAAATGGGACACTGAGATTGGTTCAAGATGGTGGAATAGAAGGACATGCTCTCTTGCGAGAACACCGGAATCACAACTAACTGCTGAACAATCATTGACAGGAAGACACTGGAACTCACCAAAAAAGATACCTCACATCCAAAGACAAAGGAGAAGACACAATGAGATGGTAGGAGGGGCACAATCACAATAAAATCAAATCCCATAACTGCTGGGTGGGTGACTAACAAACTGGAGAACACTTATACCACAGATGTCCACACACTGGAGTGAAGGTTCTAAGCCCCACATCAGGCTTTTGAAACAGAGGGTCCAACAATGGGAAGAAGAATTCCTAGAGAATTACACTTTGAAGCCCAGTGACATTTGATTAAAGGACTTCAACAGGACTGGGGGAAACAGAGACTCCACACTTGGAAGGCACACACAAAGTAGTGTGCACATCGGGACCCAGGGGAAGGAGCAGTGACCCCACAGGGATTGAACCAGACCTACCTGCCAGTGTTGGAGGGTCTCCTGCAGAGGTGTGGGGTGGCTGTGGCTCACCATGGGGACAAGGACACTGGCAGAAGTTCTGGGAAGCACTCCTTGGCGTGAGCCTTACCAGAGTCTGCCACTAGCCCCACCAAAGAGCCTGGGTAGGCTCCAGTGTTGGGTCACTTCAGGCCAAACAACCAACAGGGAGGGAACCCAGCCCCACCCATCAGCAGACAAGCAGATTAAAGTTTTACTGAGCTCTGCTCACCACAGCAACACCCAGCTCCACCTATCACCAGTCCCTCCCATCAGGAAACTTGTACAAGCCTTTTATATAGCCTAATCCACGAGAGGGCAGACAGCAGAGGCAAGAAGAACTACACTCCTGCAGCCTGTAGAACAAACACCACATTCACAGAAAGACAGACAAGATGAAAAGGCAGAGGGCTATGTACCAAATGAAGGAAAATGATAAAACCCCAGAAAAACAACTAAGTGAAGTGGAGATAGACAACAATCCAGAAAAGAATTCTGAATAATGATAGTGAACATGATCCCGGACCTCAGAAAAAGAATGGAGGCAAAGATCGAGAAGAAGCAAGAAATGTTTAACAAACATCTAGAAGAATTAAACAACAAACAAACAAAGATGAACAAAACAATAACTGAAATGAAAAATACACTAGAAGGAATCAATAGCAGAATAACAGAGGCAGAAGAATGGATAAGTGACCTGGAAGACAGAATGGTGTAATTCACGGGTGCGGAACAGAATAAAGAATAAAGAATGAAAAGAAATGAAGACAGCCTAAGAGACCTCAGGGACAACATTAAACGCAACATTTGCATTATAGGGGTCCCAGAAGAAGAAGAGAGAGAGAAAGGCCCCAAGAAAATATTTGAAGAGATTATAGTCGAAAACTTCCCTAACAAGGGAAAGGAAATAGCCACCGAAGTCCAGGAAGTGCAGAGAGTCCCATACTGGATAAACCCAAGGAAAAACATGCCAAGACACATAGTAATCAAATTGGCAAAAATTAAAGACAAAGAAAAATTATTGAAAGCCCCAAGGGAAAAATGACAAAGAACATACAAGGGAACTCCCATAAAGTTAACAGCTGATTTCTCAGCAGAAACTCTACAAGCCAGAAGGGAGTGTCATGACATATTTAAAGTGATGAAAGGGAAGAACCTACAACCGAGTTTACTCTACCCTGCAAGGATCTCATTCAGATTCCACAGAGAAATCAAAAGCTTTACAGACAAGCTAAAGCTAAGAGAATTCAGCACCACCAAAGCAGCTCTACAACAAATGCTAAAGGAACTTCTCTAAGTGGGAAACACAAGAGAAGAAAAGGACCTACAAAAACAAACTCAGAACAATTAAGAAAATGGTCATAGGAACATACATAACGATAATTACCTTAGACGTGAATGGATTAAATGCTCCAACCAAAAGACACAGGCTCACTGAATGAATACAAAAACAAGACGCATATATATGCTGTCTACAAGAGACCCACTTCAGACCTAGGGACACAGACAGACTGAAAGTGAGGGGATAGAAAAAGATATTCCATGCAAATGGAAATCAAAAGAAAGCTGGAGTAGCAATACTCATATCAGATAAAATAGACTTTAAAAGAAAGAATGTTACAAGAGACAAGGAAGGACACTACATGATGACCAAGGGATCAATCCAAGAAGAAGTTACAGCAATTATAAACATATATGCACCCAACATAGGAGCACCTCAATACATAAGGCAACTGCTAACAGCTATAAGAGAGGAAATCGACAGTAACACAATAATAGTGGGGGATTTTAACACCTCACTGACACCAATGGACAGATCATCCAAACAAAAAATTAATAAGGAAACACAAGCTTCAAATGACACAATAGACCAGACAGATTTAATTGATATTTATAGGACATTCCATCCAAAAACAGCAGATGACACTTTCTTCTCAAGTGCACATGGAACATTCTCCTGGATAGATAACATTTTGGGTCACAAATCAAGCCTCAGTAAATTTAAGAAAATTGAAACCATATCAAGCATCTTTTTTGACCACAATGCTCTGAGATTAGAAATCAATTATAGGGAAAAAAACGTAAAAAACAAAAACACATGGAGCCTAAACAATACGTTGCTAAATAACCAAGAGATCACTGAAGAAATCAAAGAGGAAATCAAAAAATACCTACAGACAAATGACAATGAAAACACAACGATCCAAAACCTATTGGATGCAGCAAAAGCAGTTCTAAGAGGGAAGTTCGCAGCAATACAAGCCTACCTCAAGAAACAAGAAAAATCTCAAATAAACAATCTAACCTTACACCTAAAGGAACTAGAGAAAGAACGACAAACAAAACCCAAAGTTAGCAGAAGGAAAGAAATCATAAAGATCAGAGCAGAAATAAATGAAATAGAAACAAAGAAAACAATAGCAAAGATCAATAAAACTAAAAGCTGGTTCTTTGAGAAGATAAACAAAATTGATAAACCAGACTCATCAAGAAAAAGAGGGAGAGGATTCAAATCAATAAAATTAGAAATGAAAAAGGAGAAGTTACAACAGACGCTGCAGAAATACGAAGCATCCTAAGAGACTACTACAAGCAACTCTATGCCAATAAAATGGACAAATGCTTAGAAAGGTATAACCTTCCAAGACTGAATCAGGAAGAAACAGAAAATATGAATAGACCAATCACAAATAATGAAATTGAAACTGTGATTAAAAATCTTCCAACAAAAGTCCAGAACCACATGGCTCCACAGGTGAATTCTACCAGACCTTTAGAGAAGAGCTAACACCCATCCTTCTCAAACTCTTCCAAAAAATTGCAGAGGAAGGAACACATCCAAACTCATTCTATGAGGCCACCATCACCCTGATACCAAAACCAGACAAACATACTACAAAACAAGAAAATTACAGACCAATATCACTGATGAATATAGATGCAAAAATCCTCAACAAAATACTAGCAAACAGGATCCAACAACACATTAAAAGGATCATACATCATGATCAAGTGGGATTTATCCCAGGGATGCAAGCATTCTTCAATATACGCAAATCAATCAATGTGATACACCATATTAACAAACTGAAGAATAAAAACCATATGATCATCTTAGTAGATGCAGAAAAAGCTTTTGACAAAATTCAACACCTATTTATGATAAAAACTCTCCAGAAAGTGGGCACAGAGGGAACGTACCTCAACATATTAAAGGCCATATGTGACAAACCTACAGCAAACAGCATTCTCAATGGTGAAAAACTGAAAGCATTTCCTCTAAGATCAGGAATGAGACAAGGATGTCCACTCTCACCACTATTATTCAACATAGTTTTGGAAGTCCTATCCTTGGCAAACAGAGAAGAAAAAGAAATAAAAGGAATCCAAATTGGAGAAGAAGAAGTAAAACTGTCACTGTTTGCAGATGACATGATACTATACATAGAGAATACTAAAGATGCCACAAGAAAACTACTAGAGCTAATCAGTGAATCTGGTAAAGATGCAGGATACAAAATCAATGCACAGAAATCTCTTGCATTCCTATACACTAATGATGAAAAATCTGAAAGAGAAATTAAGGAAACACTCCCATTTACCATTGCAACAAAAAGGATAAAATACCTAGGAATAAACCTACCTAGGGAGACAAAAGACCTGTATGCAGAAAACTATAAGACACTGATGAAAGAAATTAAAGATGATACAAACCCATGGAGAGATATACCATGTTCTTGGATTGTAAGAATCAATACTGTGAAAATGACTATACTATCCAAAACAATCTACATACAGATTCAATGCAATCCCTATGAAATTACGAATTGCATTTTTTACAGAACTGAAACAAAAAATTGCATACTTTGTATGGAGACACAAAAGACCTCGAATAGCCAAAAAAGCAGTCTTGAGGGATAAAAACAGAGCTGGTGGAATCAGGCTCCCGGACTTCAGACTATACTACAAAGCTACAGTAATCAAGACAATATGGTACTGGCCTGAAAACAGAAATATAGATCAATGGAACAGGATAGAAAGCCCAGAGATAAACCCATGCACCTATGGTCAACTAATCTATGACTAAGGAGGCAAGCATATACAATGGAGAAAAGACAGTCTCTTCAATAAGTGGTGCTGGGAAAACTGGACAGCTACATGGAAAAGATTGAAATTAGAACACTCTGTAACACCATACATAAAAATAAACTCAAAATGGGGCTTCCCTGGTGGCGCAGTGGTTGAGAGTCCACCTGCTGATGCAGGGGACACGGGTTTGTGCCCCTGTCCAGGAAGATCCCACATGCCGCGGAGCGGCTGGGCCCATGAGCCATGTGCACTGCAACGGGAGAGGCCACAACAGTGAGAGGCCCGCGTTCCGCAAAAAGAAAAAAAAGAACTCACAATGGATTGAAGACTTAAATGTAAGACTGGACACTATAAAACTCTTAGAGGAAAACGAATGAAGAACACTCCTTGACATAAATCACAGCAAGATCTTTTTTGATCTGGCTGATTCATTTTGTTGCGCAGTGGAGGCTAACACAACATTGTAAAGCAACCATACTCCAATAAAAATTTATAAAATAAATAAATAAATAAAAATACAGTGTGAATATTTTCCAATCTCATTAAACATTCTTTGAAAATATGATTTTAATGGCTGTATAATAATATTTCTTCCTGAAGTTTTTTTAATAATTTATGTGACCACTTTTGTCATTGTAAATTTAGGTTGTTTCTAAAGTTTTTGATGTTTCCAATGCTATGACAAATGCAAGTGACTATCCTTGTGTACAATGCTCTGATAGGCGTCTCTAATGACTTCCTTAGAATGGATTCCTAGAAGTAATATTAATGACCTAAAGGTGACAGGCATTTTAAAGTCTCAGTTCATACTGTCAAATTACTCTCCAAAATGGTTGTGCCACTTTCCACTCCAGCAGTGTTTGAGAGTACCCACCTTAACAAATTAAGTATTATGTGTTCCCAAATTAGTAGGGAGGTAAGAAGGAGGGAGGAATCAAGAGAGGGGAGACAGAGAGGAAGAAAAAGGATAAAGCGAGAAAGAAAGGGAGAAAGAGAGGAAGGAAGGAAGGAAGGAAGGAAGGAAGGGAGGGAGTTATTTCTTTGATTACTAGCTAAGCTAAATTTTTTTCATGTTTATTTTCTCTAGTTTTTATTCTTTGGAGAACTATTGATTCATGTTGTTTGCTTATTTTTCTATTGGAAGGTCACAGATTTACAGGAGCTCCTTCTTTAGGTGAGTATGTTAAACTTTTATTGTGATAGTTGATGAAATTTTTCCCTAGGTTGTTTTTTAATATTGCTTATGAGTTGTATTTTATTTCCAGAATTTTAACAGAACATTTCTTTTAAAAAATTTGAGGATTTGCGATAAAAATATTACTGGGGGAAAAACAACTACATACAGCTTATTAGAAAGTAAAACTGACTGGAGTGCTCCTTTCTATCTTCCAGTTGTCTTTGATGCAGAATGTAGAAAGGGCACTCCTGCAGTATTTGATGACATGTGGAAAAACAAAACAAAAAGAAACCACTCCAGTGACTACACTGAACTTCTCAGTGCTCTAGGCAAGTGCATAGCAAACAGATATAGCAGACTTTCACATACACAAACCATAAATACTGCTCACTAACAGAAGGCAGGCTTGAGGAGAGGCATGTAATCACATGAAAAGGCATGACTATTGTCTTAATGGACTGCTGAAGAATGAAAAACAAATATACACAAAACACAGAAACCATTAAAATAAACTACTTCTCAGACTTCATCACAGACAAAACCAGATTTAGAAATGATGGGAGGATAACATGAGACAAACAGTTGCAGAGAAAATCAAATAACTTCTCAAAAAAGGGAGGCAAGGGATCTAGCTGCTGAAAGGAAATACTCAGGGGAAAAAAGTCCCACTTGCAGAGTACTGGGGTTGAAAATACTCTAAACTGTCTACCTCAGTTTAGTATGAAACAGAAGCTCTTTCTCTTCTTGCCACGGAGCACTAGTGACTTGATGGACACCTTTGTTTTTCCTTTTGGTGATTTTCCCCTTCTTTTCTTCTTTTTCTTGTACAGAATTGCTATGTACTTGTCTCTTATTTCCTCTTTCTTAGGAATAACCACCATTACCGACTTAAACATTATAAAAATGGACACACCCAAATGATAGAGAACAGGTATTTATGTTCTAAAAACAGGAAACAGAAAAAAATGACAATCTAAAATTAATTTACTCCTAATACTTTTGATCAAAGTAAAAACATAAAATTTAACTTTATTCCCACCAAATTAAAAAAAAGTAGAGCAAGTCCTAGTTCTGGAAAATTATAAAGACTTTTATAATCATAATTTTTAAATGGCTGAAATTTTGCTTTGGCCCTGAAACTTGACATCTGACTAATAATAATAATAATAATAATAGCAGAAAATAGTTATGAGATCTTCATAAGACTCCCAGCAATGGCTTAAATGCTTTACATTCCTTCTTTGTTGATTTTCACAACTTCATGGGGTGTTATTATTCTGCCCATTTTTACAGATAAGAATCATGAAGATTAAATTACTCAAGTCGCTTATCCAAAGTCACACAGCTAGAAGGTGACATACCCAAGACATAAATTCAGGCGCAACTGGCTCTGAAGGCTGAGTTCCTAACCACTGTTCTAAGAGCATCTTCCACTGGAGGGACCCCACAGCAGCTCTCATCCAAAGTCTCTGGTCAGATCATTTCTTTCCATCTGTGCTCATTAGTTTACTTATGGCCTCTGGCTGCTTTCATGCTACAACAGCGGAGTTGAACAGTTGTGACAGAGACTCTATGACCTGCAAAGCTGAAAATATGCACTATTTGTCCCTGTGCAGAACGGTTTGCTGACCCCTGGCCTACATTAAATAAAAAGTGTTTCTCTGGTATTTTCTACTGACGTATCCCTTAATGGCAGAAGAAAATTAAGTGGAGTCATGAACCCAGCTTGAGAAGCATAGATCTAAATGATCATTTGCCCCTTCAAACACTGTTGGGGAGCCATCAGTGTTCCAGTGATGTTGCCATTCCTCAAAAACATTTTTTTAAATTGTAATTGTAGCCTGATGTACTTTCTTTTCAACAATCTCAACTCTGGTACATATTAGTACTTTGAGGGTAGATTTTATCTTTGGTAACATACAAAATTTTGTATGGCTCAAACTAGTACCTGAATTAGGTAGTCAAATCGGGTATTTCTGGTTTTTATCACAGATAAACTATGATTATATATTAATGAAGCTGGTTCTTTTATATAACCTATGCACTGATTCAGATATCAAATATAATTTTGTGTGTGTCAACTTGTCTAGGCTACAGTCTCCAGTTATTTAATCAAACACCAATCTAAGTATTGCTATAAAGGTGTTTTGTAGATGTGATTAAAGTACACAGTTAAGTTTAAGAAGATTATCCTAGATAATCTAGATGGACTTGATTCAATCAGTTGACAGAACTGAGGTCTCCCTGACAGAGAAGAAATTCTGCCTGTGGATAGCAGCTTCAGCTTGTGCCTAAGAGTTCCAGCCTGCCCTAGGGATTTCAGACTTGCCTAGCCAGCCTGCAATCGGGTAAGCCAACTCCTTACTTCTCCCCTTCTCTCTCTCTCCCTACCCTGACCCCTGCATGTATAATGTATATATACATAAAAACTCCCACTGGTTCTGTTTTACTAGTAGAACCCTGATATATCAAGTCTGAAAATATTTCAAAAATAATTTAAATTATCTCTTTATAGTTACCATTTTAGACAACACCAATCCCTTGGATAAATATAGCCACCTAGAAATGAAACTCATTACTTTATAGTCACATTATTGTATCATCACTCCTATTACATCTAAATTCCTCACATCCCTCTGGCAAACCACAAATTCTAAAAGAGTAAAATTAAGCTAAACAAAACCTACTTGAGAGCATAAAGTACTGAATTTTCATGTAAAGTGTAAAAGTCTTTATCAATAAACTATGGCAGTAAGAAGTAAGAAGATGGATAAAATGATTAAAACTTCTGCTACAGGTTACACCCAATCACACTTGAAACAGTTTCCATGAAAATGCCACGGTCTAAAAGAAATTTTAATTCACTGAAAAAGTCTAACAAACTGTGGAGAGATGCCCAAACATTTCCTGGATCCAAAACATCAAAAAGATGAATAATTTGAGGAGCATTTTAAACCAAAGCACTCAAGCCTGCCATGCACACATTATTATCCTGGCCTTAGTGAAGATTAATAAGAGTGGCAAGAAGCTCCTACGGCTGAGTTGGGCGCCTAATGTGAGCTCTCTACACAGTAGCTATTACAGTCACTACATGCACAAAATTGTAGTTTTATTCTAATCATATAGTTATTGATTTAGTCAACACTTGAGGAAGTACCCTTTTACATTTTTCAAGTTATGATAATTATTTTTATTTTGAAACAAAGAAACAAACAAAACAACTAACATACATAATTTATTTTCTGCTCCTAGAGTAAAAGCTGCTAATACAAGAAAAGAAGTTTAGAGCACCCTGGAAAATCACATATCCTTTCTCTCCAGGAAATCTTGTTATACTTGTTACTGAGCCATAAAACATGTGTTTGTTTTTCACTTTGGATTTAGATTTGATGTGATATGCATAATTCCAAACATTGAATAAATGTGAAACTCAGTGACAAAAACAAGAGTATAAATACTAAAACACATACAATAGGCTTCCCTTGAGCAAATGGGGTGGTTATACCTTCAAACACAGCGTTTGAATACCTAAACCAAGGATGTTTGAACCTAGAAGATTATCTATATAAATTAAAAGCCTGAAATTTGGAATTTGCAGATTTACTTGCTAAAATCATTCTAAAAATATGAAGAGATCTTGCTCATCCACCTGTCAATCCTGAAGTTCATACATGTGAATTGAGCACATTTTTATTGTTTTTTAAATCATTATACACCTAGGAATTTACCCTAAGGAAATAATCATGGATTTCTGCATATATTTATCTCCAAGGATATTCAGGAAAATATATTTATAAATATATTATTTATAAAAGCAAAATAAAAAACCACTAAATATCCAACAAAAGAAATGGTTAAATATTATATATCATTATGATAGAATAGTATGCAGCCATTAAAAATCATGCTATAAAGTTACTTAGGAAAAAATGATCACCACATTTTAGTTTAAAAAGCATATTATATAACTTTTTATAGTTTGACACCTTTTGTAAAAAGTTCATAGATTATACATTTACTATCTGTGTAGGTACATAGGCGTAAGTATAGTTTCTGGGCACACAAAGAAAAGTTGAAAGAGAAAAACAAATACTGTATGCTAATGCCTGTATATGGAATCTAAAAAGAAAAAAATGGTACTGATGAACCTAGTGGCAGGGCAGGAATAAAAACGCAGATGTAGAGAATGGACTTGAGGGCATGGGGGTGAGGGGGGGGCCACGGAGGGGGAAGCTGGGGCGAAGTGAGAGTAGCATTGACATATATACACTACCAAATGTAAAACAGATAGCTAGTGGGAAGCAGCCACATAGCACAGGGAGATCAGCTCGGTGCTTTGCGATGACCTAGAGGGATGGGATAGGGAGGGTGGAAGGGAGGCTCAAGAGGGAAGAGATATGGGGATATATGTATATGTACAGCTGATTCACTTTGTTATACAGCAGAAACTAACACACCATTGTAAAGCAATTATACTCCAATAAAGATGTATTTAAAAAAAAAAAAGAAAAGAAAAGTTGAAGGATACAAAGCAGCCTTCCAGTACTGCTCAACTCTGAGTGGTAGAATTATGTGTGAAATTTATTTCCTTCACTATAGACTTGAAATTTTCTACTATATGTGTTGTTTCTTTTAATCAGGGGAAAAAGAGATTTTCAAAGCATGACATAAAACTAAAAACTATACAGTGCAAAAGTTATCTTTGGAGGGTGAGATTATGTGAAACCTTCATTTTATACTTTTTACACTATCTATTGTCTTAAATTTTTTACATATGCATGTATTATTCTGGTAATCAATAAAAGTATATATAGTTTATAACGCAACCAATATATGCTATTCTTTAATTTCAACAAATGAGATATTTTTTTATTCAAGGGAATTTTTAAAAGAACATATCTATTTTAGTTTAAAATAAGATATTTAAGGATAAGTTGACAGATTAATAGCAACAACAAAACGCTCCTACTTTTATTAAGAAGTTTTCAAGGAGAACTACATAGGAAAAGTTATATATGTTTACATGTATCTGAATTCCAGTTTTATAAAGATGAACACTGAGCAATTTTTAATGATTACAATGCTACAGTCACAAAATCTTGTATGAAATTATTTATTTCAGTACATTTATAATTGCATATGGATAGCACACAGATTTATTCAAGAACATGAAAGACTGTTCCTAAGCCAGAGACGGAGAGCCATTTAGGAAGCCAGCAACTCATTTAACATGCACAGTCTGCACCAAGCAGTGCCACCCACCCAAGCACTGTTGCCATCCTTCAGTGTCACAGTGGGCCGGTGACATGACTTAATTGCTGAACTAAAGCTAATTATAAGGCAAATGAAACAATAAGAGAGAATTCACCCCAACCAATTAACTAAAAGAGTAGACATTAATTGTCTTAGAATGTCCTGCATATGCTAATTTAAACTTTATCACCCATAAAGGCATCCATACAACCACGACTTTTTTTTGTTCTATTCTTTTTCAGCCTTTATAATAGTAGGAAAGTCCCTGATGCAGAGCATCTATCTTGCTACCAGGTAGCGGGCATTCAGCTTTCTCCAGCTGGGTATGAATTTCTATGCTTCACCCTAGCCTTTAAGCAGTGTTGTTTAAATAATGTAAGTTACTGCATGGTAATAAGCTGATAATTGCATAATAACTCCATTAGAAAGAATGAAAGCAGCAAGAGAACTTGGATTCACAATGCTTATATTATAACCCAATAAGTACAATTAATTTGTGTCCCAAGATGGCTGTACTAATTAATACATCTAATTGGGAAAAATGGGCAGAAGAACTGAATAGACATTTTTCCAAAGAGAAAACGCAGGTGGCCAGTAGACACAAGATGCTCAACATCGTTAATCATCAGGGAAATGCAAATTAAAACCACAATGAGATATCACCTCATACCAGTCAGAATGGCCATCATCAAAAAATCTACAAACAATAAATGCTGGAGACGGTGTGGAGAAAAGGGAACCCTCTTACACTGTTGGTGGGAATGTAAATTGGTGCAGCCACTGTGGAGAACAGTATGGAGAGTCCTCAAAAAAACTAAAAATAGAACTACCATATGACCCAGTAATCACACTCCTGGGCATAGATCCAGAAAAGATGAAAACTCTAACTTGAAAAGACACATGCACCCCAATGTTCATAGCAGCACTATTTACAATACCCAAGACATGGAAGTAACCTAAGTGTCCATCAACAGATGAATGGATAAAGAAGATGTGAGATACACACACACACACACACACACACACACACACACACACACACACACACA
>NW_006777107.1:902602-943800 GCF_000442215.2 Lipotes vexillifer
GAAATATTGCCATTTGCAGCAACATGGATGGACCCAGAGATTATCATACTAAGTGAAGTCAGAGAAACACAAATATTACATGATATCACTTATATGTGGCATCTAAAAAATAATACAAATGAATTTATTTGCAAAACAGAAACAGACTCACAGACATAGAGGCATAGAAAACAAACTTATGGTTACCAAAGGGGACGGGGGGGAGGCATAAATTAGGAGATACACACTACTATATATAAAATAGATAAGCCACAAGGATTAGTGTATAGCACAGGGAACTATATTCAATATCTTGTAATAACCTATAATGGAAAAGAATCTATATACATATATATGTATAACTGAATCACTTTGTTGTACACCTGAAATTAACACAATATAGTTAATCAACTATACTTCAATTAAAAATAAATAAGTAAAATTAAATTAAATGCTGGAACAGCACTAGATTGTGTGGAGGCCCAGGGATATGGTTAAATAGCCTGTTGATTTCTCTGAGTTTATTTTTACTGAGTTTCTTTTGCTTTTTTTTCTGGGTCTCATTCCAGTAACCTGCTTAAAATCCCACCCCATTTCAGTCCTGTTCTTCAAAGACTGAAGCTTAGCCTCAATGCTCCCTAGTGGGTTCCAGCATAGTCTGCTTGGACTTCTGAGAACTGTAAGCCTGAAATTTTGAGTCACTATGCTCCCCTTTGCTTCGTCTCAAATTCCCTTTCGCAATGGCCTACCTACCATGTGCCCTTACTGCCTGAGCACCTCTTTGGTCTCTGGTCTTGATCTGACACACTTCACTTCCTTCATCCGCACCTGAAGCTGGACCAGCTGCAGTGGCTGCATCTTTTTCCCAGTTCTGGCTCCTGCCCACCTACCTTGCTCAGCTAGAAGGAATTAGCTCTGCCTGGCCAGATGCCAAGAAGTGACAAATCAAGCTCAATCAATAGGTGGTCATTAAATTTCTGCCTCAAAAGCCCAGCAGAGGTTGTCAATGGGATTTCTCAGTGGATCCCTGCTGCTAAGCAGGGATGCAATTTTATATTTAGTTTTAAAACTTGAACTTTCTCCAACAGGATTCTTAAAGAAAACAATAAAGAGTGAATAAAGGCAATAGTAAGAGTTGTTTTATGGGAAAAAGGGCAATAAGGGAGGACTTGGCATTTCCAAAATCAAAATGCCTATTGCTAAGTAGATCATGACTAATCTTCATTTCTAGGTAAGCTGAATAGAAACACTAACTGAAAAGTGATGTAGGTCTCCTTCAAATATAATCTATTCTCTTGTTTGTTCCTTCAGTCTAGAATCTTTAAGCAAGCCATTTAGAAGATATAATATTACAGGATGACACCAACTGAGGGGAATAGGGTGAAGCGTAAGGGCTGAGGACAACTTCAGTGGCCTTAAGTGGGAAAAGTGCTGCTTTCACTCACTGATCTATACCATATTTCTTTTAAGAATGCATTAATATGAATACGCTTTTCTCCCCCACTTCCCATCCATATCACTGCCCCCAAACAATTATTCCTCTAGGAAATGTGAAGTTGAAAAAAAATGTCTCCCATTAAATGAGAACTACTCTGTTAATGACATTAGTACATATGCTCTCACTTTAAAAATAAGAGGCTGTTGAATTAATCACTTAAGTATATTGAACAAACTGTGGAAGAGTATTATCCTGCTGGAAACTCACTCACACAACCACTGGAGATTTCCAGTTAGGTCTAATGACCAGTAATAACCACAGCCATACAGACGGTCAGGAGAGTTTCTGATTTACCTAAAGTGGAAAACTGTTGCCAACAAAAAGAAAATGGAACACATAGTATAGTATGTTCTGCCTCTAATGCCTCTTTCGCAGGCTGAACATGACATCTGAAGAGCATGACATTTCATGCAGCTTGCTCAATGATAGCTTTTTAAAGATCTTACTACCAGATCTGTACTCAACTGGTGTGCTAATTGGATTACTGAGCTCCTAGCCCAGAGCCACCATGTCTGTTTACCCATATGTACCATCAAACATTATTACTTTCTATGCTTGCCATGATATGGAAAAGGTTGAGAAGCCCTGAATTAATCTTTGTCGTCTAGGGCTTATTTTGGCATAGCCCATATTATCATATGGTGTCTTTGAAGAATGGTAACATGTTTGAGCTGGAAAAGACCTCAAATTACCTTTTCCCACATGGGGATTCTCCAAATGTAAGTTCCATAGGATATTAAGAGATGTTAGTTTAATTGGGGGAGGGGCAATCTGAGAAACATTGGGTTAAAGTTAAGTAGATTTTTTTTAGTGCAGGATGTCTCAGAAGCTACCATATGCTGAATACACTGTGACTCTCCAGAAGGGGAGTGTAACACACAATTTATGTTTACTTAAGAGTGGAGCCCTAAGAATATCTCTTTTTTTCAATTGTGGTAAAATACACGTGACAAAAATTTATCGTCTTAATTGTTTTTAAGTGTACGTTCAACAGTGTTAAGTATATACACATTGTTGTGCAACCAATCTCCAGAATTTGTCATCTTGCAAAACTGAAACTCTACACCCATTAAACCACAGCTCCCCATTTCCCTCTACTCCCAGTCCCTGGCAACCACTCTTAGAATATTTTTAGCAAGTAATAATTCACAAAACATACTTTGGAAAATGCTACTTTATCTCTTTTAGCTCACGCCCTCTTTTTATAGATGAGAAAATGGGCCTGAAGATGTTAAGGAATTTATACAACATCACAAGTTAATAGTGAGCCAGGCCTAGAACGTAAGCTGCTGGACTTTCAGTCTGACCTCTTTTCACCACAGAAAGAGTAGACTGCTGAAATAAGCTAATGATTATCCAAATTCTACCAACGTCTGCTCTGAAAATACCTAGTATCCACCAGATCCATTCCAAATAAAGGACTATTAGGTAAGAGAATTCTCCCAAAAGTCACACTAAATCCACAGTATTCCAAACTGGGGTACACATGACATCAGGAAGTCCCAATTTAAACATGCCATATCTTCCTCGAGCATCGACTGTACTTGATGATTAAATGATAAATAAATATTTTGATATTAAAATCATCATGGACCTATTGCAAGGCAGGATATAAAACTGACCTATTTTAAAAGGACTTCAAGGGAATCCTGTTTCAGCATTGAGCTACACATTGGCCTGTGGCCCCAGCTGCCTATCCTTTCCCATTTGAATCTAGTGTGGAGGCGAAAAGCCTAAAACCTAGAGTAAGGCCTGGGATACAGCTCAGGAGGAACACCCTGGTAACCCATGAACCAAGCTGTACTTCCACAGGCACCTGGACAGTTCATACCAATTCTGATGCTCTTTAGTACTTGTGTCTCTCAATGAGCATCCTAAGGCTCCAGAGAAGGGACAAGTTAGGAGGGTCTTCCAATAATAATAATCAAAAGAGCACAAAGAGGAGTGATATTGTCTGTTGCTAGACATCAAGTTTAGGATGAAATGGGGGAGCTGGTAGCAGAAGAGAAGGGTTGAATTACATATCAAGCTCTTAGTCAGAAGGTCTATTGTGGGATGGCATTTAAATTCCAGCAGCTACTCCCTCTGCAGATTCTAAATCCATAAAACTTAAAATAGTTATACTGTATGCCCATTCATCTTCACAATATACTTATTAAAATTCAATTATATCAAATCACACTATAAGAGTGAAAATGAAAAATGTTTTTTGCCTTTCTTCTGAAAATTATCCAAAGAGAGAAGGTACAACATTTTAAAAATAATTCTGCAGAGACGGGAAGGATAAGCTATTTTCCTTTTAGATCTCTAAGTTTTTAGCTTTCATCCATATGCTACTGCCAACTTTCTAAGCTTTAGAAATTACTGGCAGGTTTTCAAATATAAAATACATAGTGATAATTTTCTTGCCTTTATTTTAGCTGTGCCTAAGCAGCTGGCTTGAAGCAGCTGGCAACCCAAGAGGGAAATAAAACAGAACGAAGCCAAGCGCCTCCTTGACTAACATCACGTGCCAGGGCAAGGTCGGCTTCAGTTCCACTTGGCGTTTCCTTTTAACCTGTCTCAAAAGATCCCTTCTCAGAATATCTGCATCAGTATGTTAATCCTGGCACTGGGTGCTGGGTATTCATTCTTCCCCCAGCTGCTCTCTGCTTCACATGCTCTAAAATCATGGTTCCCCACGCCAAAATGAAATGCAAACTGGTACATTAGTCAAAGACACAGAGAATGAGCGCCAAGTAAGGTGAGAGGCATGTGCCATGAATATTAATGTAACCCAAGCAATTGTAATCATTACAATGGGAGCTGGCACACGTTAGTTACTAACTACACAGAAGAGGCTGCAGTTAACCTTGGTGAAGGTTAGGAAGCTCTGCTTTAGTAACTCAGAGGAAGCCTTCATTTTTCCAATTGAGTGAGTAACAATTCTGGATTCTCAGCTCCCCAATTATTTTCAGGAGCATTGCTAAATTCTCAAAATAAATTTGAATTTGCATTAAGTGAAGATACATAACATACTACAGATGGGTGGTGGTAAAGTAGAAAAAACACAGGATGAAACAGTTTGTGAGAAAGTAAAATCATTCTTGGCAGTGGCTGGTTAATTTATAAACAACCTACTCTAACAATGTTTCAGTAAGTGGGATAAAATAATAGTACTAATAAAAACAATTTAGTACTAGATTGGAGCCACCACCCACCCTGAGGCAGAGAAAGAAAATGCTTTTTATAAAAGGAAAGAATTAATAAAAAGGAAAAAAAAGAAAAAAAGATATTCACACTTAAAATGTGTATTTATGGTAGGAATAGTAATTTACTTAAATGGGGCCGATGTCTTATAAACTGTGAAACCCACCATAATATATGAAGTTGCCTTTCCTCTTTACAGCATAAATGAGATTTCCAAAGAGTCCTAAGCTATCAGACCTGCTAAATGTTTCTAAAAACAAAACAAAAATACTAACTTGTAAGAACGAAATAGAAAATAAAGCAGCTTTACCAGCTTTAAGAAAATACTACACTGAATCCCAGCTCATCTAACTCCATGTCAATAAATATCTGTTGGATGCTAAATGAAATGTCACCGTGTAGAATTTAAGGGAATTTAAGAGAATTTATTAGAAGCCTCCTTGTTAATACAGTTGAAGAAAAGCAACTGGAAGGGTAAAACCTGAATCATCTGTTACAGGTCTCCCTTTGACCAACCTTTAATCAGGTTCCTCTGAATCTTCCTCCCAACTAGGCCTCGACTTTTGGACTGGCATGTCTGCCTTTGTATCACCAACTTTAGCAAGGATCCTATTGAGTAGGTTTAGCCAGAATCTCCACCCTTGATATCTGACCACCCTAAATATCTAACCAAATTCCGCATCCTCCACCATCCCCCAAATGATAGCTGATCACTCTGGCCAGTCTTCAGCAAGAATCTTTTTAGATCAGTTTAGCAAAGAATTGTCCTACCCTCTTAGTAATTTTCTAGCCACCTCCCCCCCCGCTACCCCCAGCCTGTTCCTTGACTATAAACCTCCAATCTTCCCTGTTGTGATCAGAATTGCGCCCAGTTCTATACTGAGGTCTCTTTCTCCCTACTGCAATAGTCCCTGTTTTTACTGCTTTAACTATTGTCCAGCTCTGATTTTCTTTGAGAGGTCTTAGTCATTGTGCCTCTCTGGAAAGCAGTTTGGCAATTCTTCAAAATGTTAAATATAGAGTTACCACAAAACTCAGCAGTTCTACTCCTAGGCATATATCCATGAGAACTGAAAAGATATGTCCCTGCAAAAACTTGTAAGTAAATGTCCACAGCAGTATTATTCATACAGCCAGAAACTAGAAACAACCCAAATCCCCATCAAATGATGAATGGATAAATATCAATAAAATGTGGTATATCCATACAAAAGAATAATATTCGGCAATAGAAAGGAATGGAGCACTGAAACATACCACCACGTGGAGGGACCTTGAAAACATTGCACACTATGAAAGAAGTCAGTCACAAAAGACCATATGTTGTATGATTCCATTTATATGAAATTTCCAGAATAAGAAAACCCATAGAGACATAAAGTAGATTAGTGTTTTCCAGGGGATGAGGAGAGAGGGAAATGAGAAGTGACAGCTAATGGATACACGGTATTTTCCTGGGGTGATGCAAACATTCTAAAATCAGATAGGGATGATGGTTACACAACTCTAGATATACTAAAAACCACTGAATTGCATACTTTAAAAGGGTAGATTTTACTGTATATGAATTATAATTCAGTAAAGCATTATAGAAAACAAGTCATTTTCACAGGTTTATTTGTTCAATAGGTATTTGTTAAGGGCCTACTATATTCTAGGCACTGGGAAAATAATAATACACAGACATGGTTCCTGCCCTCCCAGAGCTTATAGTCTTGTGGAGGAAGGCTGGGTTTAAACCCTTGCTCACAATTTGCTGTAATCTGGGAAAGTATCTTACTTCCTCATCTATAAACAGGATGAAAGGCAGTACTCAGTGGCTGGCACATTGGGAGGGCTCCCTAAATGTCAGTTATTATTAAGTGACTATAAAAGCAAATTATAAACACCAGAGAGAGAAGGAATACAAATAAAACAAAAGGGCTGAGGTTGGGAAGTTGGAGAAGGTATGTCTTCAGGAAATGACATTTGGGCTAAAACTTGAAGGATCAGCTAAAGGTAGAAAGATTTAAAGAACTACAGACAAACGAAAATACAAATACAAAAGTCTTGAGGCAAGGAAGAGCTTGAGGCATTCCAGGAGCTATATGTGCTCAGCAGACACTAAGTGAGGGAGAGATAAGCAGGGGCTAGACTGTGCTGGGTCTTGTACACCAAAATAAGTATTTTGTTTTTTATTCTAAGTACAATGGAAAAATCACTGAAGGCTTTTAAGGGAGAAGTATGACATGATCCAAATTACATTTCCAAAAGATCCCTGGCTGCTATGAGGGGAAGAGCATGCAATCAGAAGGCTACTGCTGTGCTCCAGGGGAGAGATAACAGTGACTGTTGTAGAGATCTTAATGACCTTGTCCAGGCTGAGACACACGGAAATGAAAACAAGGATTTGCAGCAGAATCCCTTCCACTCTGTTCTACATATGCAGCTTGCACTGGATAGAACACCAAAGGAAGAGTGAACATGATGTAGAAAGAAAGTGTACCGTACCAGACCTGAACCCAGAAGCCCTCAAATCCCTAGTTCTACTGCCAACCAGCTATGCAATCTTGGCAAAGACTTCCTCCTTGAGCCTCAGTTCCTTATCAGTATAATTAGAATAACAGCTCTACCTCACCGGGTTACTCTAAGACTTAACTGACTTATATGTGAAAGTGCCTGCAGAGTATCAGGCAATATGCCCCCTAAGTGGTAGTCAACTTAAGAGATACACCCAAAACAAAAACAAAGTACAGATTGTGATTAGTCGTTTGTTTCTCTTTAAGGTAAAGTTGTTTTTTGTTTGGTTTGGTTTGGGTTTTGTTTTGTTTTGTTTCAGTGAGTACGTGCTAAGCTTCTTCAATATACTTGGGCCTGTAGAGAAAACAGCAGAGATCCATCTACTTGTTCCATGGCATTTACTTGCTGGGAAACCCATACAGTTGTTGCAGATAAAAGTCTTTTCCCAAAGACACATCTCTGGGGAGCAAATATTATGTAAAGAAAACTTTTCCCTAAAGAAGCTCAGGCCAGGGAATGTATGAACCTAGAGCAAAGCAGTGAACATTTTGCTATAAAACTGGTTTTTGAAGTAACCAATATAAGGATCGATTTTAAGAGAAATGTAGCAAAGTTCATGACAAAATTATCCTGTTTACATGTTTAAACTTCTGCTGAAATTAATAAATTATACCCAAATTCTACCCGAAAAACACAGCACTTTGGTCTTACTGCTGGTGAAGACACCCCTGTACACATTAGAGTCCCCACTTTTTCTGAAGTATATTTGTAGTAAGGGATTTATCTCAAGTTAATTAAACGGTTATAAAAAAGGCAAATTCTTCTGAGACTTTTCTGGAAGGCCCTGATAGAAGCAAATAAGGGAAATAGGTTTTTAATTACCTTGATAGTTCATTAATGTTTTGCTGACTAATAATTATATCACATTTCTTCCTACAATTCTTCCAAGAAAGCATTAACTAAAGGAAAAGCAAAGGGTTATGTGTTTATCAGTATGTTGAATCAGATAATGAAAAAAGAGAAACAAACAAGAAAAACCTTTCTCATGTATATTGTCCCGTAACTATTTATCTTAAAAAGAAAAAAACAGATTTTTGTTTTATGATTTAATAAAATACCATATTAAAAAGCCAAAGGTAGCAAAACAAAAAGCACCTTTAAATAAATGCCATATTATGTTGTCATAGCTAATTTATTCAATATTAATTATTGAATAAATAGGAGGAAATCTAATGATTTCTCTGAATAGAGATTTAATGTTCTGAAAATTATTGTACTTCAAATCCTCTACACAGACACTGATACAGATTAATACAAATAATGCCTGTGAAAATTGCTATAAATGGCACATGTTGGTATAAAGTTATGTCCGCTGGGTGAAGGGGACCCTGGAGGATAACAGTACCACAGGTATTTTCTGAGTTTGTGTGTGTTCGTTTTTTAAAATCCAGCTTCCTTCCAAGAAGCAAATAAACTATGCTTCTATAGAAAAAGAGAAGCAAGCAGTAGACGGAATTATTTTATACAAATGGAAACAAAAATCTTTCTCTACTACCTCTCAACTGAAGGAAACACAATGAATGGAAACAAAAGCTTTATCATTTTGAAAACCTTTCAGCTTTCTCCTGGCTTAAGGCAAAAAAAAAAAAAAAAAAAGAACTAGAACTGTATTTTATCATTTACATAAAATCAACAGTCATATTATAAAAAGAACCTTACCACTCAGATTTTCTTTCTAATTTAATTCTGCCTAGAGCCTCAAAAGAGAACTGAGTGAAATAAAAAACAAAAACAAAAGCAAACAAACAAAAAAAGCAAACACTTAAGATTCTATTTCCAGTTATTTTTAATCCTGATTGAGATATTTTTCCATGTACAGGACAATGTCTCTATCACAGTATGCTAAAAAAGTCAGTGTTTTAAAATATCATTAGATATAGATTAATGACAGTCTCAGCAAAAGTCAAAAAGAAGAGATTTCTTAACTTTCTTCCTCTTGAAAGATGAAAAAACTGAAAATTCAGCATTTTTGCTCCACTCTATCTGATCATTTAAGTGGTGGATTAAGGCACCAATAACTCTAACTGAAGTGACAGAACTAACCCATTATTTTGGCACAGAATAGGTACACTAGGTTGGTCACCAGGTGTGCTGGCCAAGCTCAGGATGTACCATTTCTCCCTTCATCTCTCGTCCTGAAGTCTATCCAATGTTTGATGTATAGAGTACATAAGCACTCACTTTTTTCCTACAAAGTATGTAAATTTGATTTCATTTACCTATGATAAACTAGTGGAATTACATCTTTTGAGGAGATCTCACAGATTTATTGTATCCTAGAAAATTTAGCATATTTAAAACATGCTAGAAAAGCAAAAGAAAATAAAACACGTGAACTGAACTGCTATTGTTGCTTAGCATTCTAACAGGAGGCTAACTCTTTGAAATAAATTCCATAGATTACTATGAAAGTGTGATTGAATTTCATAACACAATCAGCAAAAGATTAACAAGCTATCAACTTTCCTTAACCAATACTGATTCTGATCTCCATGGCAGCACATGTGCCATGAGCTCTCTGCTTAAAGGTTCAAAAAGTATAAAATGGGGTCCCTGTTGTAAAGATTACTTACCATTTGCTATAGACTCAACTGTGTCCCCCTAAAATTTATATGTTGAAGCCCTAACCCTCAATGTGATAGTATTTGGAGGTGGGGCCTTAGGGAGGTAATTAGGTTTAGATAAAGTCATGAGAGTGGAGCGTTAATGATGAGATCAGTGTCCTAAAAAGAAGAGACATCAGACAGCTTTCTCTCTGTGTGTGCGTGCACGCGTGCACGCACCATGCAAGGGTGCAGCAAGAAAGTGGTTGTCTGCAAGACAGGAAGAGAGTGCTCTCACCAGAGATGTGAGTCATTAGCACTCTGATCTTGGAATTCTCAGCCTCCAGACTCTGAGAAATAAATTTCTGTTGTTTAAGCCACTCAGTCTATGGTATTTTGTTACGGCAGCCCAAGATGACTAACACTCCATCAAATCAGTGAGAAACAAGGTATTCTTCAGAATAGAGGACAAACTACAAATATAATCTGAAAATGGGCTTGGATTCTTAAGCTTTGTCCTACATGTTAATTTTCCAAGTGACAACTAGTGTAACTATTGCTTATTTTCTTTTTGGGTCACAGCAGTGGCTACACATTTCTTTTTAATGTCAGTGTCACTCTCCAGTACCCACTCATATGTAATCCTCCATCTTTGCTACACCCACGGATCCAGACCTGCCATCTACAGTACTTCAACTTACATTCTTCCTCTCTGATGTAAAGAAGTAAAATTCAAACTCTCTGACTCATGGTTTCTGGGAAGCAGAGCATTTACAGCTAATTTTTTCTTAACACTAAATCTGGGATTCAGATCATTTACAGTAGATTGTTCTTTGGATATCAAATTATTTTACATCATAAATTATTTGTACCAAATTACTTGTAAAAAACATTATAAGTTATTTCTACTACTCTCCCCCCCCCCCACCACAACCACCACATACCCATAAAAGTTGTAGAAAGTAAAGTTCAAATAAATTTCAGCAAGCTGGCCAGTGAAAAGGCTGGCCTAATGGCCTTGAATCTTGTGAAACCTGCCCTCCATGCTTCTCCTGTTAGTAAAGAAGTCTTTAGAGCTGAATGGCATGACTGGGACTGTAAGAAAAAAGTCAAATGTTTGATCTGTCTCATTTTCTACCACCCACTCACCTCAGAGATCTGAAACTCCATGTCCAGGAGTTTCAATGCCATGATGCTTATAACTGGCTTCACAAGAAAGGAATAAGATTTCTTCTCCTATTTATTTATAGGAAAGGCAATATTACATTAAACATTACCTTAATTATTTTAAAATATTCTGTAAACTATCATTTTATTAGAATTACTTTCATTATTGCCTATTAGCTTTCACACACACTTATTATTGTTGAAATCATATTATACGTTCTTTTCCATAACACTACACCTTAAATGTACTTCCCAAGTTTTTAGTCTTCATACTTTTCATTGTAATGACTTGATGAGATAATGTCATGATGATATAGCATCACTAATATACCAATTCCCTTTTGATGAACATTGAGGTTACTTCCAATCATTTGCTACTGTGGGAAACAATAGGGTTTGATCATGGTGTGAACACATATTACCTTGGAATGGATTCCTAGGGACAGGATTACTAGCTCAAAGGGTTTTAGCAATTTTTCTACTTTTCCTGTGGTTTACCTTTTCTTTTCCCCCCAAGAGGAACTGTGCCAATGTCTTCGCCAGCAATGAATAAGTTCCTGGTTTCTTTTTAAAATAAAAACGTACAAATTTTGCTGCAAATTTGCCAATATGAGACGTTCACTTTTGTGATGGCAGGGGGGGATTACCTCAATATAATTATAAAATGATACCTATGTGCTATAAATTTGAACAAGACCTTTGATAGTGAATTATGATAAACATTTTTTCATGTTTACTTTACTAACTGTATTTCTCTTTGTGTGAACTACCTGTTTTGTCCATTCATCTGTTAAAGTCTCAATGTTTGAGGGATAAAAACAAACAAGCATTTTATACAACCAGGCCTCCATCTGTGGATTCAACCAGCCACAATTAAACATATTTAATAGAAAGACTCCAGAAAGTTCCAAAAAGCAAAACTTGAATTTGCTGAGTGCTGGCAACTATTTACATAGTATTTACGTTGTATTTGTAACATTGTATTAGGTATTATAAATAATCTGCAGATTATTTCAAGTATATGGGAAGATTGCTCAGGTTAAATGCAAATACTACGCCATTTTATATATGGCACTTGAGCATCCACAGACTGAGGTATCTGCAGGAGTCCGAGAACCAATGCCCTATAGATACCAAGGGATGACTGTACTTTATATTCTTTAGCAGTCATATTGGTACAAATCTATTTTCCCACTCTGCTACTGTTCTAAAATCTGTTACTGAAAATACATCTTAAATATTTTTCAAATCTTTTTCTTTGTTTTTCTATTTCTTTAAACCCCCAAAAATATCCTTTCACATTTCTATTATATATTCTATTTTTTTGTCTTTCTAGAACATGATTTTTTCATTAATTTCATCAATTCATTAAGTTCACTAATTTATTTCAATTTTATATTAGTATATAGTAAAAGATGTTGATGTAAATACTTTTTTTTTTTTTTTTGGTTGCATTGGATCTTGGTTTCTGCACGCAGGCTTTCTCTCGCTGTGGCGAGCGGGGGCTACTCTTCGTTGCCGTGTGCGGGCTTCTCATTGCAGTGGCTTCTCTTGTTGCAGAGCTCGGGCTCCAGGCGCACGGGCTTCAGTAGTTGTGGCACACGCACTTAGTTGCTCCGCGGCATGTGGGATCTTCCCAGACAAGGGATCGAACCCGTGTCCCCTGCATTGGCAAGCGGATCCTTAACCACTGCACCACCAGGGACGCCCTGCAAATACTTGTTTAAAAACTGCTACTCAGCTCCCCCAAAACACTGTAATCCTTTTTTTGGAGAAAACATTATATTGTTTACATATTGCTGAATCTATTTCTAGACTTAAGTATTGTTCCATAGACCTGTGTTTATACTTTTTCATCATTATTACTCATTGCTCTTCTATTTGGAAAGTTCCTTGGAAAGCTCCCTTGTTTATTTTTCCATTAGATCATTCTTTCCAGTTCTCCCCAAAACCCCAGAATGATTTTGACTGAAATTGTAGTATATGCATAAATTAACTCTGGAAGGTCAGGGACTGGATTTATAAATTAAAATGCTGCGTACACACAGAAGGAATGCTTTGGCTTTCTAACACTTGTTTTCTGTTTCTCTCAGAGTGAAGAAGCTTCATGCCTATTTCTTGAGACTGCTGTTGTATATAACAAGATCTCTGGGATTCTTTTTCTATGTTTCAGCCTTTACTTAGTTCAAAACATACTTGAAGGCCCACCCACCACCTGTTCTAGCTACAAAACACCTGGAAAGAGACAAGGTTTTCCACTCAGCTGGAATTGTGAAAGAGGCAGAGGAAAATTAGTTCACCACTTCAATTAGAAACCTTTCCCTTATACCTGGTGTTGCAGTCATGAATTACCCGATATTCTGCTTGCCTTGTCTGCATTTCCTGCTTCAACTGATTCCATAGCTTTCAGACCTATTTTGACCTCTGTTATGCACAGGCTCTTCTTCCTTGAGCAGCCAGTGTCTAGCCCCACCCACAGTCTGTCTCTAGTGGACCCTTCCTCTCCTATGCAGGCTGCTTGGCTACCCCGACCTTCACACCAAAGGATGCCACCACATATGCCTCAACTAGTTATACTCATCAAATGGATGTGAAATTTCAAAACTAAATGTTAATATTTAAGTAAACAAATCTGTAAACTGGTGGAAGCCTAAGGCCCAAGGTCAGAAATAAATTTAAATGTAACTAATAACTATTTGGTATATAAGAATTTGATCTAATATCAAGAGTTCTTCTGTACTTCACAAGTCTTTTAACCAGAGGCACTACTTTCATGAAATGAAGTAGCTGAGAGATGACATTATTCTCAATATCAGGATAAATATAGATCTGTATGTCTCAAATTAGCAGGAATTTCATATATATAAATGTATGTGCCAGAAGTACCACACACACACACACACACACACACACACACACACACACACATCTGCCATGATTTGTGTTCATTCTAGCATGTGTTAGACAGGTAAAGAAACAATTCTTAACTTGAAACATTCCTTCTCTTTTCCCTTTAAATAATAATTTCTATTCAAGAACAAAAATCATATTTGCTATTTCTTTGATACCATCATATAGCATTTGTATAAATATAGCCAACAACTGTAAATGCCAAGGTAAAATTTTTCTGGATTGTAATTTCTCATAAGACACAGGATAGCTATGAAAATAGGATTTATAATTCTACAGCATTTCTCTTTTTTGATACTTGGTTTCCTCCTCAGAATGATGATACTCAATTTTGCCACATTGAACCACAAAATCAAAGCAAATTTAGCCTTCAAGTAAAGAAGCACAATGTTCCTTCATGAGAAAGAGGTCTGCATTAACAACCAATAGAAAAGATAACAAAGGGTATTAAATAGAACACATTTTAAGTTTTCCACATTAACATTTTTATGCAAATTGATCATTAACTTCTGAACAGATAAAGCTAAAGGAAGTTCATGTTTTACTGGGAAATAAAAACAAAAAACTTCCACCATGCAAACAGTATGGGAAAAAACTGCTCTTTTGCAAAAAGAAAATGTGTTATTGATTTCCCTATCTTATTTAAATAGATAACCTGACTAGTTGAAGAATAATCTATTCTCAAAAAGCAAAAGCAGATGTGTTTCCAGTCACTCACTCATGCCAGTTAGGCAATATTCCTGATACTCTTGACACTCACAAACACGATTTATAAAGAATTTAAAAATAAAAACTCATGAAAAATGAGCATGCTTTACAATGACAGCTCACATAAATCCTGGAATCTGTGGCCCACACACAAGAAACAGCTGTTATCCTAAGTCAGAGGAGTCAGAGGCACTGCCTCAAACCAACTGGGGTTCTGCAAAACATCCCACTTTGATAGGATTACTGTAGCTGCCAGATGCCACAGATGGTAACAGGACTTGAAAAAAATCGGAAGGGATCTTGATTTTTAACCCTCTTACTTTACAGCACAAATAACTTGATCCCAACAAGTGACAGGCCACGTTCACATATTACATAGTGACAAAGTTCAGGTCTCTTGACTCTACTTACCCACTTTTTTTCAAAGGCATTCTGTTAAAAGGAAAAATAAGTCCCAATAAAGGAGTACCTTATACTATATTCAAATTGATGATTTAGTATGGGTCTGAAATAACATAATAATTAGTTGATGTCAGAGGTCTTCAACTGGGCTATTATTTGCTATGTTTAGGCATTTGATGCCAAATAATCAAGCACAGACATATTAGTACAGAGCTCAAACAATCTCCTATTAGGAGAAGCCCTAATTCAAAGCATGTAAACAATATCTTACAACTCCCTAAGGCTTAGTTCTTTTTAAAAAATTCACATCAAATCAACACTATAGAAAGAATATCAATTATATCCAAAATATAATGTCGAGAACTGTATGAAAAGCAAAGAAGTAGAAGAAACAGTCCCTGACCTAATGAATTTAAAACTCTAGTTTTAGTTTTGTCCTGGGCCAGTTTTCATTCACACATATGGCAAAAGAAAGGCCCTTTCAGACATACTAAGAGTGAATGAATTTGGACACATACCAAATAATCATGTTGTACATCTAAAACAAACATACAATGTTATATGTCAATTATACCTCAATTAGAAAAATAATGAATACATAAGTATAACAAGATAAATTAAATAGTGAAATACAGCTCTAAGCATAAAAGCTTTAAATTGGCCACGATTTAAAATCACTACATTTTGGGCTTCCCTGGTGGAGCAGTGGTTAAGAATCCGCCTGCCAATGCAGGGGACGCGGGTTCAAGCCTGGTCCAGGAAAGATCCCACATGTCACGGAGCAGCTAAATCCATGAGCCACAACTACTGAGCCTGTGCTCTAGAGCCCGCAAGCCACAACTACTGAGCCCACGTGCCACAACTACTGAAGCCCACATGCCTAGAGCCCATGTTCCGCAACAAGAGAAGCCACCGCAATGAGAAGCCCATGAACTGCAACAAAGAGTAGCCCCCGTTCACTGCAACCAGAGAAAGCCCATGCACAGAAACGCAGACACAAGGCAGCCAAAAATTAATAAATTAAAAATTTTTTTAAAAAGCAAAAAAGAAAACTACTCCTACACCTATATTTTAAAAAATAAATAAAATCACTACATTTTAAAAGGTTTACCTTTCAAATCATTAGAAAAAATAAAACATAAGGAATCAATGAAAACTAAACCTACAGCTGTAGATCATCCACAAGTTGATGATAAGCAGCATCTCTCTATTCTCTTCATCCCAGATACTGATACAGAGGTGAAATGGGTAGGTTCAAAGTTAGAACCCTGCAGTATACCACCAGAATCCTCCCCCAGAGTGCCTCTGATGTAGAAGACTCCCTTATATGTGCAAAGCTATTTCCAATTTACACTTTCTTCTATTTTATCTCATTTAAACTCATGCAACTCTTACAACTCTGAGCAAGAAATACACTCTTCAGTAATGCACTAAAATTCTTTTTTCACCTGGCACAAATCAATATTCCCATCTCACCTGGATCATTAAGCTGGAACAAAAAGTCCTACTGACAATTTGAACAGAAAGAAGGAAGGGTACCAGGAAGGTACTTGGAATTTACTAAAATATGAACATCAATTATCAGATACATAAATATTTTATCAAATAAATAAATCCCCACTACACCAATGAGCAAACTTGGAGTTAGGTAGATTAGGTACAGTGTAGTGGTTGATGCATGTCATAATGATCTGATTGTAAATATCAGATTCACACAACTAATAAGAGGTGTTAACTCAGGACCAATGAATGCGTGTCTAGGGTTCCTTATACCACATCATCACTAATTATAAGACTTTCCTAATTCATCTGCTTTTCCTTCTAACTAGCCCATATTTCTTCAACTCTGCAAAGGAATATGAATTGGATGTACTGCTAAAATCCAAATTTATTTCTCTGCTGCCCTTCCCTGATATGTCCAGCAGAGAATCCCATAGCAATTGCATCCATCAGGAATACTAGTTGTTTTTAAAAAATAATCAATGTTGGGAAAATGCTCACACAGAATTTAGCAAATGAAACCGTCTTGCTCTTCACCCATGAAGATTTATTTGCCAAATTACCAAATAAACCAAACAAAAAGAAATCACAACACGTTACCCTGCCCTCAAGCACAGCACATTTATTGTACAGACCAAGTGTGATAAAGGAAATGACCAACAAAGGCAAAACTCATTTATATTTTAGTTCATGGTGTCCTTTTAAGAAGAGGAGGGAAATGCAAAAATAGTAATTGTCACCTTCTAGGCAGACTTCAAGTCCAGCTCTACCCACAACCACCTTTAACATGGGGCACGTGCACACGTTACATGTGACACGTGTCACAGGCACAGTGGGGAAGAGTAGTTTTTGATCCCTGAAGGACTGACAGACTTGCACTATGGCACCTGAGGATCTAGCCTGAGAACTCCAATAATGGAAAAGGCCAGCAGAGAGACACAGCATTACCAAGTAATGCCTCTGTTACACTGACTGGGTTCTTCTGTCTCATTTTATAGTTTTAACAGATGTAGCTCATACCTAAATGGGTATGTGCACAGGTTTTTAAATGTACTATATAGTAATCTATACTAGCTATAGTAATCTTTACTAGCTGTACTAGCTAAGGTCAGAACTATGAACTAGAACACTGTTTAGTACATCACTCTCCCAAGCCGTACCTAACAATCTATCCTCCCTCAGTGTAGTTGTTTCCCACCAAGCAAAGACTTGAGGCATTGCCACAGAGAAGGACTGGGCTGAGGATGGGATGAAGCCAGGCAAATCTGACAGCCCAAAACTGTGGTAAGAGGGCTGTGCCTCTATCTCCCTAGTTCCAGCTGGTGCTGCAAGGCAAGATTCAGAGGTGCCAGCTACAAATGGAAATATAGAGAGACTCCCAAGGACCAGGGAGAAGATCCCGGTGAGTAGTGATGCCGAGGGGCTTGGCAAAGGGAGTCCATGTTTATCTTTGGTACCTCCAGGACACAGAAAGAGCAGGACACACAGCAGAGAGCCCAGGAGTTTAGGGCTTTTACTGCTATTGTTCAGATGTTCCAATCATTCTTCTAAAACTGCCTGGAGAAGACAGTGGTTTTTACAAATTATTCTGATTTGAGTAGAAGATTGTTTCTTTCGTTAAAACTCTGTGTTCCGTAAAAATTGTCTGACTTTTCCCCTTCATTTAAAAGTTCTCGACAAAAGACAGCAAATAACCTAAATGCTCAACAACAGGTAAATGATTAAATGCTGCATGCCGTGGAATGGCCCATAGCCATTTAAAATGTTGTCTTTCAATAATAGTTTATAAGATACTGAAAAGAGTCATAACGGAATGTTAGGTGAAGAAAAAAAGTAGATGATACAAAACCGCACAGAGTATGCAGCATCACAATGATTAGATTTTTTTAAAGACTGGAAAAAATATTAATTCTTGGTATTGAAACTACAAATGATTGTATAACTTTCTGTACTTTCCAAATTATCTTCACTGAAAATATTTTATTTATAACAAGAAAAGTTATTTATTATTAAAAGAATAAGAATGGATATAAATAATTACTTTCCTGGAAAAGTAACTACAATGTCAGATGGAAGGTTACAAAGCTATACCTCCAAAAGTCTTTCTGGTGGTTGACATAGGGGAAAAAAATCAACTGAAAGCAAAACATACCAATCAAACTGTTTAGTTTCCTATAAACAGGGTATAGGTGTTAGTACAACAGGTCCTGGAAGAACAATAAATTTTATATACAAAATTTATATACAAAAACTCACCTACAAAAAGGAGAGTGACCCTAGGTAAAATTTAATTATGGCCCTTTAAATCGTGCCACACTAATTAATGATGGCATGTTTTGTTTTTAAATCTTCCCTTTCATATCTTCCCTGTGAAATATTCTGGGAAACCAGATCTGAATGACAAGGCCTTGGACACTAGCACTTTTACTTGAGAACACTGCATAAATTATTGATGACACAGAGGCTGCACTGTGTTCAAAGAGTCTGCAGCAGATGAAAAGCTTTTATTTTGGTAAAGAGCAAGAGAATGGGAATAAAAACATGTGGCTGGCTAGACTCTACTAAGGGCTGCCAACCTTCATATTTCTTTTGGCCTTTGTTGTGTGTCCTTCTCTATTTCCTTCAGATAATTTCCTATGTCAGCTAATGACACTCCCATCCATTCAATTCCTCCAACCAGGAACTTGAGAGTCATCCTTGATTTCTCCATCTAATCTCACTCCCCACACCCAATCCAACAAGCCCCACTAGTTCTACCCTTCAGATACATTCTGAACACGCCATCTCCTCTCTCCCCACCATGACCACTCTGATCCAGGACACCATCACTTCTCATCTTAAACAACAGCCTCCTAATTGGTCTTCCACTTCCACTCCTGCTCCCCTGGCCTCTTTCCTGCACCAACAAGACTCGAGCTCTTTCCCCTGTCAGAACCTTTGTACGTGCTGAGAGCCCCTCTGCCTGAAAGGCAATTCTTCACAAGGCTGACTTCCTGGAATCCTGCACCTTAACTCTCAAGTCCACAGAAAAGCTTTCTCTGACCACCTTATCTATAGCAAGAGCCCGACAATCTCTGCACCCTCTTTGGTAAATATGGATGTGCTATGTATTTATTTGATGTCTGCTTTACTCATCAAACTATAAGCTTCAGGAGGGAAGGACTATTTCCATCTTGTTCACAGTTGTATCTCTAGCAGCTAAACACAATATGGTTTAATGAACTGAAGAATACTTTGTTTCATCTGTAATTGGTAGTATTGCTACAAGTATATTAGAGTGGGACAGGGAAAATAAATCCCTGACTTCCAAGCTGATTTCTTAAATCATTGTTTATGTCTTCATTTATTTTCTCAGCATATCCTCTCACACCAATTTCTGGAATAAAAATTTGGCATGGAGACTTATAACCATGAAAAACATCCTCAGCCTCCAAACACCTGGTATTAAGCTGGCTAACCTACCCTCAGATGTCACAGACTTCACATTACATCTATTTAATCCAAATCCTTTAATTATTGCCAGCCTAGGAAGTTTTCTGACAATGCACACAGAGTATAAAGTGCCAGACACTAAGTCAGTGTAAAATCATACTGCAGCTGGACATGCACATTTGCATGGTTTTAAATTTTTAATAGAAGACTCTCTAAACAAAATTCTATCATATGGACACCATATCACAGGGCCTACCACACAGATTCTGGTAAGCTTCAGTTCTTGCAGTCAAATGCTCCACTTCGTAAAACCTCTCCCTATCCCATCTCATAAACAACACTAAGACTGTTACATGCCTGTAATTAAACCCTTCTGATGAAACATACAACTCTCAGATTACAATGTTTCCCCTGCAACAATAACCAATTCTAAACCCTCTTCATTTAAATGTTTAAAATATTCAATTTATCACTTCAAATGAGGGCTCTATATAGAAAAAAAGATGAGTGTCAGAAATAATTCTGAAGGATGAACACACAAGGTGACAAAAAAGTGGCTTTTTTTAATGACCGATGTCCTTAATTTAGCATTTTGCTCAATCTATTCAATGCAATTTAAATCTAATATAATGCCATACAAATATTAATTCCTCCAGAAAGCTTTGCTGCAATTTTACGTATTTATGTGTTTAGTGCTTAATATATGGCAGTCCCTTTACATGCATTGCCATTAAATCCTCCCAGCAACACTATTAGGTAGGCACCAATATTATTCCCCATTTCATAGATCAGGTGGAGGTTTAGAGAGATAACTAATTTGGCGAGGTTAAGCCTGATGTTAAGTGGCAGGGCTGGTGTTGAACCCATTAAGTCCATGCACTTAATAACTATTCTATGGCAATGAATATACGAATGAATGCTTCATCCACAGAGCATTTATGAGGTGTCTTCTAGACTTTTCTTAGATTACAACTGCCATTCTTCTGTTTTTAAATTCAAAATCCCTAGATGTTTCCATTACCTATTATGGCTCATATCATCAAGTGAGTAAAGAAACATTTTCTTAGTATATTGTATATTCTAGGCCCTGTACTATGTATTGGTAAAGCAAAGAAGAACAGAAGAAAGCACCATTCCTGGGGGACTAAATAGAATATAGTGGAAAGTATAAGTAATTACCACATGATAGGTGGCATTCTGAGAAGCAATGTGCAGTGACCAACTACCTCCCCAAGTGAAGCTAAAAAAGGCTTCACAGAGGTAACACATGAACTGGGATTCCAAACAAGCAGAGCTTCTACAGGCAGAAAAGGGAAGAAAAAGCATTTGAATTAGTGAAAAACACTTTGCAGAGGTGTGAAACTACAAGCATACGGCCTGTTAGGTAAAGAGCAAGATTTTAAACAGAAGCTGGAGTTGACAGTGCCCCAGAAGAGAAAGAAAAACTAAGGCTCACCACACAGGCTGAATGCAGACTGAAAGGGTCTTATATGCCATGCTTGGGAAATGGGGCCTACCCCAGAGGTGATGAGAAGCTGTCTGAGAGGCACTGGGCAAAGTAGGAAAAGCAGAGACAGACAGACATGGGTTTGACTCTTCCTTGTGATACTTATGGCATAGCTGGATTTTGCAGAGTACATAATATCCCTGAAACACAGTTTCCTGCAAAACACACACAACTATTCCTCGTGGATTGTTGTAAGGTATAAAAGAACGCATTCTATCTGTATGAAGCATCTCCTACAAAGCAACTGCTGAACACATGCTGGCTCCTTTCACCACTGGGAGTTATAACCTCTCTAGAAATTGATTTCCCTTTAACCGAAATGTAGAAATCCTAAAAGAATGGAATCATTAAAAGTCTGAGAGCCAGGGAAGGCCTCTGTATTTCTCTCTCTTAGCACTGAGCTGGACAGTGAATTTGTGAATAAATTTATTCGCTCCACACATTTTATTGATCACCAACAACGTGCCAGGCCTTGAGATAATTGCTAGGCATACAAAATGAACCAAGCAGACCAAAAAAAAAAAAAAAATCCTTGTCGTTTATGGAACTTTCAGTTAGGGGTGGGAGAGCAGAGGCCAGGGGAGATAGACAATACACATTAATAAATAAATTATATAATCTATTAGAAGGTGATAAGTGCATACTTCACTTTTTTTCCCTTTCTTCTGATGCTACAGTGTAATTTCTTAAAAGAACAGCTTTCTTTCCCAACTCTGTAGGGGGTCATGGTGACTTGCTGCTTGCTTTGTACGTGTTTACCTGTACTATGTACCCTTGGTGAACTTTATGTAAAACATCAGTGTGTCATTTTGATATACAGTTTTTTGTCTTGAACATGTATATGAGTGTGCCTTTGACTTCTAACAGGCAGGACAATTCTCAGAACTCTCAGAGATGTTTACAGTTAAGTAGGCACTCCCATCTTTAAGGAGCTCTGGTTAATGTGTAATACAGATGCACACCACACCTAAGGAGGCCCAAACACAGAGAATTTTACGTTCAGTTTTTCTTGTCCTGCCTTACAATATAAATTTCTTTTTAATTTATTTTATTTATTTATTTATTTTGGCTGTGTTGGATCTTCGTTTCTGTGTGAGGGCTTTCTCTAGTTGCGGCGAGCGGGGGCCACTCTTCATCGCGGTGCGCGGGCCTCTCACTGTCATGGCCTCTCTTGTTGCGAAGCACAGTCTCCAGACACGCAGGTTCAGAAGTTGTGGCTCACGGGCCTAGTTGCTCCGCGGGATGTGAGATCTTCCCGGACCAGGGCTCGAACCCGTGTCCCCTGCATTGGCAGGCAGATTCTCAACCACTGCGCCACCAGGGAAGCCCCAATATAAATTTTATTTCATCAGCCACATTGAGAAGGAACCATCTGCTCAAAGACTGGATGAAATGAGGGAGTGAGCCCTGCAGATGTCTGGGGGTAGGTCATTATAGGAAAAAGGAACGTGAAGTGCAGAAACCCTAAGGCAGCTGTGTGCCTCGTGGTTCAAGGGATAGCGAAAAGGCCTGCGTGGCTAGAGCAGGTCAGGAGGGAACGTAAGAGGAGATAAGACCAGGGAGTTAACGGGGCCAGATCCTGTAGGGCAGCAGTCCCCCCCTTTTTGGCACCAGGGACCAGTTTCGTGGAAGACAATTTTTCCACGGATGGGGTTGGAGGGAGGGGATGGTTCAGGCAGTAACGCGAGAGATGGGGAGCGGCTGATGAAGCTTCACTCGACCAGCGCCGCTCACCTCCTGCTGTGCGGCCAGGCTCCTAACAGGCCCTGGACCGGTAGTGGTCCCCGGCTCGGGGGTTGGGGACCCCTGTGTAGGGCTTTAACTCTGAGGGTGAAGGAAAGCTTCTGGAGGGTTTGAGCAGAAGAGAAGTCTGATTGGAAAGGCTCTCTCTACTCTCTGTGTTTAGAACAGACTTGGGAATCAAGGGTGAAAGAGTGGTCACCAGTCAGGAGACTTCTGCAGTAATCCAGGCAGGAACAGTGTCTGAAATTTTGAAGGTAAAGTCAACCAGACTTCTTGACAGAGTACATGTGGAGCATAAGAAATAAAGGGGTCATGGATGACTTCCAGGAAGTTTTGCCCTGAGCAACTAAAAGGATGGAGCAGTCAAGATCTGAGAAGGAAATAAATGCATGAGTAGTAGGTAGAAGAGGCACTTGAAATCAGGATGAGTTTGATGAATTTATGGGCCATTCAAGTGGAGATGCTGAGTAGGCCACTGGATGAATAGGTCTGGAGTTCAGAGGAGAGGTCGAGGCTAAAGGTCTAGACTAGAGCAGTCCAGACTAGGTCTAGAGGTCTAGAGATAAAAATGTGAGAGATGTCTGAATATGAATGGTATTTAGAGATGTAAGAAATAGATGAATAAAACAAACACTAACATTACAGTCACAGAGTTCTAGATTTGATTCTTGGCTCTCATACTGTGTGACCATAGACAAGTTTCTTTAAAACTTCTCTGAATTCACTTCATCTTGTGTGAAATGGTATGATAAAACCTACCCTAGGGATTAAAGGAATTAAGACCACAAAGTTCCTGAATGGTGCCTGGTATATATCAAGCCCTCAAATGGTACTGGGTTATCAGATTTTTAACCAGAGTGGTGTTATCCAATTTGTTTTGTTAGAAAGATAAGATTCTTCTTTCCCTCTTTCTCCTTCTTCCACCTCCCTCATGCCTTATCCTTTCCCCTAAAGTGAAACATTCTATCAGATAGGTAAATCAAAACTGTAACAATCCCCCCGCCCCCCCTCCGCTTTTCCTTCTTTATGAAGCCAAGGTGAAAAGACGTTGGAGAAAGAAGGAAAGGGAAAAGGGAGGCATTTAAGCACCCATGCAAGGGTTGTGCACTATGAAAGAACAATGCACTAAGAATAAATAATGACGAGGCAGAGCATTATAAAGTGCTTTCCTCAGAGTTGCTAAGAATGTAGTTTTCTATTATTCTCTCAAAATTTCTTTGACCCTGAGAAATGCAGACCATGAGAAATGTAAATGAAATTAAGGAAAACTGGCTAGAAAGTTAAGAAACAGAGACTGGCATCTTCATGCTCAGGCACAGCAGGCGCTAATACTCAACTGGTATCTCTACAGCTGTGAAAGGGAATAATATATTCTGTCTCACAGGGATGTGTTGGCATTGTTTTACAAGTTTGGGCTTAATAGCACTGATATTAAATCTGAAAACTGAAATAACATTTATGCTATATTTTGAGGGACTTCAATAAATAACAATGTTTACATATTATGATGGTGTAGACAATCACTTCCTCATCTTGGGAGGTGAGGTCAGGTTCCCTTTAGACCCCACTCATGACAAGCCTTCCTTGGCTAAAGGCAATTAAACACAGGAAACTCTCTGGCCTCCTCTGAGTCCTGCTGACCTGGGAATAGGAGGCAGTTATTCACAGAAGTAATACATATTTAATCAAGAAAATATTTCTGGACCTAAAAAGTTAATTTGTCTCAAACTCATGATTTCTTTAAGGAGAACAGAATTTTGTAAGGCCACAATGGAAAAGCTGAAAAAGAATACTCTCAAACACCCCAGCAATGCATACCAGTGCTTGCTTCTTAGTCACTGTGTTTATCAACATCAATTTCAAATAAAAACTCTAAGACTATAAGGCATAAGTAATTCATCTTTATTCCCCCACTGAGAAGCTTAAGTCAAAACAAAAAATTACTAAGACTGAATACATTTTCTTCCTCCAAACTGCTATTACCAGACATCAGAGAGTAGACTTAGATAATAGCAAGGTATTCCAAAGATTGATTATTAGCAGCATGTTTTGTGATGCTTCAATGATAACTCATTCCTGAATGCCTAATTCTTTATTGATTACTATGATAATTTAAAAACAGAAAGGTGATTTGTTTTGCATTGCAATTATGGTCCAAAATACTACTTATCCCACCCCTAAATAGTTATACTGAAAACTTCAAAAGTAAAAAGCAATTATTTATTATCATCATTAATGAAAGAATATATACTGAGCAGTACCACTCTGTTAAAACATTATATTTAACATAAAGACCCTAAAGATTATGCCAAATCTCATTCTACTATTTAATTGCATAAATTTTTCCTTGAAAAGAGAAAAAACTCTATTGGTGGATCAAAGATTGAAAAGTAAAAAAAAAAAAAGGAAAGGGTAAAAGTTCTAGAAGGAAATATAGGAGGTTTTAATAATTTTTTACAAATCTTGTAGAAGGGAAGGTCTTTGTCGGCAAGACACAAAGATAAAGCTATAAGCAAAACAAACAAAAAAATCTGACTACATAAATATTTGAAATATCTGCATGAGAGAAGAATGCCATGAATAAAGACAAAAGATAAATGACAAACTGGAAACGTTTATTTGAAAAATAGATGGCAGAAAAACAATTAACCTTCTTAATATAAAATAAGCAATTATACATCAATAAAAATTTTTATACATATTTAACAATGTTCAACCTCATTAATAATTAAAGAAACAGTTAAATGAGATATTATTTTCACTCATCAGGTTGACAAAGAGTAACAGTAACTGTAAAAAAAGATTATGCTTCCGGGCTTCCCTGGTGGCGCAGTGGTTGAGAGTCTGCCTGCCAATGCAGGGGACACGGGTTCGTGCCCCGGTCCGGGAAGATCCCACATGCCGTGGAGCAGCTGGGCCCGGGAGCCATGGCCGCTGAGCCTGCACGTCCCGGAGCCTGTGCTCCACAACGGGAGAGGCCACAACAGTGAGAGGCCTGCGTACCGCAAAAAAAAAAAAAAAAAAAAAAAAAAAAAAAAAAAAAAGATTATGCTTCCTATGTACTATTATCCTCATTTTATAGGTGAGAAAACTATGTAATTATCCTAACATGACAGAGCTAGGAAGTGGTAGAATTGTCATTTTTTAAAGTTTGTTCAGACTAACTTGATGAAAGTGAAGTGAGCAGGTATTTTCATACATTATTGCTGATGATGTCTTATGGAAGACTCTTGGAAGAAAATGTCCTGTACCCCACATCCAGGGCCCCTTCAAATGCTACATGATTTTTCCAGCTCATGAGGCAAACATCTTACCTTTCATTGAAAAATTAATATGCCAAAGTCTTGTGCCCCTTCTAGAAACAGGCTGTGTATTTCCAAAACAGAACTATACTCAGGAATCATGCACACTAGCTAAATATTGTGTTTCTGAGTGCATCAGTATCCCAAGTAAGGGAAAAGACAAGCTTGGACATCAGACCACCCTCCTTCCCCTGCTAGAGTTACACAGTCATCCCACAGGAACTAGGCTGCAGGACATGGGCACCCCAACTGCTGTCCCATTCTCATCACTGCCAAAGGAACCACACTGGCTCTAAGACCCAGATCACCTGCGTAACTGAAGCCTGGAAATCAGGAAACAGTGTTTGACATTGTGTTTAATTGGGAATAAAGAAAGTGACAGTCTGTCTAATCTCTGTCTTTTAGTGTTTTGCTCTTTCCATTTCACTGTGACTAAAAATCAAGGTACACTCTAGCCCAGACAGAGGCTATAAAACAGAGTATACCTTGGATAGCCTCTTTGGAAAGTAAATTGGCAATAACCATCAAAATTTTAAAATCATAAACTTCTCCACACACTCCATTTTTAGGAATTTATGTTGAAAATATACTTATGCATGTTCACAAAGACTTGTGCTGTAGCTGAATGTCTATGTACCCCCAAAATTCACATGTTAAACCCTAACCCCAAGGACACCCCAAAGAGCTCCCTTGTCCTTCTGTCATGTGAGGACACTGCAAGAACCAGGAAGCAGGCCCTGACTGGAATCCAACCCTGCCAGTGCCTTGATCTTGGACTTCTCAGCCTTCAGAACTGTGAGAAATAAATTTCTGCTGTCCATAAGCCACCCAAACTATGATATTTCGTTATAGCAGCCTCAAAGGTTTAAGACAACGTGTAACAGCCGAAACTGAAAACAACCTAATAGTTATCAATAGAGGACTATTTAAATAAACTGTTGTACAGCCATATAAAGGAATACTAGGAAGCTGTTTTTCTAAAAATATATAATCGATCTAAATGATAGTCTCTACAATATCTTTTCAACACCTGATCTAAAAAGCAATAACTCAAGGAATATAAAAGTATAGATTAAAAAGCTCCCATTTGTACAAAATAAAAGGATGAGAAATATTTGCATGAATTTACTACACAAAAACATTTCTGGAAGGTTACACGTGGCCACCCGCACTCCTTGGCTCGCGGCCCTCTCCCTCCAACTTCGAAGCCAGCAACAGCAGGTTGAGCTCTTCTCACATCGCATTACTCTGGCCACTTCTTCTACCTCCCCCTTCCACATTAAAGGACCTTTTGTGAGTACACTGGGACCACCTAGATAACTCAGGATAATCTCTGTATTTTATAGTCAGCTCATTAAAAACCTTATCTCCAACTGATACCTTAATTTTCCATTGCCATTTAATATTACATATATGCAGGTTCCAGGGATTATGACGTGGACATCTTTGGAGGTCATTATTCTGCTTACCACAAGTATGGTAATGCAGTTTAGGGAAAAGGACTTTCTTTTTTTTTTTTGTGGTACGCGGGCCTCTCACTGTTGTGCCGCACAGGCTCCAGACGCGCAGGCTCAGCAGCCATGGCTCACGGGCCCAGCCGCTCCGCGGCATGTGGGATCTTCCCGGACTGGGGCATGAACCCGTGTCCCCTGCATCGGCAGGCGGACCCTCAACCACTGTGCCACCAGGGAAGCCTGGGAAAAGGACTTTACTTTTCTTTAAAGCAAAATATGCTGTGCTGAAATAACCTATACAGCTATTTTAGGAAAAGAGGAACACAGGTATGCAGACAGAAGGGAAATTTATATGTGAGAAAACTGATCTTATTAAAAGACAATATATATGGATACACAGTAATAATGCAAGAGAAATAACATAGGAGAAAATGTATGGAAAAGAGGAACACATTCCAGTTAGCACCAAGCATTAATCAAGCATTAATTTTTGATTAATGAATTAAAGTTGCAATTAAAGTAGCAACTGCTTTTCAGACCTTCATTCTTTGCTAATATCAATTCTCTAAAAGTATCCATACCACTGTCTCATAGCTCTTGCTAATTTAGTTACTGTAACATGATTCCTTGGCACATAAACGTCTCTAGGCTTCACCAGAGGAGAAAAGCAGAACACTCCAGCAACAGCAGAATTTGCAACGAATAACCAATCTGCTTGCTTACCTACCAAAATTATATTTATCCTCAGTGAAGAAAAAATGAATATGCAGTAAAAATCCAATCCTGTATTTCAGAATGACACATTTCTAAGCCCTTTAAATAGAAAGTAGCTAATACATTTGCACACACATCACCCAGGCTTTCTTGCTCATGTTCAGAGGCTTCACATCTTTAAGCAGATACAGTCCTTAAAGACTTCCCTAGAGAAATCCTTGAATTTTCAGGAAATATCTTCTACTGAAGGTAAGTCTAACTCAATCCAAAGAAAAGGGGTGGAGTACATAGTGGAGAGAGGAGGGAAGAAGAGAAGGAAAAAAAAATAAAACCCAAACTGGTGAATAGTAAGGTTTGATGGTGTGTGTGTGTGTGTGTGTAATTCCATGAACTAGGTTTTATAGAATAAAACAAGAAAAATACTGTTCAAGACACTAGATTAATTCAGGGTTAATTATAGACGTTTTGGCAATGATATTATTGCATAGGCTATATTAAATGCAAATATGGAAGTCTAAATATATCAGGAACTCTCCCTTCCAGTGATGGTTTCCAAAAAAAACTGGCACCTGTCAATACTCCATAGTGACAAACAGATACATCTGGATCCACTGGCAAAGAAATGAACTGGATCGGCAGATTAAGACTCCAATCTTTAAAATAAAGTTTACCAATGACCACTCCCTAGAGACTTATTATGATGCAACTTGCTCAATTTAAGTTTGTCATTTATTGTTCATAGCATAAATACATTCTTACCAATTGATTGTGTCTGAATTTCTTAAAAAGAACTCTTTTCATGAGCAAGCATGTTACTAATGAAGCTTCCTGGGCTCTTCTAGCTCCCACAGCAGATTCTTTCCTTTGGAACTGCTGTCCAAGTTTTGCAGGATGACTAGCTAGGATAGACAGTATGGTCTATTACTATAAAGAGGTGGGCCAACTGTAGCAAACTGAGCTCAAACCAGACACACCAAGATCACAGCCTAACCAAGGGCCCCAGCCACCCTGCTGGGACCTGCACAGGTGCAGAATAGGGAGAGGGGATTCACTGCAGCCACCTTTCTTTTACACAAAAATTATAAATTAAAAAAAATAAAATTAAAAGCTTTTTCTTATACAAAAGTGAGAAAGTAAATGATATTACTGCATTCTTCCATAACCTTATAAGTTCTGAGTTTACACAAATACATTTGTAAAATATATACCAAAGGAGTACAAATTCCCGGGGTAATCTAGTAATAGGAACCAAATATTTTAAATTCTTGCATGCCTTTTGTCCTTTAATACTACCTTCTAGGAATTTATCCTAAGGAAAAAAGCACCACTATGTGCAAAGATTTAACCACAAGAATGTTTACTACACATGTTTATAGGAGATAAAATGAAAACAAAAACAAACAAAAAACTTAACATAAGTAAAGGATTAGTTTAAAAATGTTTCAACCTACAGCAAAATAACCTATGGCTAGAATCTAAAAAAGAGTAGATATATGTATATGTATAGCATTCACTTTGCTATACACCTGAAACTAACACAACATTACATACTCTAATAAAAATTTTTTAAATAAATAAATAAATGTAAAAAAAAAATCTATGGCTGTTAAATTTGGCATTGTGCAAAATATTTATAAAATAGTGCTAAATGAAAAAAAGTAGATTGCAAAGTAGTATATAGAAAGCGATATCCTTTTATACATATATCACTCAAAGACTATTTTATGTTAAAACAAATAAAGAGAAGTTATCACCAAGGGAGAGGATTTGGGATGTTATGAATAATCATAAAGCCTCCCACTTATTGAGCAGGGCACTCCGCTTTAAAGACACAGCTGAAGACGTTCACTAGAATTTACACACATACACACCTTTATATAGATCTATCTATATTGTAAATCCCTCAGTGCATCAACCTACAACTATTCAATACATGTTTATTCATATTTATACTTGTGTAAGTACATATTCAACACTTACTATATGTGGAGCATTGTTTTAAGGTATTTATATATACTATCTCATTAACCCTTTCAGCATGGGCTGGGTGTTGTTCTCTATTGAAAGATTATAAGATGACCAAAGATCACTTGCCCAGTAAAGGGCAGAACCAGGATTCAATCCCAAGTCCATCTGGCTCCAAAGCTCAGGGCCTTCTTTTTATTCTCTCTCCCTTTTCTCATTATTTGTATTATTTAAGATGTCTACAATGAAAATGAACTTTGGTGTGCTAAAGAAACAATATGTTATTTTAGATGTACACTAAAAAGATTAAAGTGGTTTCATGTTTTAAAAGTAGCTCTCACCCTAGCCTTGAGGAATAAAAATGTCATTAGGTATCAATCAATACTCACTGGAGGAAACTCTTAATTATAAGGACAACTAAAACTGACCAGCACTGGTTACTGCAGGAACCGAAGTGAACAAAAGATTCTTAGCAGTAGGAACTGCTCAATTCTGGCCATTCACTGTGGTCTCCTTAGTAAACTGGGACTCCTTTCCAATTGGCTTAGGAATGATCATTAGCAATGAAGAGGACTCCAGGCAAATTACAGAACAGTTAACACATTATATCTACCTACAACTATTCCTTTAAAAAGCTGTCACATTAGACTACCTTTTTAGCATCCAACATCTATAAGGTATTTTTCACTTAAGGCTGTAGTGATAAAAAGTCTAACTTCCTCCTTCCTCCATCATCCCCCTTAAAGAACAAAAGGCACTAAGAGTTTTTACTTTAAAAACTACCCTCAACATCTCCACATGCTGGGCACAAGTATCTGAAACAACTATTTCAATGCAGTCTGGGGTCACTCTTGTTCCTATACAGAATAACACTAACATTCCCCAGAAGCCTACTACAGAAAATTATTTCTCAAAGCATCCATTTACCACTGGCTAGACAGTGTAAATGTTGGGAAGTGATTAGCTAAACTATAATGTCAGATATTAGATTCAACTCCATCTAGAAATAATTTCATGAAATTCACAATTATGCTATTTGCTATATAATTAATTAAAAGAAGTCTCATTTGATCCCTCCCTTACACATTTCAGAAGCAGGCTAGTAGTAAAAGCCCTTAGGGAACATAAGAACAATTAAAAAAAATTTTTTTTTTAAACTTTAAGTGAGGGGCTTCCCTGGTGGCGCAGTGGTTGAGAACCTGCCTGCCAATGCAGGGAACACGGGTTCGATCCCTGGTTTGGGAAGATCCCACATGCCATGGAGCAACTGGTCCCGTGAGCCACAACTACTGAGCCTGCGCGTCTGGAGCCTGTGCTCCGCAACAGAGGCCGAGACAGTGAAAGGCCCACACGCCGCGATGAAGAGTGGCCCCCGCTCGCCGCAACTAGAGGAAGCCCTCGCACAGAAACGACGACCCAACACAGCCAAAAATAAATAAATAAATTTATAAAAAAAAAAAAAAAAAAAAAACTTTAAGTGAGGCACAGTGTGCTGAACATGTAACAGATAATTTTAATAGTTTCATGAAAACTGAATAAAATATTCCCTCCATCTCCAACAGGAGAATTTGAAAAGATCAAAGCACTTCAATTATATTGACCAAAAGAAACTCTCTATTGGTAACTTGGGTCCACTCAATGCAAGAGGTGATGGTCAGAGGCTAGGATCAACCTTTTTGGATCCGTCTTACCATAGGCTTGTCTGTTTTCCACCTCATTCTGATCCATTACATTTGACAGCCTTGCTCAGTTTGAAGAGCATCATAAAATCTTTTCCTTTTCAGCCTGAAATTGGCTCTCCTCAGGAAGCTTTTGTGGTAGGACTGTATATTAAGGGCATAACATAAAACTTCAATGCTGTGCGTTTTCATAAAAAATACAAGGTCACAGGGCCTTGCTCCCAAATGCCAAATTCTAATCACCAGCATAAAATACCAATGTTTAAGGGAAAGGCTGCCTCACAAAACATGGCACAGGCAATTGCTCTGGCTGCCCGTGTGGCTTCCATGGCAACTGTTCAGGGCAGAGCTGCTCTCTCTCTCTCTACTTATATTACCAGTGATCCTAGAGACAGAATGCTGGCTCCAACCATCAGCTTTTAAATTTGGTTATTATGAAGTGACCTCCTGAATTTTGTAAGAGTATAATGGACCTTTAGGCTGAACTGCTGAAAAATCGCACGGGGGGGAAAAAAAAAAAAAGTCTGACATTGTTACCACACCTACTTCCACCCCTAGGACAGGATTTCAAACTGAAGATTGGATTGGAAGATTCGAGCAGTTGTGGTTTTTCCACCACATGTGGGGAATTTTATTATTATGCAACTACTTTTTCAAAATACAAAATGGGTTCTCTGAAAAGGCAGCTTAAATGATCACACCTCATTTTCATAGTGACTGGGAAGGAAACTAAGAGTATAAAGCCTAGCACAGCTGTTACTTAGCCTTATTTCTACTACTAATTTTCAAAAGCAAAAAAATTAAATAGAAGTCCAGTCAGCTCAATGAGTAAAATACTGAGGAATTTCCTATCCAGTTCTACTGATTCACTACACATGTCATATTGTCCCTTATTCCAGACATGATGTTTTAGGGGGTCCTAAACAACAGAAATGATAAAATAAAATATGCCGCATCATTTGGCCTGACATCCAATCACTGATAACGTGAGCTGACTGCCAAAGAGGACGGGTCACTAATAGGGAGGTGGCTCAGCTGCACGGAAGGCAAAGCAGAAATTTTAGTATTTCAGGAGCAAGGAGTTCTAAGAAAACACAGGAAAATCAAGTCTTAATGCATGGAATGAGCTTCCCAAACCATAATAAACAACTCCCAGCAAGATTTATTAAACAGCAAGGAACTATTTTACTTGTCAGCCTGGGTCCTCCACAAATGCAGTCCAGGTCAGAAAAAGAAAAATCAGTACCTCAGGCTTTTAATGCCAATATCCTAAGAAGTCTCCAGAATGATTTATAAAGTACACATAAAGCTATATATTTCTTTGTATGCTTCTCAAGAACTCCCAATCATCTGGTTATCCATAATAGTTAGCAGAAAATACTTATTGATTCATATTAGATCCTGAACTAACAAATTCTTTGAGGGTTATCTATTCTACAAAGAATGTACTCAGGGGAAGAAAAAAAAAACTAGACTAATCCTAATTTTTGGAAGCTACAAATTATAGTACATTCAATGCCAAAGGAAAGGAAATATTAACTCTATAAACATAATCCACTTTTATCTACTTTAAAATGTCAGATAGAAAAATTCCTGAAAATATTCGTGAAAAAAACCTGTTCTCATGCTGGCAGAAGTAGTTAGAATGGAGATACTTCCTTTATTAAAAATGAAAAAGCCTAAAAAATAACTTTAAATAATCAAGTTGCTGTGAAGAGAAAGGGTCTGACAACCATGACATTGAAGACAGTTAAAATTTCTCCTACATATGTGTGTTTTACTTTAAGCAAATTAGACGTACTGAATAAAATTTGAATTTTCAGACAGGTTATTTGCTTTTTAAAGCAAATACCCCTCCCCCAATAACTAAAAATAGAAAATGTTGCTTTCATTCATTTGAAATATTCTACTGACAAAAGGAATCAATGCACAATTTCAGGAAACAAAGGCGAGGCATACTCTGTATCCCTGAATTATTGTTCCATTCTGACACCACACACAGCTGGTGTTATGCAGACTCCAACTTCCTCACCAAGAGAGCCTGGAAAAGGTCAATTTAATACTAAAAACAAATGGATGATAGTCAGGTGTGCAGCTGATGAATACCCAGCCGATGAAGACCCAAAGACTCAGGGACCTGGGTATTTTATATCTAAAAAACCCAACTCTCCAACCCTCTGCATGAAATCAAATGTAAGCACAGATTGTATTTGCTTAGTGAAAGCCTGAAGGGAAGCAAGGCATGTTGCAACACCACAGTAGAAGTCTTTCATGATACACACAAATACTGCAGAGAGTAGTACTGCTGCTGTCTGTTCCCCCTTACACAAACAAAAACATCTCTGATACATGCTAGTATAAAACCTAAAAGAAATAAACCCAAAAGTAAACTCATAGGTCTTTTATTTCCCTACTATTCCTCCTTAAATAGTGATAATTCTGTGCATTCCAATTAAGCATCAAGAAGTTTATCAAGGGACTTCCTTGGTGGCACAGTGGTTAAGAATCCGCCTGCCAATGTAGGGGACACGGGTTCGAGCCCTGGTCCAGGAAGATCCTACATGCCATGGAGCAACTAAGCCCATGCGCCACAACTACTGAGCCTTCACTCTAGAGCCTGCGAGCCACAACTACTGAGCCCACACGCCACAACTACTGAAGCCCGTGTGCCTATAGCCCATGTTCTGCAACAAGAGAAGCCACTGCGATGAGAAGCCCACACACCACAACAAAGAGTAGTCCCCACTCGCTGCAACTAGAGGAAGCCTGTGCGCAGCAACAAAGATACAATGCAGACGAAAAAAAAAAAAGAAAAGAAAAAAGTTTATCAAATGCCACTAATCCATTTAAATGGAGGTTAAGCAATGCAAAGCATGCTGCAGCATCTATATCAAAGTATCATGAAGCTTTAAAAAAAAAAGAACTACAGATATGCATGACTTTAAGAAAACCTAACAAACAAAACTACAAACATATAAATCAGAAAAATTAGGGAATGATTATTTGTATTTAAAAGATTCTCCTTAAATATCAAGCTTGAGATAAGATAAAATATGGTACCACTACAAAGGTATGAATTCCATTCACATTTTCCTTAATAAAGAGAAGGATACTGACATTATTGTGTTTACTTTAATAAGCAAGACACCCTGAAACATGAGATTAAATAAATACAGGTGCTAGGTGAATTAAGCACAAAACCCAGAACCACTAATATTCTGTCTTTAAATAAATCTGCCAACACATCATAGACTTTCATACAGAAAACTATTAAATGCACAAATTACTATTATTGTTTAGTTTGATAGCCACTAACATGAATACACCCAACTCACAGGGAAAATGCAATGCAATTGGAAGTATAAAGCAATAACATAAAAGATTCCAATATAATACCTAATAATAATAGGTAACATTTATTGAGTCTTTACTAAGTAATAAGCATTTAATTGCATTTAAAAACTCACAACAGCCCATGATATAGTATGTGATACATATGCCCATTTTACAGAGGAAGAAACTGAGGTGCAGAGAAGTTAGTTAATCTACCCAAGGTCATACAGTGGGCAGAATGAGAATTTCAGCCTCAAAAGTCAGATTCCAGAGCATGTAAACCAGGAACCATGCACCCTTCGTTAAAAAGTGCAACAGGGTATTCAAACATGTGGGATGCGTTTTGGTAGGGAGCAGTGATTAGAGGGGCAGGGGACAGGAGAAGGATGATGTTGGAAAAGTTGAGAATAATTGTTCTGTGTGCAAAAGAGGTTTCTATGATGATGATCATGGGATGATGATTAAAAAAAAAAAAAGTGCTTGAGAACCATCACATTAGGAGAACCAGGAAAATTCATAGAGTAACTGGTACCTGAGATGAACTTCAAAGAGTTAGAGAATGGTTAAGATGTGAATAGCTGGAAATAGAGGTAAGATCCAAATAGAAGGCCTTGCATGAGAAAAGGCACTCAGGAAAAAGCAAATAATAAATACAGATTAGTAGTGGGAGTTAAGCCAGGAGAGGAAAGTGGCAACCGTATGGTGGCTAGCTTTAAACACCTGGGCAAAAAGTTTATATTTAGTTCAAAAAGCAGAGTCATCGAGTTTTTGAACAGCTGTTGGCCACTGGAAAACATGATCAGCAAGCTAGCTGACGTAAAAGAATACAAATTGTGTAATTCCACATACATTAACTCCAAGGCAAAACTAATCTTAAATCATAAAAATCAGAAAATGACTGCCTAGTGATGAGGGAAACCATTTGGAAAAGGTACAAGAGAACTTTCTGAAGTGATGAGAAATGCTCTATATCTTACTTGGGTGGTGCTTATAGGTGCATGTAAAATTGTCAAAACTAATAGAATAGAAGACAATATCTGTGCATTTTATAGTATGTTAATTATATCTCAATGTTTTTTAAGAGGCAAAAAAATCACCTAGGCATGGTGGAAGGGGAGCTAAGAAGACAAGTTAAGGTGACTATTACAGAAACCCATGAGAATAATACCAGAAGCGAGGAGACTGGATATAAAGAGAAGCAAGAACACTTATCTTAGGTAACTTATCTTAGGTAACTGTATATGTGTGAAAACGTTTCTACAAATCAATATTAAAATAAAGTATATATGCATGAATTTTATATATATTTCATTCATCCTGTCCCCTGAGAATGTAGGCTGCCAGATGGCAGGGACCAAATAATAACTTTTTCATTTAAAATTATTTTTTCTCATTCTTTTCCGTTTGTATACATCTGATGCTGCCATTTCTACCCTCAATTATACTCCATCTCATAACCAATATACATATACTATGTAGTACTTCTGGTATGGAAAACTTTAAAAATAATTAAACTATTGATTGCTTATGCACCATTAAGGGCTTGTCCCCCTACCTACCTATTTCACTTAAGAATTATAAGAATCTCATGAGGTTACCTATTATACCCATTTTACAGATGAACAAACTAAGGCTGAGATAAGATGCTCACAGCTACTGAGTAAAAGTAGGCCCCACTGCCTGTCTTTCTCAACTCCCAGGTTCTGAAGCATTGTGCTATATACTTACACCAAAAATAACTAATATAGTAGGGCTACCTGGAACCAACTCAGTAAAAGGGTGAGAAAGTCAGTACAGATGAACTCATAATCCATGAAGTATATTCATCCCCATAGTTTTCAAAAGACTACATCAGTTAACTGGGGGTTATTACAGGACTGCTGTTTTATAAGCTGCTTAAAACAAGGGTGGGGGGATTTGATGTTAGTTGCTTTAGGCATTAAATAAATGTTTACTGATTCATATTTATAATTCATATATATAATATGCTATGTCAGGTCAATTCAATCTCTATCAAATCTGGCTTCATGAAGTTTGAAGACTTTGGAAATTATCACAACTAGTGTCAAATAATTAGAAAACATTCTTAAAAAAATAAAGTCAATTCAAATTCAATTTAACTTTTAAAGGTGACAAATGCCATCCTGAATGTATTTTTAGAGAGAGGTTGCCTAAAAATCTCTTGAAATCATAAGGATCAATAGATTTAACAGACTCTTAAAAAGGCTGGTAACCCAGTAGGACTATAGGACCAGTTTCATAAGAAGAGGGATCCTGTTTCTAAATATAAAAATTTGTAAGTTCAGATCCTTCTAATTAAAGAAATGTGAATATTTAGGTAAAAACTGGAGTAAATTTACTTCTAAAATATAAGAAAGTGATTTCCTAAGATAAAGAAAGAAGTAGTTTACCATGTTGAGAGAGCAAATGTTTTAAGGGCTGTAAAAATAGCATTTTACATAAATATACAAACTCTGCTTATCTATATGTTAAAATATATCTCCCCAAAGACTTCTACATGACAACATTTGTTTAGTAAAGTCTCATTTTTCAGGCTATTTAAGACTTTTCACAAGTTCAAGCAAGTCTTACAAATTTGAATTAATGAGATTTTACTAATACCACCAACTTTTACATTTTACTATACTTTCCCTAGAAACAAATATTCAGTGGGTGAGGTAAGATACTCTACTCCAGATAAGTATTCTTTTATCAGTGAAAAAAAGAAACCCCAACTATTCTTTTAATTTCATAACTCATTTTACCATTGCTGAGAGAAACTAAAGAAGACATAAATGAAAGGACAGATATACCATGTTCACGAACTGGAAGACTCAAAATTGTTAAACCATCAACTCCCCCCAAACTGCTTTATAGATTAAACACTCTCAATCAAAATACCAGTAGGACTTTTTGTAGAAATTGACAAGCAAATTTTAAAATTTCTATGGGTATGAAAGAATCAAGTATAGCCAAAACAATTTTGAAAAAGAACAGAACTGGAGTGCTTATACTACTTGATTTCAAAAGGAATCATAAATCTGTAGCAAACAAGACTATAATACCATGGCCTAAGGATAAACACAGAGATCTCTGGAATAAAACAGAGAGACAATTGAATACCATGGCCTAAGGATAAACACAGAGATCTCTGGAATAAAATAGAGAGACAATTGATTTTTGATAAAGTTGCCAATTCAATGGGGAAAGGATTGTCTTTTCAAGAAATGGTGCTGGAACAACTGAATTTTGGCAGAAAAAAGATAAATGTCCATATTACCCCACACTATACACAAAAATTTACTGAAAATGGATCATAGTACACATAGAAGCAAAACATATAAAACGTTTGGAAGAAAAACCTTTATGACCTTAGGTTAGGAAAAAAATTTATATAGGACACAAGACACTGAAAAACTGTATTTTATGGAAATTTAAAATTTAACATCATTAAGAAAACAAAAAGCTACAGACTATAAGAAAATATTATCAAGACATATGTCTTTAAAAAGATCGTATCAAAATATATGAAAAACTCTTAAAATTCAATTATAAGTCAAAGTATTTGAACAGACACTTCATCAGTGAAGATATACCAATGGTCAATAAGCACGTGAAAAGATGTTCAACATCTTTGCTGATGAGGGAAGTGTAAGTTAAAATCACAATATACCACTACACACTCATTAGATTAGCTAAAATTAAAGAGACTGACAATATCAAGTGCTGACAAGATATAAAGCAACTGAACTCCCACACATTGCTGATGGGAATGCAAAAAAGTATAACCATTTCGGAAAACAGCTTGGCAATTTCTCAACAATTGAGGTCCTTACCCAAGAAAAATGAAAACATATGTCCACACAGAGAATTAAACATGAGTAATTACATCAGCTTTGTTCATAAGAACCAAAAACAGGAAACAACTCAGTATCAACAGGCAAATGGCTGAGCCAACTATGTATTTTTTCTACTACTCAGTAATAAAAAGAAATGAACTACCACTAGCCACAACATAACTGAAAACATTATGCTGAATGAAACAAGTATACATTGTATGATCCCATTTATATGAAATTCTAGAAACATGGAGATTCACTGAAAACTGGCACAAAATTTTGGATATGTTCTATATCTTGACTGTGCTGATAATGATGGTTACACATAGGTACACATTTGCCAAAATTCATCAAACTGTACATTTTAAATGGATATACTTTTAAAAATGGATAATTTTATCATATGTATATTGCTCTCCAATAAAATTATTTAAAGAAAAATTTTGCTTCCCTTGTCATATTCTGCCTATTATATAATGCCAATTCCAATGACATCCAATTTTTTCTTTGATTCATGGGTACCTGTGTCAAAAATAATCTCATTTACACTGCTTTAACTGAAAGAGAAACATATCGTTTTAATATCATAACCCTCTCTGTTCTCCTCTCACTGCCTCACCCCTCATATCCAGTTAAACTTTAAACTTTTTGAAAACTTTCTGCCCTCTTATCTCTTATCACATGCTATTCCTCTGCATTCCATAAATATTTGTGAAATTGAATCAAACAGAAGTTCTCCATAGTCTGTCTTACCTAGTGTTATTGTGAGAACAGACTAGAAATTAAGCCTTCAAATGTCCTGTGATTTTGTTTCTTTGTTCTATTTTTTCAGTCATTTTTAACACAACCTTTTTTCAAACAGAATATTATGCCAGAGCCCAATATGTAAAACTGACATACATTTATAAGTTCAAATTTCTAATATTTAATAATAAAGTCAACCAGTGAGAACCTAAGTTCATCTATCAGTAGTTCCCCACATATCAAAATTAGTTATTTTTAATATATGAATGTATCTGTTGTTCTTTTAGGTTTTTTAGCAATTAAAAATGAAATTCAAATCAAATATTAAGAGCAGGGGTCAGCAAACTAAGGCTCATGGGCTAAAGCCTGCCTACCACCTGGTTTTGTATGGCCCTTGATCTAAGAATTTTTTTTACATTTTAAAAGAGTTGAAAAAACAACAAAAGAAGAAGAATATTTTTTGACATGTGAAAATTATATAAAATTCAAATTTCCACATCCATAAATAAAGGTTTATTAGAACACAGCCACACTCATTTTTCTATGGCTGCTTTTGTGCTACAGTGGCAGAGTTGAGTAGCTGCAAAAGAGACTGAATGGGCCACAAGTTTAAAATATTCACTATCTGGCTCTTTACAGAAAAAGTTTGCAGACCCCTGATTTACAAAACCCTGAAGCACCAACTTGATGGAGTAGAGTTTGGAAACAACTTGTGACAAAGTGTATTTTCCAAAGATGGCCACTAAGATATTTTCCATTCTACTTGCTCTTGTACAATGCACTCTTGCCACTCCCTCACCAAGAGGAATCCAATTCCCTTCCCTTTGAATCTAGGCTCATCTTAGTGACTTGCTTGGCCAATATAATACGGTAGAAGTGACTTCTAAGACTTCCAAGACCAGGTCATAAGAAACCTTGCAGCTTCCTCCTAGGTCTCTTGGATGCTATGGCACAGGATGCTTCCTCTGAGAACCTAGCACCATGATGTGAGAAGCTTGAACCTCATAGAGAAACCAAGAATAGGCATTCCT
>NW_006777107.1:943810-966988 GCF_000442215.2 Lipotes vexillifer
TGCCTACAACCTCAGCTGAGCCTCAAGTCAACAGCCAGCCCCAACTGATATCCATGTGGGAGAGCTATCCTGGCCCTCCAGCTCAGATGAGCCTTTAGATGACTGCAGCCCAGGAGATATCTGACTGCAACTACATTAGAGACTCTACATAAGAACCACCAGTGGCTCCAGTCAATCAGTCAATCTGCAGAACTGTGAAATATAATAATAAATGCTTATTTTAAGTTACTATATTTTGGGGTAGTTTGTTATATAGCAATAGACAACTGAAACACCATTATACTAAAACAAATCTAGGAAAGTTTCAGGTAAGAAATTCCAGACTTGAGTCAAACCCATGCGTGGACTATCCATGCGTAAAGCCTCCCGCTAAGCCTAGGTGTTCTAGAAGTAGCCGTGGATAAAGGAGGTAGTAAACAATACTCTAATGGAGTCACTGCAGTTTCCTAATCTGCACGCATCCCAAGCAGACTCACTGTTCCCCAAAGCATGCCAATAAGCCTGAGTCTTAGTCTGAAATTCTCACAAAGAAATGGAGCATAATTTTTCTCATTCCTAAAATTACAACAGGATGGGCAAGGAAACAATTCTCAGTTTTCATGCTGTAAATGAACTGATGATTATAATTCCTCGTTATTTTTATTTAAATATCTTTAAAAAAATGATAAGTGGGGGCTTCCCTGGTGGCGCAGTGGTTGAGAGTCCGCCTGCCGATACAGGGTTCACGGGTTCGTGCCCCGGTCCGGGAAGATCCCACATGCCGTGGAGCGGCTGGGCCCGTGAGCCATGGCCGCTGAGCCTGCGCGTCCGGAGCCTGTGCTCCGCGGCGGGAGAGGCCACAACAGTGAGAGGCCCGCGTATCGAAAAAAAAAAAAAAAATGGTAAGTGAACTTAGATGAGACGTAGTCAAGTTAACAGTACATAGCAAAGTATCAGTAAATGGCAGTTTACCTCTAACAAATTTGGGCTTAATAATAGAAGTCCATATTGTCACCTACTCCTGCCTGAAGGGTGACAGGTAAGAGTTGACATATTTCTGATATGTGCCAGTTATGTGTGATAAACTCCTTAGCCTGGAAAATTTAATTAAACTGAGTATCAATCCCCTATAAAGCCCACACATCATATTTTCAATATTACATTAAGCCACAGCAGATTCAAATTTCAAAGAATGAGTGCTTAGTGTATATGTTAGGTATGCTGCTACACTCTGGGGATATGTCTTCAATTGGTGTAAATTTCATTCAAAAGAGAGTAGCGGGGACTTCCCTGGTGGTCCAGTGGTAAAGAATCCACCTTCCAATGCAGGGGAGGCAGGTTCGATCCCTGGTCGGGGAACTAAGATCCCACATGCCATGGGACAACTAAGCCCGTGTGACACAACTAGAGAGAGAAAACCCGCACGCCACAACTAGAGAGAGAAGCCCGAGCACCACAACTAGAGAGAAGCCTGTGCGATGCAACAAAAGATCCCACACGCCACAACTAAGACCCAACGCGGCCAAAAAAATAAAGAAAAAAAAAAATTAAAAAAAACAAAGAGAGAAGCAGCTCTGAATTATTTTGATATTACTGAGAATCACAATGTAACACAGAATGGTATGTTTATTTTATATAAAAAGGGATATTACTGGAACACTTAAGATTCCTAATTTTTTTTCTTAATTCAATAATTGTTTTCAAGTTTATTTAAATATTTATTCATGTGACTATTGTTCACACTAATGTGGAAAACACTTGCACAGATAAGTGTTTTAAGAGGAAAACATTTCAACCCTTTATGGCTTAAGGCAATTCTACAAAAGTGCTGTGACCAGTTAGTGATGTCTGCCACAGAGATGACCAGTAGTGAGAAATATGCTGGGCGTTTGCCAACCCTGACCTATTTCATCAGTTTCATGCAGTCTCCTCCCTTCACATCTCCTACCGGGTCCCTTCAAAGATCCCCGTGATGGAACTTCCACCCAGTCTTAGGAAGTGAGACTTCCCTTTCTTCAGCCAGTCTTTCCCACTACCAGAGTCTAATCTCCACAGTGACCCTTGATAAGCCTTACCCTGATGCAGATGTCCTGACCCAAAAAGGCAGATTCCCCTAACATCAAGAGGTCATTGGATAAGCCACATTTGGGGCCCCAAGAGCTTAGATGGTAGATGGCCAAACCCTGGCAGAATGTGGTAAAGCCATTATTTGCATCCAGGCAATCAAGCACCAGAGTCTCTGCACTTAGTCACTGTATCTGGCACGTGGTTGCTGCCATTTCTACAACATGTATTAAACTATATCTTGGTCCTTCAGTTCACAGTTATCTGAATCCATTATTAATAAAAGCAAAATCTCTATACAGAAAATATTACAATTTACTACTCCAGCACAGCAAATGTGACTACATTACAGGACTTTTAAATAATTCAAAACTGGCATTTTCTAATTAAAGACACACTAATAAGCGTTAATGAATGTTTTACACTTATTAGAAAAAAATGGTGGGATATAAATACGCTTCGTAAAACAATTTTAAAATGACCATACAATTCATATTCTTGTGTTCCATATGGTTTTTGTATTGAAAATTTAACAGTATTTGAACATAATTTAATGTGATAACTACTATTAATGTTCAAAATACACATTATCAGTGACTTTTGCAACTCAGAATCCATAACAATTCTATTCACATCCTGTGTAACTCCATAGGGATTCTATAAGGAAAGTTTCCATATATGGTAATTTTCCCCCATAGACTCCCCACGGTTTATACAGGATATAAATCTGGTCCACTGTGACAATGAAAACAACAGATCACTGAAAACTCATGTGTAATTTCTGCTGAACAAAACAAACTAACAATTAGGGAAACCAATACTCAAGTGAAAATAAATAATCTGAGAATTTTAAAATAACCACTGGGTATTTTTATTCCATTTCTGTACTAGTAGAATTAGTATACAAATATCCAGAAGGAAAAAAAATTCCTATCTTTATTTAGTTTAAAATATTCCCTTGATACTAAAAATTATGATGTCAACTGTTAACACGCAAGAAACCCAAAAGGAAATTTCACATCAGAACTCACATTGTCAGAAGGAAAGAAAAGACAATAATATAGTAAGGTAAGTCAAAAGTGTTATATGAGCTTTAACTTCCCAGCCTCCTGTACAACCATGTCCCAGTGTAAATCCCAGTGATCTATAATTATTTTTCCTTATTTGTGACTTTAGCAGTCTGTGGTTTCTATTTATCTAAAGTCATGTAATAATATTTTTTCTTTTATTCAATGTTCTGAGTGCAGAATTAGAGGTAAGTTTTTGGGTGTATATTTAAGTATTTGTATTTTAAGTAAGATGAAAGCATCTAAAATTCAATACAGCTAAATACTAACAGCCAGATTAAAGACGTAGGAAAGGAAAATGGCTGTTTCTAAATTTCCTAGTTTCATATGACAAAAACTAATAAAGCGGGGGAGATATAGTACTAAAATGTCAAACATACAGATGACAGCAAAAACAGCAGTCTCGTACAATTATTTAACAAGAACTAGGGCTTATACTGCAAAACAGTCCAGTTGTGAATAGCCTTTTGAATGACCACAGTTGCTGTTAACATCTCAACCAACTCACAAAAATTACACCAAAACAATAGACCTAAGTTTAATCTCATATATGATTGGTTGTCAAGAATGGCCCTGAAATGCACATAAAAAGGGAGTGTGACTCATTTATTTCTCTATCAAAGAGATGCCCATTTAATTATACAGTTTCTTGGTGACCTAATATTGCTAGGGTATATTCATTTTATTATCTCCCACATAACGGCTCAAAATCTGAGATAATTACATTGTTCTTAGAAACATGGTACCATACACACTATTAAAACTGAGAAGCTGTCAGTTCCAAATTAATGCATTCATCAGTAATGAAAATAAAAAGCAACAGCTGTTGGGATGTCCCTGGTGGCACAGTGGTTAAGAATCTGCCTGCCAGAGCTTCCCTGGTGGCGCAGTAAAAACCCGCCTGCCAACGCAGAGGACAAGGGTTCGAGCCCTGGTCCGGGAAGATCCCACATGCTGCAGAGCAACTAAGCCCGTGAGCCACAACTACTGAGCCTGTGCTCTGGAGCCTGTGAGCAACAACTACTGAGCCCGCGTGCCGCAACTAATGAAGCCCATGCACCTACAGCCTGTGCTCCACAACAAGAGAAGCCACTGCAAATGAGAAGCCCACGCACCACAATGAAAAGTAGCCCCCGCCTGCCCGCAGCTAGAGAAAGCCCGCACACAGCAACGAAGACCCAATGCAGCAAACAAACAAACAAACAAAAAGCACAGACTCTTTAAAAAAAAAAGAATCTGCCTGCCAAAGCAGGGGACACGGGTTTCAGCCCTAGTCTGGGAAGATCCCATGTACCGCAGAGCAACTAAGCCTGTGCACCACAACTACTAAGCCTGTGTTCTAGAGCCCATGAGCCACAACTACTGAGCCCGCGTGCCACAACTGCTGAAGCCCATGTGCCTAGAGCCCGTGCTCCGCAACAAGAGAAGCCACTGCAGGAAGAAGTCCGTGCACCACAACGAAGAGTAGCCCCCGCTCACTGCAACTAGAGAAAGTCCGCATGCAGCAACAAAGACCCAATACAGACAAATAAATAAATTTATTTAAAAAAAAAAAAAAGCAACAGCTGCACTTCTGGTGCCCAACAAAGAAAACTGCATGGGGCATCACCCGTACCCCAAATGCTTTCCAGCATCTAGCTGCCTACTGAAGGTGATGTGGGCATGCAGAGAATGGTAGGGAAGACTTGTGGGCCAGCCACACCAGAGCTAAAGAGAACTGACACACAGGTCCACCATTTCCGCATCACCACTAAGCTCACAAAATACTACTGCTCTGTTTGGACTTCTGTGATTTCTTTTTCCCTTTCGAGATAACACTAGATGTTCTTTCTAATATATCACGACTATAACAAAATGTTGAGAGGAGGGATTAAATGACACTATTTGCCCCAAGGGCACACTTTCTGAAAAGGTAAGATGTTGCTCTCTTCACTGGACTAATAAGGTAGGTGCTTTGGAAGACACATTAATTTGTTAGACCAGGGCACAATTCCCACCACAGCACATCTTAAATGGTACGCTTGAGGCCTGAAAAAGTTAAACATAGGAGGGGAAACAGGAGGAGGACCAAGCTAGATAAACGCTAATTGAATAAATGCCCATGTACTTGAAGTATTTACTCTATGGAGAATAACTGGCTTTATGAGGAAGGATGCAGTACAAAACCAGTGTTCCTTACTTCACAAAAAGAAAAGATGAACTTTTTCTCCATTTATAAAATTTTAAGAGGAAATGAAAATTTTTTAAGTTTTATAGAATTCAATTTATCAATTTTAAAATATGAACTATCATTGTCAAGTACCTAAAATATGCATTTTAAGGACCACTCCCCTCCCAAAACTTTACTTTTAGTACTTTCTTCTTAAACCTAAATTATTTTGATCACAGACTAAAATTGCATTTCCTCAAAGCAGATAAACAGCAGACTTACTACTCCCATTTTTAGACATGGGAAATTTCAGTAAAGGAAAAGCTCGGTGAAATATATCAAGATGGTAATAGAGTTACAGAAGCTATACGCCCTGCTTTGTACTAATGATTAATCTACACATAACACAAAACACTTCCATTTAAAAGTGGGCTGAAAACAGATTGTGCCCAATTTACACAACTATGGGAGATTCAGATACACTAAGTGAGAAAAAATGTGACTGGCACTGTTGGAGTTATTCACTAAAGTGAATTAAGCAGATATTCACTGGGCCTTCCCTGGTGGCACAGTGATTAAGAATCCGCCTGCCAATGCAGGGGACACGGGTTCAAGCCCTGGTCCAGGAAGATCCCACATGCTGTGGAGCAACTAAGCCTGTGCGCCACAACTACTGAGCCTGCGCTGAAGAGCCCACGAGCCACAACTACTGAGCCCAAGTGCCACAACTACTGCAGCCCGCACGCCTAGAGCCCATGCTCTGCAACAAGAGAAGCCACCACAGTGAGAAACCCACGCACTGCAATGAAGAGTAGCCCCCGCTCACCGCAACTAAAGAAAGCCCGCATGCAGCAACAAAGACCCAACACAGCCTAAATAAATAAATAAATAAATAAATAAATAAATAAATAAATAATTTTAAGAAAAGAAGGTATTCACTGAAATGAGGTCAGACAAAAAGCATTTATTAATTTTGTTGCCATAACTATGTAAGTTTTAACTTTGATAAACAAGATTCTACTCTTTCAGGTAAATTTTTTGTCATTTTTAAGGCTCTTTTGTGTATGTGTGTGTGTGTGTGTGTGTGTGTGTGTGTGTGTGCGTGTGTACGGAAGAGGCGTGTGCTTTTCTGGCATTTAAATTAAGCAGTAGTATTTTCAGTGAGACAAAACATGTTATAATGTGATACCCAGGTTACCTCAAATTCCTGACTTCAAAGGTCTGAAACAAAAAGTCAACTTAATCAATCCAGTACTTGAAAATGAAGACATGGACATTTCTATTGACATTTCCTTCTCTTTTTTTATTTTTTATTTTTTTTGCAGCACGTGGGCCTCTCACTGTTGTGGCCTCTCCTGTTGCGGAGCACAGGCTCCGGACGCACAGACTCAGCGGCCATGGCTCACGGGCCCAGCCGCTCCGCGGGATGCGGGATCTTCCCAGACCGGGGCACGAACCCGTGTCCCCTGCATCGGCAGGTGGACTCTCAACCACTGCGCCACCAGGGAAGCCCGACACTTCCTTCTCTTATAAGCAAAGAGCAAGGAGGAGAGAAAGAAAATTTTAAAGAGCCATGTACAAGTGACTATGTCAAAAGAATTCAGAATAGTGATTACCTTTTGGTGAGGAGAAGTAAAACTGACTGGGAAGGGTCATCACAAGGAAACTTTCTGGAGTAACAGAAATGTTCTGTATCTCAAACTGGGTACTGGTTCCATAAGTGTAAACATAGGCAAAAATTCAATGAGCTACACACTTTGACTTACGCATTTTATTGTATGTAAACCATACCTCAATTTAAAAAGTAAAAGCATCCAATACAAGTAAGATACTGTAACCAGAAATCAAGGATAAGAATCATGAAATCAGAATACGTTAGAAAAAAAAAGACCTTTCCAGGATCTAGCACAGCACTGTACATCGAGTAGATGGCTAAACAAGTATTTATTGTAAAAGTTTAGTAAGAATATCCTAGGTGGTTTGGAAGATCCCTTCTGAACTAATTAGAACTTTTAATGTGACTATTTTTCAGAATATTCCAAATATAGATAGGCTCAGCCTATAAAATAGCCTCCAAAAGATGGACATTATAGGTCTAGAAAAGCTATGCCTCAAAACACAAAGAAAATACAATTGTCTTAACTCTGAGTACAGATTTAAGGAATCTCCTTATCTAAAGAAAGCAGTCCATTCTCAAAACTTTACAACCACTGACAGTACAAATCTATCTATAGTCTTCTAGGGACAAGCAGGAAACAAAATTTAATACTCAGTAAAGTCAAAAAATGCCCAAAACCTACATGATGATGTTCTGTCTTCTGAATGGTATTCTACCTGTGCAGTAATTTGGTAGCTATGGAGACCAAAAGCAACCAGCAGTTTTCAAACATAGCACATAGCACATGTGTGATATTATCAAAAGATCAGGTTTAATGATCAAGAAAGTCAACATGTCTGCTTGGTAAAACTGGCCACACAATGTTAGAGTCCCTATGCCAAGAACCCAAAGAGTCCCACACTGAGTTTCAACTTCCATTTTCAGCTAAACAAAGTAATAAGACTAATTTTCCTTTAGTAGATAAATATTTCTATCTATACCTAGGTTTCTACATAAACAAAATTCCATGACTGAAATGAAACTGGAAGGTCTTTGCCACTAAATAATCTGTTTCTATTTCTTGGGTGACAATAATTCCAAATGTATCCTTAACTGAATTCAAAAAACATTTTTAAATTATTAGAAAATAAAACTGTCACATGCTGAATGGGACATTACATCTCACTGTTATTCTATCTTGATGTTGGTAATGCAGTGTGGTAATTTCAGAAATGGGAAGCCTCTACGTAAAACAACAAAAATAATCCACCCTTTAAAAAAGCCAATCAAGAAACAAAAGAACTGAAGATTATTAACTCTCTTGAAGTACTACTATTCTGGAATAATCATCAGCTGTGCATAAATAGTCACACTGATCACCTGAGATCAGAAAGAAAAGGTTGGATTACATAGTCATAAGAAATGTGTTTCCTAAATTCCTACCCTAACCCCCTCTCCCCACAAAGATAGTGTCTTGCCAGTGTTTAATGTTCTAGGTCAGCAGGTTGAGTCTCTTTAGAAATTCTTAACTGTCACCTTTGCTTATGGATAATGACAAAATAGTCTGCAGAGCCTGTATAACTGCATCGACAAGTTATACTATTCTACATCCAGCATTAAATAATCCTCATTACTTAGGCTGGTCATCATTTTTCAAATACCCGTTTTAGCTATCTACAAGTGCCATCCAGCCCAGCCCCTTGTGCAGGGCCTGCTCTGCACCAAAGCAATTTCATTGTATAAGTTTTAAGACAGATACAATGCTGCTGGACTGTGGCACTAGCCAGCATATCAAAATTGAAGCCATTGTGTAAAAAAAATCCATCTTTAAAAATAAAGCTTATTTCTTATTCTTTAAATCTACATATAATATCTACTCCTATGTTTCTGTAAAAATATGGAAGAAGTGGATATAATGATACCCCCATTCTCCTTTTAGATAAAAAATGTAAGCTCGTTTTTCCTTTTTAATAAACACTATCATCTCAGATCCTCCAGTATCTATTTTAGGGTTTAAGGACCATTATAGAACCCACAACAATAGATCAGTGACAGACCTGATCCCATCAATTAACACGTTCTGGGGAGGCTGCCTGGATTCCTGTCTTCCTCCCCTCCCTCTTGGAGGCCTGGTTTTGACCACACTGACATCTCTGGCCTTAAGGATGAATAACCCAGATAAGGGGGAGTCCCTTCCCTGATACCAATTTCTTTGTAATTAGAGCCAAAATACAAAAGCTGTTAATGACCTAAGGCAAAGTGATATGAACTCCAAGCCAATGAAACCATGACAGCAAACAGATTTCTAAACAGCAAAGTGAGATCCATTTACTTACATGAAGATTCAGTGCCAAACATGGCTGGCTCCAGAGGCTGCTTTTAAAAGAATAGAAGAAAGGAAAAAAAGGAAGGAAGAAAAATCGAGGAGAGTGTACGTGTGAGAGTAGAGAGATGAGCTGCTACACAGCAGAGGTCATGAAGACAGACAATGCAGTCCAAGCTGTGTCCAGCTGCCAGATTCTCCTCTTACAAGCTTCAGTGTTCTCCCGTGTGACTGAAAAGCAAGGTCTCCTACAGCACCAAAAACCGAAGAGCTGTTTTGGAAAATCCAACACGGAAAGACAGGCCGACGTGGCTCTTCTGGGATGCAGGGAGGCAGGACTAGGTAGCAGCAGGGGCAAGACTGGGATCAGCAGCAACAGCGGATACTGCAATCCCCAGCCCTGTTATAGCAGTAAGACAATAGCAGGGCTTATGCATACACTGGTGACGTCAGAGACACTGCACAGACCGACTGCACTGCTTGAGCCAGAGGCTCCAGGGGCTTCAGGGGAGCAGGCAATTCAAAGGGGAATTCCTTCGTCCCAAAATGCACAAGACCAAGAGCCACATATATATTCACCTTCCTGACAAGATCTTCATCCTGTGATACCAGGCACTAAAAGAGACCTCAAAGAAATTTAAATATTGGCTTTAGAGCAACCAACCACAAAGATATGCAAATCAGGGTTCTTGGTTTTATGCAGCAAGTAGAACTTTTCAAGGGAATTAAGAATATCAGAAATGAGAAAAATAACCTATCTTTTAAAATAACTCCAGAGCTCATTGTTTTTTCAGTAGGCTTGTGGTAGACTGACAGATCAGGGGTTGTACACTCAACCACAAACATGTGAAAATATGTAAACTATTCCACACACTTTCTGGGCATATAAATTCACAAGCAAATGTAACAGTAAAATAATACTATAAGCACTTAGAACACTGCTTAACACCCAGTGAGCACTCAAATGTTAGTGAATACATTATTATTTATTTTGCAACTATTATTCAAATGTGAAAACCAACACTCTATACTCTAGGAATATATGTATGTACACATATTTCTCCTATCCCGTCTCTTTTGCCTTATTTTTCTTCATTTTACCTTGTGAGAATTCCTGTCATTTCTCCCAAGTAACGCAGTCATGTTAACGCTGTGAGCACACACCAGTGTACACCTGTGTGCAAGTGGACATAATTCTTTTTCATCCATCAACACAAAGAAGGTATTATTATTATTTTGTCTCTTGACTCATTACCTGCATTACCTTTACTCTTAGAAATCTGTTTTTTACTAAAAGCTATAAGTGCACAGACTTTAATTAGAATGTCTATCTAACACAAGCAAAGAGAGCTTTGTTCTAATATTTTTAAAATATTGAAATGCATAAAAAGTGTGTTTTTTCAATAATCCCACTTTTAAAATCATATAAAATAGGAAGTTCAAAAGCTCAAGTTTCTTTTCCATCCATTCATCTAAGGTATATACTTTTTCCAATATTTTCTAAAGTTTACAAAGACATGTCTTTATATAATACAGTTTTTAAACATTAAATTCTTATATGATTGTGGAACTGCAAATTACCATCTAAAACATATCATTAATAACTCTCTGGTCAGTATATGTAGATGAATCTCATCTTTAAATGGTTACATAATATTCCATTGTATGGATGTGCATAATTTATTCAAGGTAATTTGACCTTTATCTTACTGAAAATGCTGAACCATTATGAAGAAATTGCAATGATTATACATAAGAACAAATATTTTGTTGTAGCTAAGATAATAATAACTAATATTTACTAAATGTTTACTATGTGCCAGGTATTATTTTGGGAACTTAACATGTATCAGCTTATGTAATCTTCATAAAAACTCTACAAGGTAGAGTTATCCACATTTGATAGACAGTGGTCACACTGGTTACTAAGTGATAAGCTGGGATTCAAGGCCAGGCAGTCTGGTTCCAACACATAGGCTCTTAACTACTCTTCTATAATGCCTCTTGAAAAATAAAAGAATAATTACCAAAATTATATTTTAAGAATTCAACTAAAATGAGAGGAAAATAGAAATCAACTGAAAATATGGAGAAGAAAATTCTTAAAACAGAAGGGTCACCAAAAAAACTAAAAATGACAGAAAAGACTATACTGAAAATTGCAAAACTTAAGAAAAATGCATCCTTCCCAAAATAAGTGGTCCAGGTCAACAACCAGTGGAGAACACAGGCATACCTCAGAGATACTGTGGGTTCAGATCCACACCATCACAATAAAGCAAGTCACACAACTTTTTTGGTTTCCCAGTGAATACACAAGTTATGTTTACACTGTACCTTAGTCTATTAAGTGCCACAGCACTATGCGTAAAAAAAAATATTAATTTTAAAATACTTTATTGCTAAAAAATGCTAACCATCATCTGAGCCTTCAGCGAGTTGTAGTAGTAACACCAAAGATCACTGATCGCAGGCCACCATCAAAACAAATGTTAATGAAAAAGTTTGAAGTACATTGAGAATTACCAAAATGTGAGACACAGACACAGAGTGAGCAAATCTGTTGGAAAAATGGTGCTGACACACTTGCTTGAAGCAGGGTTGCCACAAACTTTCAATTTGTAAAAAGATGCAATTTCTGCAAAGAGCAATAAAAGAAAGCTCAATAAAATGAGGTATGCCTGTATCAATAATAGTGTTGAGACACAACTGCAGGAAGTGGGAAAGGGCAATACACTTCAAAAGGGTTGAAACCAGAACAGTATCTTAACATAAGATCTATTTCAAATTGCATCCCAGATGTTGCACATGAATAGTCACACAAATGGGGGTGGATGTGGCCATCAGAAAGGCAAAAGGAAAAGTAGAATGAGAAAATGATCCCTGGGTAGAGATATAGTTAGTCCTCCATATCCACTGGTTCCACATCCATGGATTCAACCAACTGTGGATCAAAATATTCAGGAAAAAAAATCCAGAAAGTTCCAGAAGCAAAACTTGAATTTGATGCACACTATTGACATAGCATTTACACTGTATTTACAACAACTTACATAGCATTTATATCATGTTAGGTATTATAAGTAATCTCGAGATGATTTAAAATATGCATGTAGGTTATATATATAAATACTACACGATTTTATATAAGGGATTTGAGCATCCGTGGATTTGGGGGTGAGGGCAGTCCTGAAACCAATCCGCCACAGATACCGAGTGACAACTGGTACTTCCCACCAGAGGCCATAGTCTATATGCGACAACTTCTTACTGACTCACTGATGTAGCTCTTTCTTCAGCTTATATGTGAGGGTGTATATATGCATATATAAATACATTTTTCTGAGTGCCTATACTTATTTCTTGGCACAGATTTCTAAGAGTGAGTTAAAGGCTGCAATATTTTTCAAGATGTCTACTTTTTAGATAACTATAGCAGGATAAGTATGTTAAAAACGTTAGGTCTCTGGGCTTCCCTGGTGGCGCAGTGGTTAAGAATCCCCCTGCCAATGCAGGGGACACGGGTTCAAGCCCTGGTCCGGGAAGATCTCACATGCCACGGAGCAACTAAGCCCGTGTGCCACAACTACTGAGCCTACATGCCACAACTACTGAAGCCTGCATTCCTAGAGCCCATGCTCCGCAACAAGAGAAGCCACCGCAATGAGAGGCCCGCGCACCGCAACGAAGAGCAGCTGCTGCTCGCTGCACTAGAGAAAGCCCGCGCCCAGCAACGAAGACCCGATGCAGCCAAAAATTAAATTAATTAAATAAATAAATTTATATATATATATTTAAAAAAAACACATTAGTCTCACTTGCCAGCAATCTGGACACATATGACAACCTCTTACTCCTATTAAGGTTTCTATAACCTCTGGATGCCTGAGGTATTTCTCAACACTTCAGAAGGTTGGGATCCATATGGCTAAAGACCCATCTTTGACAAAACAGATGCCAAAATTTTAGTTTGCTCCCATTCTCTCCTCTGGGCAGCTGGCATGAGCTGAGAGAATGAAGACAAATATTAATGGCCTGCCTAAGGAAAACATAATGAAAGAAAATGAAGGAAGAATAAAACTGACTGATGTCCTCCACGTCCCTTCAAAAAAAATCACATAATACATTCCAAAACCAAAGTGATCTTTGGGTTATCAATTATGTCTAATTATGCATGCCTGTGACCCTGCCCTTCCATTAGTAAAGCGAGTACTGTTAATTTCAGGACAAAATTAGCAATGAAAGAAGAGATCAATATTCAAAATAATTTAGTGGTCAAAATAATTATTGTTAAATTAGAATGGTTCTGATAAAGAAAGATAATAGTGAAAATCTTAAAGTAAGTCAATAGTAATTTTTAGAAGAAACCCCATTCATAAATTGACTCAATAACTATTTCCTGAAAGCCTACTGTTCTGCACTCTAGGGATACAGCCATGAACAAACTCTCTCCTCTTTGGAGCTTATATTCTAGAGGGTGAGATGGACAAACAAATATGTAATATATCAAGTGGTTGTACGTGTTATAAAGAAAAATAAGAGGAATTAACAAGGAGTGATTGAATGGGAGGGTTATTTTAGGTAAAACTGTCAGATAATGTCACCCTAAAAAGATGACATTTCAACAAAGACCTGAAAAAACAGAGGAAACCACATGGGTAACATGGAAACCACACGGGGGAAAGCTTTCCAGAAAAACAAAGTAAAATACATCTATTCCTGGGCTTCCCTGGTGGCGCAGTGGTTGAGAGTCCACCTGCCAATGCAGGGGACGTGGGTTCATGCCCTGGTCCGGGAAGATCCCACTTGCTGCGGAGCGGCTGGGCCCGTGAGCCATGGCCGCTGAGCCTGCGCGTCCGGAGCCTGTGCTCCGCAACAGGACAGGCCACAACAGTGAGAGGCCCGCGTATTGCAAAAAAAAAAAAAAAAAAAAAAATCTATTCTTGAATATTCAAGACTCAGTTTTCTACTGGAAGATATCCCCTTTAGTGCTATGATGCTGTCATTAGTACAAAAGTGGTTGTGCTAAACTGAAATAAATTCTCTTTTATAATGCAAAGGAATTCACTCTTCCATGAACTGAAAACATGTGTGTTCTTTTCTTCAAAGTTTAATAGACTAAATATACCTATATTTGCAAATATGTAAATGTCTATAAAAATCACCATAGAAGACAATACTCAAAATAGCTTCCTACCACATCAGACAACTAGCTTAATAAATGTCATCTCTATTAGTTTGGTAAGAACTTAAACCACATATTCTCTTCAGAGTACATACAAGACCTAATTTTAAAAGTGTCGTATCTGGAATTTCTCTGGAGCTGTATCCTTTGTTCACATTAAAGCTTTATTTTCTTACTATTCCTCTTGATGTGTATTTAGCATGTTAAAGTTGTGTGTATTTTAAAATACCACCTATGCATTTATAAAGTATTACTTAAAAACAAGAAAGAAGTGTTTTAATGGCAATACATAAACTATAGAAAAATGAAAAAAAAATCAATGATTCTGTTCTTTGGAAAAAAGGTACAAATATATAATTAAAAACAAACTCATAGTAAAGCACCCTGGTAGGATTATAGAAATTTTATTTCTTTGTATATGTCTATAAAATGTAGCCCTTTCTGCTTCAACATAGTATCACACATACAGCCTTCTAACAGGTAATTATATTCTATTTCAGAGCCCTGGAATGAAATTCTGGTACACTAATGTTATAAGGAAAAGAAATTCAAAATCCAGAGAGAGCGAGAGAGAAGGAGAGAAAGAGATACTACTATGCTATTTGATTTAAAGGAACTCTAAAATAGGAAATATGGATTTATAGAAAAAACATAATTGGGTATTTGGGATAATTACTTTTAAATGTTTTAGCTTCAAAATATATTTACCACAGAAGTCCTTTACATAGCAAGTGCCTAAAAATGGCATTGTATTAACAATTTCAACAAAAAATTTGATTTTCTCACCATAATTAGCTATCTTGCCAAAGATCCATCCATAGATCAAAAGGGATCATTTATAAAGAACATATAAATAATGCTTAATTTAAACACACACTGGGATTTTGTCATTATTCGGGGTATGGAAAGTAGGTCCCTGCCCTGGTGGAAAAATCTTCCAAAGTCTTAGTTGTTTAGTTTAAGATGAATCTGTCAGAAAACAGTGTCACTGTTACCCAAAAGTTCGAATTTACGGTAGTATAATTTTGAATTACCTGCACAAGTTTTGGGCAAAGACCCATGTCCATATCTCCTTACCACCACCTTACGTCCCAACCCCACCTTCACCCCATCCAATCTAAAGAAGGCCCCCACTTAATCATCAAGAAACACCACCCCTTGTTAACTTCACCTTAACTTTATTCTTGTACCAACTTACCACTCAGTGAAACTAGAAACTGAGAACAAGGCTAAGCAGTTTAAAAAAGGAAGAGGTCAGTTACACTCAGAAAATTTAGGATAAAAACTGAAATTCTCCAATTCCCTTCACTACGTCAACCGCATCTAAAAGATCAGGCCACACACATGCACAAGAAAACCAACACAATGGCAAAAACGTTTTACAATCTCTGTAGACTGAGTACATATTTTATTCTCTCTGTGGCATAATCTGAACTCAGATATTTGTATTCTAAACATTCTGGCCCAGAGGGTAGAAATGTGGATTAAATATGGGTTGCAGTTTATTTTAAGTCTGTTTGAGTAGGACCCAAACTGAAATAGAAGAAACAACAAGGGTATGTCTGAGAAATTCCCTTAAGTACTTATCCTAAATTAATCACAATCTGTATACAACAAATTCAAACATACTCAGGAATAAATTCATGCATAATACTTTTTAAAATACATTATTTACAAATATAACCAATGTAATTTTTAAAATACTAATTCAAAATAGTATATTTTAAGTAATTCTACATGGCTAGAAAATATTTTAAATTTAATTTTACCTGTATAATCCATAATGAAGCAACAGGCAGGGAACCGGGTATTTTCCAAAGTAAAACTCTATCAGACACAAAATGAAACAGCTCCCTGGACAGGCAAACCACTCTGGGGAAAGCCTCCTGCCATGTGACATTGAGCACACACACTTCTGCTTATCTCGATTCAAGCTGCAACGGTCATGGCTCTGCTCTCCTTTGCCTGTTCTTTTAAAGCCATCCTTAGAAAAGTCTTTCTTAGAAAAGAACTATTATTTCTTCCCATTTCATTCCTGTAGTATTAGTTTAAAACTAGGGGAAAAATAAATTCTCTTCTTTCTTTAAGTGAAAAGAACACAAGAGGGCTTCCCTGGTGGCGCAGTGGTTGAGAGTTCTCCTGCTGATGCAGGGGACACGGGTTCGTGCCCCGGTCCGGGAAGATCCCACATGCCACGGAACGGCTGGGCCATGAGCCATGGCCGCTGAGCCTGCGCATCCGGAGCTGGGAGAGGCCACAACAGTGAGAGGCCGGCGTACCGCAAAAAAAAAAAAAACACAAGATATCTATACTTCATCCTAGTACTCAGTGTTACAAACCCACATAACCTGAAATGAATCAGCATCCAAATTTTTAGGAAAAATATTGTCATTATGTTCATTCCTTTGATAGTATGCACATGTGATCAATTTGAAACATTTGATTTGTAAATAAACCTAATACAGGTGATGAAAGAACTATCCTTTAAAGCGTATCTAAAACCTTTAACTCATTTGTCTGAGTCCTGAAACAGACATCAGATGGAAAGGACATATGGTCATTCCTGAGACAGACTGTATCTGATGTAATCTTTAATGTCACATTGTCACATGCATTGAGCCATCTTTTCCTTCACTGTCAATTGTTTTGATCTTGAGTGTGTCCTGGCTAAAGGAACCTTAAGGATGGTTACTTCATCTTGATACAACAATTTTTTAGACCTTGCCCAGAGACAAGATATAAATACATTTTTAAATTTTTTATCGGCTTTTGTTTTCAGCAACCTGAACAGTTGGGCAATTTCCAATTTAGAGACATATTAATGCTCCCTTAAACTGCAGCTACTTTGAGAAAGATAAGGTATTGGTGTTTTGAGTGGTTTTACTGGAGTAGTGGGATGTTTTGTTTTGCTTTTACTTTGCTACTTTCCTTTCCATTGAATACGTTTCTCCATAAGATAATTACAAAGTTGACAATACTATACAATATGATTCTAATTTTCAATACAATATCAAAAGTATAAATAGGACAGAAATCTAAACATTCTGGGCTCAATATCATCTATAATTTTATGAAATAAATGAGAAAGCATCATTACATTCAGCCATCTAGTCAAGGCTTCATTACCATAAGCAGATCCCATTACACTGCCATTCTGCTAACAGTCAAAAGCTGTTAATTCCCATCAACCTCACCTGTCATTGTTGCTAAGTAGCCTTGTCTCACTTCTCGGGCTTTAATTCTCTTTGTCTCAATCTAGGGTACTGGCTGGGGAGCCTTCCATGAGCTATAAAAACTTGATATACTTTCTTCCTGGTAATTAAAATGTGCAAATGGTTAAAACATTAATGTCATGATTGTTTTAAAATGGTATGCTTGAAATGCCTAATAATAACTGTCTTAATTTCCACACAACTTACATGTGAGTGGCAACACTGATAGCCATCATCAGATGTCACATGAAATGACGTTTTAAGCCTTTCACAATTTAGTACTGTTAGCATGGATTTTTTAAGTTCTTTAATTATTTGAGCAGCATTATTGTAAGAGCAATTGTTTTATTTTTATCTTTTATATTTTATTTATAACTCTTAAGTCACAGATATTTTAAGGAAATGCATTTTATTAACAAAATGAGAACATAATGAAAAATCCAAATTAGAAAGTAGAAGATAGATGGATAGATGGGTAGATAGCTATAAAACCTACAATACAGTTAACTGATTTGCCACACCTCAGAAAGCCAGCAGAGTGGTTGACAGACAGAGAAGGTTTAAGCGACAGCTTAGCCACTTCTTAGCTGGATGATCTTAAGCAAGTTTTTAAATCTCTCTTGACTTCAATTGCCTCATAAGTTAAGTGACTTAAGTGACAAAGGGCCTAGATCAATACCTGGGATGTGATAACAGCTAATATGTAAACAGCACTTAATGTGGACCAGGCACTGTTCTAAATCATATATTAATAACTTACTTAACCCTCACAACAACCTGTGAGGCATTATCTTCATTTTATAAGTGAGGAAACTGAGGCATGGAGGGTATGTAACTTAACTGAGGTCACACACTATACATAACAGAGCCAGGTTTTAACCCAAGTAGTGTCGTTCAGAGTCCTTGTGCTTAACGACTACACACACTACCTCCATAGAGTAGGTGATCAATAAATGGAAGCAGAACAAGAAAAACTGTTTCCAAAAACTAGGTTCATTCTTTCCAACCCTGCAGTTTGCCAGATATTCTAATAAGCCATGTATTAATAAAAATTCAGAATTTATAAAAATTCTCTTTTTATAGTCCATCTTCAATTCCAACATGCAGAAAAATTAAACAGATAACCAGAATGAAAGGGATAAGGCATACAGTCATTGTGATAGCTTAAAATAAGAGCTGCACTAGCCAGTTAGGCAGAAATAAGTACTCAAGTGCAGAAAGCTATAACCATAAAAGGACCTGTACTATGTACTACCTGCACACTCCTAGCAACCACTATGTCCCTCCCTCTCTACTTTTCAGTTTCCAAATGTCACAGCAGATACTATTTGTCTGGCCTCTAAAGAGTCTGGGCCGGTTCCTCTGACTGCAACTTCAAAGCTCACGCAGGAGGAGACCTGCCTTCCTCCCCAGGAATCTTCTCTTGCCTCATCTCACCCCTGGCAAAGGAGACTCGCTAGTATGCCTAGACGCACCCCTCGGACACGGAAACAATGACATCACAGCATTCTCCAAAACGTACTTACAGGCCATGGGAGTCAGAGGTCCTTTGCAGGTCACCTGCTCCAGCCTACAGCCCAGGGACCACTGTCCTAAGTGTAACTTACTGACTCAGGAGCAGCCCATGCTGCACCCCCAAACCGCATCCCAGATTCATGCTACAATTTACCCCTTCACAGTCCAAGCTGGAAGAAGCATAGTTACTGAATCAGCAGGCCTGGGGTCTAGCCTCTACACTGCCACTCATTACCTCTCTGGTCTGGGATAAGTCCTAAGTCCTGGAACCCTCACAGGTGTCTATTCCCAATGGGCAAAATGAGGAGGTTGAACTGGATGACCCCTAAAATCCAGTTCAAATCCAATGATACAGGATTCTACTTTAAACCAATTACAGCTGGATGAGAAAACTCAAGTAACTCCCACCAGGGAGCTCTTCCACCTACTCCAGCCCGCAGCATCCCCTCCTCCATGCTGACAGGGCTTTGGGAACAGCACCACCTCAAGGGTGGGAAGCCAGGGAGCCAGCAGGTATTGTCCAAATCCAGTGCATTCACGCTGAATGGCTGACTCTTCCAACTGTTCAGGCACTGTTCCTCCCTAGACAGGCCCCAGTAACTCAGCCTAGGGGTGAACAGACAAATACAAACATTCATGAAACACAACAGAAATAACTGTTGGAGGCCAAGCCTACTGGAGAGTTCCTGCCCTGGTGGGTCATACCTCTTAGGACAACAAGGCCTGGGTGCCAGCAATAAAGCTTCTGAAGGTGACCCCTCCTTCCAAAACATGACTGAGACAGCCTGGACAGGGAGTGCCAAGTTTTCTGGAGATGACAACTCAGACTGAGACACACATCTCCTCTCTTTCTCCACCATGGCTTTCCTATCTGGAGTAGTTCTTGGTGTGGGAGTCCACAGCCCTTTACCCTCCTCAGAAAAGGAGAATGTACCATAAAACCATTTACCATAATTTTTGTTGTTGTTGTTGTTGTTTTGGGTTTTTTTTTCGCGGTACGCGGGCCTCTCACTGTTGTGGCCTCTCCCGTTGCGGAGCACAGGCTCCGGACACGCAGGCTCAGCGGCCATGGCTCATGGGCCCAGCCGCTCCGCGGCATGTGGGATCTTCCCAGACTGGGGCACGAACCCGTGTCCCCTGCATCGGCAGGCGGACCCTCAACCACTGCACCACCAGGGAAGCCCTACCATAATTTTACCATAGTATCTTACATTGTATTTCCAACCCATACAATAACTCACTTTATTGCACACTTTAAAACCCCAAGCCCAGGACTGGATTAAAAGTGCTTACCCTGTTACTCCAGAAATGATAATATGGGGTTTTCCCTCCAGTCTCTATTCTCAGCCTCCTCACCAACAAGTCAGTTACATCAAAATGCCTTAATGGTATGCTTCATCCAAACTTCCCTTTACTCTAAGTCAGAACAAAGGTTACCTAACAAGTTGATGCTCACCCATGCTTCTTACCACCCACTCCAGCCTGCATCCACCTCAGTATTTCCTTTTCATGTTCTGTCATCCATCGCTGGTTTTGCTTACTGAGCTGCACGATTACCACATGGCCTGTTCCATAATGTGAGAAGACTCCACGGCAAAAAGAGTTCTCTGACTGAAGAAGATTCTAACAGCATGGGCCCATCTCCTCCCATGAGTGAGCTCTCCATACCTCGAAACGTTTAAGCAAGCTAAGACAGAGAAGCATCAAGCACCAACCAGATAACAAAACAGCCCTATGCCGTAAGACGGGGACTGTTTAACTCAATACCATGGCCCAGACCAGTGCTATACATTCTCCAAGACAAAATTAAGAACCATCCTCACCAAGCACAAAAGCACAATTATGACCAAAGGCAAGCTGAAACCTGAGAGAAGATCTGCTTTACCGAACTCCAAACCTTCAGATAACGGTTATTTCTAGATAGGCAACAGCTGTTTGCTATGCTTGAAAAGAATGGTGGCAGAATCCAAAGCTCTCAGTAGCTGTAAAATGCAGACCTCTTATACAGTAGCAGGGCCACTCCTTTCTTACACGAGCCCCAAGAGAACTGACATCAAGTAAACACAGATGGAGAGAGGGGGGAAATAACTTTTATAAGAGGTGGAATACCATTGATGTTTTTATTCTATCAAAAGATTACTGTAGGGCTTCCCTGGTGGCACAGTGGTTAAGAATCTGCCTGCCAATGCAGGGGACACATGTTCGATCCCTGATCCAGGAAGATCCCACATACTGCGGAGCAACTAAGCCCGTGCTCCACAACTACTGAGCCTGTGCTCTAGAGCCCGGGAGCCACAACTACTGAGCCTGCATGCTGCAACTACTGAAGCCCGCGTGCCTAGAGCCCATGCTCCACAATGAGAGAAGCCACTGCAATGAGAAGCCTGGGCACTGCAACAAAGAGTAGCCTCCACTCGCTGCAACTAGAGAAAACCCGCGGACAGCAACGAAGACCCAACACAGCCAAAAATAAATAAATAAAATAAATAAATTTTTTTTAAAAAGATTACTGTAAAACGAGACATTGGCTTAAATGTTTAAGGCTAACCAATGAAAAAGAATAACCATCAACTAACCTTGATGTAAAATTAAGAGTCATGAAAAACATAACTAACATTATTAAAATGTCTGGTAAAAACATGAAAGATTAAGATTTTCTGCCCACAAATATGAATCTAACAATAAATGTTTGTTAATTTTACACTTTGAAAGTGAGGGTCATTTTATATATATTTGAATCAAAGTTCTAGTGGAAAGATCACAAGCAAAATCCAGGTTTCTACAACAGAGAGGTACCCAAGCCAAACATATCCTTCTGTAGAAAGCTTCTTTAGAAAAACCACAGACCTTCCTGTGTGGTTTTGGTCTGTTCACCTGGCTGGCAAAAGGAACCACGGGAAAATAAGCAAAGGAAGTCATGAAAAACAGTCATGAATGGACTACTGTGGGTTGTCCCTGAGGCAAAAAAACAGTGGAGAATCCTTCAAGAAATGTAGTAGCATTCAGCTAGAGTTTCTGGTAAGCAAAGAAAGCCACAAATTTCCATGGTACTCCAAAACATAAAATAATACTGATGTTTTAACAGGGGCCGGCACTCTTTCTACAAAGGACTAAACAGTAAATATTTTAGATGCTGTGGGACCATCCAGTCTCTCTCACAACTACTCAATTCTGCCATTATAGTGCAAAAGTAACCATAAACAACACATAAACAAATGAGTATATGTAGCTGTATTCCAATAAAACTTTATTTTTAGACTGTGAAACTGGATTTCTTATCATTGTCATGTATCATGAAATATTTTTCTTCTTTTGATTTTTTTTAAACTACTTAAAATATTTTTTTAAAAAAACACTGTTAGCTTGCAGAAACAGGTGGCCCTCAGACTATAGTCTGCCAGGCCTGTTCTATCATCTTTAGCTCATTTGACCTTCCTCTGAAAGAACTCTGATTTTCAATTAGGTCTCTGCCATTAAGAAAACTCACAAAGGTAATGAATTCCATCAACAACTGCTTGACGGATCAGGGCTGGAAATTTAAGAAAACTTGTACCCCAATTCCCTTCTTTTTTTTTTTTTTTGCCTCTCGCTGTTGTGGCTTCTCGCATTGCAGAGCACAGGCTCCGGACGCGCAGGCTTAGTGGCCATGGCTCACAGGCCCAGCCGCTCCGCGGCACGTGGGATCTTCCCGGACCGGGACACGAACCCATGTCCGCTGTATCGGCAGGCGGACTCTCAAACATTGCACCACCAGGGAAGCCCCCCTTCTTTTTTAATGATATTATGAGCAACACCTAGTCTTGAAAGCCCACACTACCTGTTCACTCCCTATTATGTTAGAGTTAGTAGTAAATGCCAAATCAACTTGTGAGAAATCAACTACTTTAACAGTGTAACAAAAACGTTTCCAACCCACATACGTCTATAGCCCTCAAAAATTCTATAAAAATGGAAACCATTGGGGCTTCCCTGGTGGCGCAGTGCTTGGGAGTCCGCCTGCCGATGCAGGGGACGCGGGTTCGTGCCCCGTTTCGGGAGGATCCCACGTGCCGCGGAGCGGCTGGGCCCATGAGCCGTGGCCGCTGAG
>NW_006777107.1:967041-967910 GCF_000442215.2 Lipotes vexillifer
AAAAAAAAAAAAAAAAAAAAAAAAAAAATGGAAACCATTAAGACCTCCAAATCTCCTCAATTATACTATAAGCCAGGAAACTTTATACAAAGTACACTCATAGTATAAAACACAACTAACAGCTAGTTTAGTATGAGAAAATCTAACCCCATTCACCAACAGTAGCTGAAAGAGAACTCTTGAGAAACAAGAAACTTAGATTTCAAGCCTAAATGCATAGTCAGCTACTTCAGGTAGCCACTTCACAACAGCACCTCATTTTTATGAAATTAAGATATAGGTTTAGATTATTTCTATGGTCTTTTCTATCTCTAAAATGCCTGTAACGAGCTACACTAATTATATCTGATGTAGCTCACTGAGTTTCAGCAATTTTCACTTTTCATTATCCTTCAGATAAGAAGCAGATAATTTCTTCTCTGCTCTTTTATCTCTGGCTTTTTGAAAGGCCAATGAAAACATATTTCTGATTAGGACAATTGCTGCCTCCTTAGAAATATCCAGTCTTAACACAGATGCAAGTGATTCAAGAGAAAATTTAATGTAGTATGATACTTGGAAGATGCTTCTAGAGACAGATATTTGTGTCTGCTGCAACTATAAAATACAAATTGTGGAGCCTCCTCATAACAAAGGCACACAATCATCCTTTAGCTACCACAGAAATGTGTCTTTAAAATTGTTTCATTTTTCTACAGTAATCACATCCTTACTCTATACAAACCACACTGCAGTCTGCCTCTAGAATCAAGCAGACCTGCATTTTGTCCCTGCCATTGCGACTTGTAAACTGAAAGGTACTCACCTCCAATTCTCATTTTCCCCATATGTGGAATAGGAATGCCGTTCTTGGCAGGAATATAAATTAT
>NW_006777107.1:967920-994116 GCF_000442215.2 Lipotes vexillifer
TCATAATTGTGTATAAATATTGATGTCTTCTGGAAGATATCTGCAATACACTGTTAGGTTTAAAAGATAACTTGCAAAGCAATAGGAATAATATGATAACACTTTAGAGTGTTTTGGGGTTTTTTTGAAAAGCATACAGTGGGAAAAAGGAAGGAAATTCTGACACATGCTACAATATGGATGAATCTTGAGGACATTATCTAAGTGAAATAAGCCAGTCATGGAAAGACAAATACTGTATCATTCCACTTATATGCAGTATCTACAGTAAGTCATAGAGAAAGAAAGTAGAAGGGTGGCTGCCTGAGGCTGGGAGGAAGGGAAAGGGGAATTGTAATGGGCACAGCACTTCAGCAAGATGAAAAAAGTTCTGAAGAATGGTTGCACAACAATGTGAACGTACTTAACAGTACGGAACTGTACACTTTGAAACTAGTTAAGATGGTAAAAAAGCATACAGTGGATACTTTGGCAGTAAAACCACTGATGATTTTCACTTTCTATTTTATGTGATCTGTCATTGTTGCAAAAGTAGAATGAGTTCACTATGGAAAACATTCAACCCAGAAAAAAAAAGAAAAAAGGTATTTTCAGTTTACATGTAAATAAGCCTAAAAGCCTGAAAGCCATAAAAATCTACCAGTTAAGGGTCCAGTTAGCCTTTTCTAAAAAATGAAGTATAGTTGATTTACAATGTTGTGTTAGTTTCAGGTGTACAACACAGTGATTCAGTTTTATATATATATATATGTATATATATATATATATATTCTTTTTCAGATTCTTTTCCATTACAGTTATTACAAGATAAAAGAAAATTACAGGTCAATATCACTGATGAACAGAGATGCAAAAATCCCCAACAAAATACTAGCAAGCCGAATCCAACAATACATTAAAAGGATCATACACCATGATGAAGTGGGATTTATCCAAGGGATGCAAGGATTTTTCAATATCCGCAAATCAATCAATGTGATACACCACATTAACAAACTGAAGAATAAAAACCATATGATCATCTCAATAGATGCACAAAAAGCTTTTTATAAAATTCAACATCTATTTATGATGAAAAAAAAAACTCTCCAGAAAGTAAGCACAGAGGGAACATACCTCAACATAATAAAGGCCATATATGACAAACCCACAGCTAACGCACTCAATGGTGAAAAGCTGAAAGCATTTCCTCTAAGATCAGGAACAAGACAAGGATGACCATTCTCGCCACTTTTATTCAACATAGTATTGGAAGTCCTAACTACCACAATCAGAAAAAGAAATGAAAGGAATCCAAATTGGAAAAGGAAGAAGTAAAACTGTCACTGTTTGCAGCTGACATGATACTACACATAGAAAACCCTAAAGATGCCATCAGAAAACTACTAGAGCTCATCAATGAATTTGGCAAAGTTGCAGGATACAAAATTAATACACAGAAATGTCTTGCATTCCTATACACAAACAACAAAGATCAGAAAGAGAAATTAAGGAAACAATTCCATTTACCATTGCAACAAAAAGAATAAAATACCTAGCAATAAATCTACCTAAGGAGGCAAAAGACCTAAATGTCCATCAACAGATGAATGGATAAAGAAGATGTGATAGAGAGATATAAATATAGATAGATAACATAGAGATATCTAGATCTAGATCTAGATAGATATATATAGATATACCTAGATCTATAGATATATATATAGATATATAGATATCATGGAATATTACTCAGCCATAAAAAGGATGAAATAATGCCATTTGCAGCAACATGGGTGGACCTAGAGATTATCAGACAAGGGAAGTAAGTCAGACAGAGAAAGACAAATATTATATGATATCACTTATATGTGGAATCTAAAATAATGATACAAATGAACTTATTTACAAAACAGAAAAAGACTCACAGACATAGAAAACAAACTTATGGTTACCAAAGGGGAAAGGGGGGGAGGGATAAATTAGGAGTTTAGGATTAACAGATACACACGACTATACATAAAATAGATAAACAACAAGGAGCACAGGGAACTATATTCAATTAGTCCTGAAAAATATTAAAATTACATACTGTCACCAGGAACTATACATACAATTAGGGTCAGAATGGCTAAAAGAATGATAAAGGATTGATAAAAAGGAAGTATATTTCTGTTCTTAAATTTGGAGGGAAATACTAACTTTAAATGGCATTTATACAAGTTTGTTTAAATTTTTAATTTGAATAAAACAGCATATAAAGAATAAAAATTTCATTAACTCTAGTGCCTAGCAATGCTTGTTGAATGAATAAGTGGACACACTTGAATAGAAACCAACTCCTTGAATCTCAGTAAATGTAAAAACCATTCAGAATAGATAATTATATTACACTGCTACCAACTGGTGGCAGCATCCCTAAAACACAAGGACAATAACTAGGAAAGGAACGAGTTCATTCTGAAACTTTAAAAGATATAAGAGGGTGACAGACTTGTAACAACTTTTCTCCTTTGAAAACTTTACTATTTCCAATAAAATATGGACACTGCCCTTTAAAAAGGCAGGGTCCTCATTTTATTGGACTCTGCTATAAACAGCATAAATAGCATGGACTCTGCTATCAATCAACCATGAAAAAGATATGAGGTGGAAAAATTACTTGGAATTAGAGCTAAATCGAATTTTGGATTCTACTTTAGGCAACAATGTACCTCAGGTTTTCTCAGACATGAAATATGTGAACCTCTCAGAAACCTATTACCCATATTTCATGTGTGAGAGCATCTAAATGGCAAAATGTCAGGAGTTAATATTATTTATTATTATTAATTAAATTATTATTAGTGACTTTTTCTTAAATAATAAAACATCTCAAACATTTCTATTTATGATCCATGTATTTGTTCATACATCAGCTTTCTAATATGTTAAATGCCTAAAGAAAAAGAAAATAACAAATATCTGTCCTTTGACTGAGTCATTCTTTATATGGTACTCCATCTTCTCAATTCAATTCAGATTTTTTTCCCAGGACTTTTTTTTAGCAGAAACATGCCCTACATACTTTTCATGAGCATAATTTATTTTTAAATTTATGTCTGGGAATTCAGCACTGTATCTTAAAACAGTGCTTCACGTTAGTCATTATTTCCACAGCCCATAAGCACTTAGGCAGGAAGTGTAATATGCAAAGAAGGAACTGAATCTCATGGAGTCTATCAGAAAAGTCCCTTGGCGTTTCATAAAAATCTGATACATATATCGTGAAAACTGGAAATGTTTTTATGTTAATGGTAACAACCAATGTAAAGATAAAGAGGAGGGCTTCCCTGGTGGCGCAGTGGTTGAGAGTCCGCCTGCCAATGCAGGGGACACGGGTTCGTGCCCCGGTCCGGGAAGATCCCACATGCCGCGGAGCGGCTGGGCCCGTGAGCCATGGCCGCTAAGCCTGCGCGTCTGGAGCCTGTGCTCCGCAATGGGAGAGGCCACAACAGTGAGAGGCCCGCGTACGGCAAAAAAAAAAAAAAAAAAGACAAAGAGGAAAAACAGGGACCATTTATGACTCATTACCACAGGAGATAATTGAGGGTGAAATAGATTGAAACTGAGGCTAGACTCAGGATCAACAGCTTTTAGATTTTCCACTCTGTACAATGTTAAAATAATATTACATTTTACATTTATATAATATGAATTACTAACATCAAAAATCTGCCCCATAATGAATCCTAAGTAAATAATGATCAAATAAAATGGAAGAAATTTTTTAAAGTTATTTTGTCAATATTATAGTGTATTAACAAATACCTTCTGCTTCAGTGAAATTAGATTCAACAGACCTATGTCTGGGCATTTCATTGAGAATGCACATTCTAGGAATGTGTGTATGTTTCTTTAAAAAATATGTATACACTGAGGATAGACGATGTAACAATGAACAAAATACAGAGGCCAGTGAATTCCAGACATTATACAGTAGCAAAACACTTAAACATAGCCATGTTTTAAAAATATCTAAAGGAATTAAAAATATATTAGGTTCCCACATACTATTTACCTAAAATACTCCTAATTATACTTGAATCAAGTCTTCATAGAAATGTATTATAAATGTTTTCTTCTATCCAAAATAGCCCATGAGAAATGTCATCTTTTTAATTGTTTACTGTAACTTACACATTTTTTAAAATTAAGTACTCTCTTTAAGTTATTCTAAAGCATTACAAGATAAAAATAAAGGCTCATAGAGAGTTCTTAACACCAGACATAAAACGTAAGTACACTAAATGTAAAATACGAGTATAAAAAAGAAAAAATATTTTATTTCTATAATCAAAAGTCTATTTTCAGATACTCATCAACTACGATCAATGCCTATCCAAAGACAGATTTCTTAAAGGTGATAGATTATTTAGGTCATTTGGGGGATAGTGCAATGACAACGTCTACATTTTTCTCCCTGAGAACAAGAACTTGGTTACATAAGTCCTCTAGATGCACTCAAAGAATTAGAGGAAAAGTATGTGGGAGGCATGAAGCTTTTGAATTTGGAGTTAATGCCTGAGGACTGAGGCTTTTTTCATTTTTTGGTAAAATGCAAATTTATTTGTATGAATTGTGACAAAAAATATAACTGTAGAAATTATGTAATATTATCCTAGGAATGCTTCTTTTACATTTTCAAGAAAAGAAAAGGTTTTCAAAGAAAAAAAAGACAAGAACTAACATTTATTGAATTCTTTAGTATGTGTTAGAGATACTGAAACACTATGATAGAAACTGTCATATATTACATTATCACAATCATTTTCTCCATCTTTGCTATAAAATCATAATGGACTCTATGTTAAAAGGCATAAAAAAGAGTCCATCAAGACTCTAAATTATTAAAATGCCTATCTTAACCAGAGTTTTAAAAAATTTCTATAGGCTGTTCATTTCTTTTCAACATACACAACATATTTCTGAATTAAGAGATTCAACAAGCTGAATATTTCATCCTTTCTCTCCAGAGACCATGGGCAACATGACAAAATGGTAAAATTCTGAGCCAAATGGATATACAAAAACAAAGTCAAAGAACCCTTTAGCTATCTCCCTAGACCTCTGATTATCGCTGTCCAAGAAATTATTTTCAGAACACTGGGCTTTCTTCCTCCTTAATTTAACAGTTTATTGCTATATATCCAAAAGGCAATCATTTTCCATCTGGGTCAAGTTATTCTGTCAAAAACATATTATCCATACTACTCAACATTCATCCACATGAATATAAAGAAACTTTGAAAAAAAAAAAGAAACAAACAAGGAACCTAAACAGAATTTAAAATAGGATACCATAAAAGTCAGTTTTCTCAATTTAAAAAGTAGACAATAGGGCTTCCCTGGTGGCGCAGTAGTTGAGAGTCCACCTGCCGATGCAGGGGACACGGGTTCGTGCCCCGGTCCAGGAAGATCCCACATGCCGCGGAGCGGCTGGGCCCGTGAGCCATGGCCACTGAGCCTGCGCATCCGGAGCCTGTGCTCTGCAACGGGAGAGGCCACAACAGTAAGAGGCCCGCGTACCGCAAAAAAAAAAAAAAAAAGTAGACGATAGATAATGGTGGTATCATTTTGAGAGATTCCCCACCTTAAATTTGTAGAAACCACTGAAAATGGAAGTGAGGTCTCTAAAGATTGTAGTCACCCTGCAAAGACACCCTCCATGTGACATGAATCAAAATAGCAGCAATTTATGATCTACAGACAACCCATTTAGAACCCCTTCCTAAGAAACATTAAAAAAAAAAAAAGCACATTCTCAAAAACTAATTCAGTAAATTCATCTGGCACTGTAGAAAAATAAGATTTTGTTATTATTGATTTGCACAATTTTTTCATTGAAGGGATTCTACCTTTAACACACACACACACACACACACACACACACACTGCAGTCCTTAGGGAAGTAGCAGAAATTCTATGTACCTAATCAATTCGAAATAGGCTGCATTAAAAATAAATTATGCTATCAACTGAAGGTAATTAACAAGCTTGTAAGCATAACCAAATACTGCATAAAAACAATATTGCGTTAGACACTTGAAACCTCCTCCCCAAGACAGATATTCTTTCTTGCTTGATCTCCAGCAACAATTACTTAGAGAAACTTCAAAGTGTAAGAAAGTATATTTATAAAACATGATGTCTTTTCAGGTTTCCATATGTTTTTATTATGTTTTGCCTTTAAGCAAAATAGAGACATCAAATTATATTTTGCTAGAACAAGATAAAGGTCCTGCCATTACTATGGCATTAAGGGGGAAAATAAGGAAAAGTGGTCAATATACCCCCTATATTGACATTAATGCAATTATCAGTCTACCACCCACGGTTACAAAAAAGGAAACACTGTAACACTAGACCGTATCAGAAACGGTCTCTGGTTACTATGACAGTTACATAAGGCATACCTTTTCTCAAGCTTGGCCCAGAAACATGTAGGCTGTTAACAGAGGCATGTAGGCTCTGTTAACTGCCTACATGGATGGCTTCTGAAAGCATCATTACCTGATCCCTGCAATTTTATCACCTTTACTAACCACTACTCCTTTCTGTAACTCACATAGATATAAAAGCCTCTCTTTCCAGCTCATTTATCAAGTGAAAGGTTCCTTTCCAGGAAAACAGACACCTGAGCTCCAGGGACCATAACAGAAAACAGCCGTAAAACCATTCAACTGACAGCATTGGTAGTTTTCTTTTCTACTTTGTTCTTTCAGGAAGAAGGTGGCCTTTAAATTTGGAAATACATTCTATAAACACATGCATTTTCCCACATAAAACTACAAATAGTTTGACTGATTTGTCTTTTAAAGCAGAGTGAGGTGCATATTGTTTGGGTGAGGACTCAGCTGACAATGATTAGACCTCCTGTTGCTTCCATTCATTTGCAGCAGAACAGTTTTTCAATCATCCCTGTGGATTTTTATGCACACTAGATAAGGTTCCAGTTTCACTGCTTCTGCATAAGCAAATGACAAATAGCCTCTTCAGTGTTTTCCAACATCAACATTTAAATGTTCTATTAATTGGTTGCTGCTGAAAAAGACTCTAGATTCACAACACCATAGGCTGCAGAATAGAAAAAAACCTCATAGCCAGAAGATTTAGAGAATGTCTTTAAAATATCTGAGTTTTTCAGAGAAGAGACAACCCTTTGGATACTAGGATTTCTCAATTGTAATATAACTCTTACCATCAAAAATATCTAACAGTACTTCTCAATGAGGGCGCTATGGGTATTTTAAGCAGGATAACACTACAGTTAACATCCCTGGCCCCCAGGTATTAAAGGCCAGTGGCACTGACAAGTCACTGTGACAATACAAAGCCTACACACACATTTCCACATGGCCCCTAGTAGGATAGCACTGCCCTCCCAACCTTAATACTGTATTTCCCTACCATCTTAAATTTTAAGTCACACAAAGCTCAGAATAAGCTTTTCTTAATAACTTTACTATTTTGATAGACTACAAAAGTAACTGGAGATACAAATGGAGATGATATAGGATATAGGACTAAGCCCTAAAGCAGTGTTTAACATGCAGCTTGAAAAAGTCCCAAAGGCTACTTTGCTTTTTTGGTCACTTGTAAAAATATTAAAGTTACCTCTAAGCCTTGCTGCCCAACGTGGTAGCCACTAGCTAAGTATGGCTATTTAAATTTAAATTAAAAATTCAGTTCCTCGGTAGCACCAGTACATACGCTCAACAGACGCTTTATTATAGAACATCTCCATTATCACAGAAAGTTCTATTGGACAGTACTACTCTAAGGCTTCCTAAGAATATGACAAGGCACCTCACTGCCATTCTGAGGGATGTTTACAGCAAAGACAAAGAATTCTTCAGTGGTAGTAACAAAAAGCACTTATGCAATCACAGTTCAACTCCAAACTCTTTTTAACATTTGGCTTTGGAACAAAATTCTAGACATGAGCAACATTAAAAACAGAAACTTCAATATTAGACCAAGTTTGATTAGTAGCTACAGAATGTTTCAGCTCTCTTATAATATCCATAAACAAATTGTTCTACGAGATAACATTGATAAGTGAAATAACACTAAGAAGGCACCTAACCTTTTGTTCTTTTCCAGATTATCATCTACTAAGGGCCAAACTCTGTTTTATTAACAAAACAACTATCTGGTGGCTAGTATGCCCTTCACAAGGCTCTACGTAGCCCTTTGGAACCACAGAGGTATAGATTTGCTCCTATTTGCCCCTCCCAAATTCAGAGCTGGTCCATCTTCTCTTTTATCTGTCACTGGGTTCTCTTACTCACAGGCTTTGTAGTTCACATACTTACTACACTTGGAATTGTGCCCAAGGAGGGGCCTGGAAGGCTACACTCCAACTATCTAAAATGTTTAGTATGTAAATTCCTGAAAAAGCATGTGATAAGACCTTACAGTAATTCTGTTGTAATTCCTTTTAAACCAGAGTTTTCCAAAACTTCTGGTGTACTGAAGTTTTATTAATAGGTCTACTATTAAAAGGCAGAAGGGGGGACATTTCAATCTCAAGTAATTTGGAAAGCAGTACGGCACAGGCATGCCTGATTTCCATCCCTGTTCCACCACAAACTGACAGGCTCTAAGACTTTAGGTGGCAGATTGCTTGGTAAACCAAGGTTCTTATCTTGTAAAATGGATCATAAGGCATTTGACTTGCAACCCTTGGATGTACTCAAAGTTATGATCCATATCAGGGGCTGAATACCAAGAATGAGAAAGAAGCAAAGCACAGTCAAACTAAGGAAGACTAGATTACAGTCTGCAGTGCGGTCCATCTCAATTTATAAAATAGCTTCCTTCTTACCTGGGGCTACTTTCCATGGGCTCCCAATCAAGTGCAAACCCTTGTCATTTAAGGCTTAAAGGCCAGTCACTTCCTGTCCATTCATATCACCTCAACCGAGAAGGTTTTACTCCCCTCACCTGGCATTCCAAACTGGTCATGAGCACAATGATAATAACACCTTTTGTTTGTGGTAACTTGTTTTTCAAAAAGCACTCAGGGAAACTTAAATATATATATATATATGTACCTAACCACAAAACCACCTCAGAGTGGGGAGGGTTAATATTACTATTCCTCATTTGTCAAAAGGTAAAGAGATTACAGTCTCTCACAAGTAAGGGCAGAGCCAGGGCTACTGTCCAGATCTCCTGGGCTGGTGGTTCTTTCCTCTCTTCCAACTACCCACTGGATTCTGTTATGTATACTAGTCAAGGTCCTAGCAGGAAGCAGATACCACACCCAAATCAGAATACTTTGAGTAGAGTTTAATAAATGAACTATTTACAATGGTGTAGAAAGGGCATAGAGTAATTATAATGAATAGTGCAGCTCCCTAGGACCATTACCATCCACAAGATGGAAAGAGCCAAGAAGGAATTACCAGAACCAGGAAAGTGAAAACCATAGAGAGTGAAATTCATATAGATATACTGTGGCTTTCACGGAGGGGTACAGCCAGGTAACTCACTCTCCCTAGGTCCTACAATCCCTTACCAGGCTTCTTCCCACTGGCTAAACCCAACCAGAAAACAGAAGACGAGACAACTGACTGAAAAAGTCTATAGTAGTCATCTCCCAGGATAGAATGTAAGGGTATAAAAGGCTAAAAGTGAATCTGAAGGAGAAAACAGAAGATGACTGGTACATTATGCTATCTGCAATCATTTATCTAAAAGGAGAAAAGAAGATATCACATATATTCAGAGCATCAATTTCTCTACAGAAGAACCACTATTAGCACTTCATGTTCAAGAACTATATATTTATTTCTGTTCTTTTTTTTTCACGGTACGCAGGCCTCTCACTGTTGTGGCCTCTCCTGTTGCAGAGCACAGGCTCCGGACGCACAGACTCAGTGGCCATGGCTCACGGGCCCAGCCGCTCCGCGGCATGTGGGACCTTCCCGGACCGGGGAACGAACCCGTGTCCCCTGCATTGGCAGGCGGACCCTCAACCACTGCGCCACCAGGGAAGCCCTATTTCTGTTCTTTATTGTGGTCTCTAAGACAGATCTCCTTCATGTCAAAGTACTTCTTCTAGTGCCTTAATGAATTCCTCTTTAATAGTCTTTGGTATAAAAATATCACCAAAGGTTTTCTCTTAATCTAAAATCATTGTGTCCATTGGTTTCTCCTTGTTTGAAGGTAAATATACCTTCTCATTTAGGAAATTCTACTATAAAAATTAGGCTATCTTTCTCCAAAGACTTATAGTTGCTTCCTTTAGTCAATGATTCTATTATTTATTATGTACAAAAATCACTGGTCAATTAGACATATTTTTTGGCAAATAATTATTTCTTTAAGTTTCTTTGATACTTTAGGAAAGATGTTTTTAAATCCCAGAATGTTAAGTATATTTACTAATCAAGTCCAAAACATTCTCCTTTTTTTTCAATTGCAGAACAGTTGATTTACAATATTGTGTTAGTTTCAGATGTACAGCAAAATGATTCAGATATATACATATATTATTTTTCACATTCTTTTCCATTATAGTTTATTATAAGATTGAGTACAGTTCCCTGTGCTTTACAGTAACTCCTTATTGTTTATCTATTTTATATATAGTAGTGTATATCTGTTAATCCCATACTCCTAATTTATCCCTCCTCCTCTTCCCCTTTGGTAACCATAAGTTTGTTTTCTATGTCTGTGAGTCTGTTTCTGTTTTGTAAATAAGTTCATTTGTATTATTTTTTTAGATTACATATATAAGTGATATCATATAATATTTGTCTTTCTCTGCGTGACTAACTTCACTTAGTATGATATTCTCTAGGTCCATCCATGTTGCTGCAAATGGCAATATTTCATTCTTTTTTATGGCTGAGTAACAGTTCATTGTATGTATATACCACATCTTCTTTATCTACTCATCTGTTGATAGACACTTGAGTTGCTTCCATGTCTTGGCTATTGTAAATAGTGCTGCTATGAAATTGGGGTGCATGTATCTTTTCAAGTTAGAGCTTTCATCTTTTCTGGATATATATGGCCAGGAGTGGGACTGCTGAACATCCTCATATCTATTTGCTTCAAAAGAAAACTTGGAACCTTGAAGACTTATGCTATGTGAAATAAACCAGTCACAAAGGGACAAATATTGAATGATTCCTTTTATATTAGGTTCCTCAAGTAGTCAAATTCATAGAGGCAAAAAGTAGAATGGGTATGTAGACAGGTAAGGTAAGAGATTTACTATTTTCAAGGGTCAAGGAAGGCTGGACTGAGAAGGTGATATTTCACTAGGAACCTCAAAAAGTGAGGGCATGAGCCATGCAGCTTTCTAGGGGACAGTGCATAGAACAGACAGTTCAACCTATGCTTATAAACTGCAATTTATATAACATAGAGAAAACTGTGCACTTATTTTCTACCTTCCTTTCTTATTTTAGTGCAATTATAACAACCTAGATCACTGTACAATAACTTTTTAAAAGGTTGTTTCCCAATGTGTGCACACAACAGAACAAAACAAAACAAGACTAAATCCTTAGAAAAATGGGATTCTTAAGCACAAACACAGCTAGCATGCTGAACAAAAGTCAAAGGGATGGCTTCACCCAGACTAGAAAGAAACTTGTCCAAACTGGACAAAAAAGAAAGTAGGAGAAATTACTCTTTTTCACTTACTCACTCACTCTACAGTGAAGTCAAAGGTTAAACAATCACCAATCTCCCCACCCCTGAAAACACCACACACACACACACACACACACACGCACACACAGAGTTTTCTATCAGTCAAGGATCACCAGATATATGACGAAAATTTCTAACAGAATGGACAGTGACAAAAACACTTCATTTTAAAAGGCATATGGAAGAAACAGAGACAATAAAAATAGATTTCTTCATTTCTTGGTTTTGGAAATCTCTATGATCATAGCTATTGAAATAATTGAGACTAATCATTAAAATGATAGCTGGATTCTAATAGTGTATGGGAAGAATAAATTGTAATCTATAAAGTATACTAAAAATACTTTAAAATAATCAACAAAAGACAAGAATAGACAATTCTCATCTTTTAAAGCCTGCCCTCTAGCACTCATAATATTATTAGAATAAATACATTTATCCAGAAGGATCAACTTGCTTTACAATAAAATTTTTAAAAATTTAACCATGAAATCTGTACACAGAAATATGTTAAAAGACTGAGAAAAACATAGGAAAAAATTAATTGTTAGAATAGCTAAAATATTGGCCTCAAATGAACCAGTTTAATGAAAGTAAGTTGAAGACAAAAATATCCTTCAGTATCATTTTTTAAAATATCAATAAATATTCAATTTTATTAAAGTGGGTGAACTTGCAACCTAATCTCCCACCAATGTCAACCCAAATAAACACTCTATTAGATTTATCAAAGCAACTAATCAAGTTGGGATATGAACTGATGCAGGAAAATACTTATGAGTCCTTCTACAGAATTATAAAAATGTCTCAAGCACTTTGAACTTTTAAGGTCAGAACAGGGGCTAAATAGCCAGTACCTCTAAACCAGCAAAGGAGGAAAAAAATGTTTGGTATCAGGACTAGCTATGGAATTTTTGGAAAATAATTTTTGGTCATGGTGGATGATTCCCAGTACCATATAGAAACCGACTCCAGATGTGGGAACAAGAGCAGCTCCTAGGTGACAGGCTTCCTGTGAGGTCTGAGCAAGTAGTAAGGTCAGTAATGAATGTGCACAACTGAGTTCCAAGAGCAATCTTATAAGAAAAATAAGTATGAAGTTCAAGGGGTGGTGCAGAGTCAAGAACCAAAGCAAGGGCCAGTTTTCAGTAACTATGGGACTAGGCATAGAAAATCCAAGTCGGAGCAGTTTTCTTGCTGCAGACTTGAGCAGCCAGGCCAGTGGCACTACAGTAAGCCCAAAGGCTTGGGGAGGATGCACATTCCCAGAGAGGCACTCCTGCCCACGGCCTCCTATCCCTCAGCCACATCCTGGCTTCATGGGGACTTCCTCAGAACCCAGTAAGAGGCCTACGGATGAAAAATACCAAGCCCGTTTAGATGGCTCTATATGACACACTCACATTCAGTCACAGTTTCTAATACTTTTTCTTTTTTTTTAGCGGCACGTGGGCCTCTCACTGCTGTGGCCTCTCCCGTTGCGGAGCACAGGCTCCGGACGCGCAGGCCCAGCTGCCATGGCTCACGGGCCCAGCCGCTCCGCGGCACGTGGGATCCTCCCGGACCGGGGCACAACCCCGCGCCCCCCGCATCGGCAGGCGGACTCTCAACCAATGCGCCACCAGGGAAGCCCTCTAACCCTTCTTTGGAGTGCCTCTGAGGATAAGGAAGAAGAGAGATTCTTTAGGTAGGCAGAATGTCAAATACTACATCTATTCACTCTGTAAGAAGAGAAGGCCGAGGCTCAGAATCTATATAAATTTCTGGACAGTGGCTAATGTCCTCCTGAATAAGCAAAGACTTGAAAGAAGTAATACTAAAGGATTGGGGGCTAGGAGGTTGGAGCTTAGGGAGTGTGGACTATTTGAAAGGGCTCGAAGGATGAAGATTCGCACACGAATCTTCAGTAAAGGGCCCGTCTACAAGGGAAGATCTTAAACAGCCTTCTCCGTCACCTTTGCTGGTTCCTCCTCTTTTTCCCAACCTCTTAAAATGGGAAAGCCTCGGAACTCGGAACTCGGTCTAGAACTTTTTCTCTTCTCTATACTCACTCTCTCAGTAATCTTATCTAATCTCATGGCTTTAAATACTACCTATAAACTATGTCCGAAATCTCTCTCTCCATATCTCCAGACTCAAATATCCAACTACCTACCTGACATCTCCATTTGAATGTCTGAATATCTCCAACTTAACACATCCGAAACTAGTTTTTCCCCAAAACCTGCTCCTTCCCCTCAAACCAGCCTTCCCCATTTCATTCGATGCCTACTGGGATGGGTATACGGATGCTCTCTCCAAGAAATCTGATATTTAGCAGTGTTTTTTAAAAAAACTGAAGTAGTTGACATTCATTCATTCTGACAGTGACATATGAGATAACTATCCATTAGTTCCTGCTACCTAGATCCCTGGAGATGTGCTGTATTTTGTCCTTTCTGAAATCTAGTTCTTCCGCTTTTCATTAGATTCTGAACATTTTCACTTTCCCTTAAATTGGTCAGGCTCAGTTTCTGCTGCAACTAAAACCCCATACTGGGTATAACCACCAGCTCTCAGGTCACTGACTCTGCTTTACTACCGACTACTCCTCATTTGCCACCAAACCCTGTCCTCACTACTCCTTTCTACTTATAGTGAAGATGAAAAAGCAAAGTTATCCCACTTTCAATTATAACAGACTCTAATCACACATGTCCAGAACCGTTCTCTATGTTATCTGAGAAATTCTGAAAATTAAAATTATCTTTCACCAAAGTATTTGTTCCCAAACTGGTTATGTCCAGCTATTCATGGAAAACACAATGAGTAGGAAATCTCTAACAGGATTCCCCCTACAGCTCATCTAAAGAAGTCCTGTACCACAAATTCTGATAATCCCTTCCTCTGATCCCACACGATCTCTATTATAGCAGCTAACCTCAGCCAAACACAATTAATTATTCATGACTTCATGAAAGGAAAGGACCATGGGCCTCCTCATTTCTGTATCCCCGTGTAAGGCAGGCTTGATAAGTGTTGGTTGAATTTTATCAGAAAACAATATAGAAAATGCTTTACAGAAAATGCTTTACAGTTTTAAAGCAATCACCGTACTTCAAATGATACGCACTCTGAGCTGAATATGATGTTAAATTATCTGCTACTAACATATCTGAGGATGAACTGTCTGCTAAGTCTTTCTGATCATATTGAAAAATCAAGAGAGACTTATACACGGGCTTACAAAGTGCTTATTATTTTGATATTTCTAACTAATTCATGAATTAGCCTAGGTAAAATTTTATGTACATCTCAAAAATCAGAATACCATATTTACTCACCTAATTCCTCCCATCTCATTATTTTTTTAATAAACGTCTTATGTTTAAATTTGGGAATTATATGGATAAAGAGAATGATCTAAAAGAACTTTTAAGTCCCCAAAATTTCTGCCCCTAACCTCTAGTTTAACCTAAAAAATATCTAATCAACAGGATGAACATGAGTATCAATACCACATATACAACTCTCCAAGGTATCGAGATGTATTTTCCCCCGAATAATATAACTTTATATAGGAAAGCCTCACAAATGCATGAACAAGCACCATCTAGTGGCAAAAAGAATTACTCCAGATAAAGAGATCACGGACAGCAGAGCTAAATGAAATTACTACCAAAATCTAAATCATGGACATTTGTTGTTCAGGACCCAATTCTGTTAAAATGTTTAATAACCATGTGGCTAATAAATCAAGGGTAATACCAGTTTTAAGGTAAGACTAAATGGTCAGGGCTTCCCTGGTGGCGCAGTGGTTAAGAATCCGTCTGCCAATGCAGGGGACACGAGTTCGATGCTTGGTCCAGGAGAGATCCCACATGCCGTGGAGCAACTAAGCCCGTGCGCCACAACTACTGAAGCTTGCACGCCTAGAGCCCGTGCTCCACAACAAGAGAAGACACCGCAATGAGAAGCCCGCGCACCACAACGAAGAGTAGCCCCTGCTCACTGCAACTAGAGAAAGCCCGTGCGCAGCAATGCAGCCAAAAATTAATTAATTAATTAATTTTTAAAAATAAAAAAAACTAAATGGTCATTAGGACAGTCCAGGTTCAGCTGTTTTAACACTCAAACGTGAAGTGGAAGGTAGTTAACTAACGGCTGCATCAGGCACCCACACTGCAATGCGTTGGGCACATTTACATATGCTACATCTCATTCAATCCCCACAGCAGCCCAGTAAGGAAATTATTAAAGTCTCCCCTGTGCAAGTGAGGAAGCCAAATCTCAGATATTAAGGAACTTAAGTCATACAAACAGAAGTGATGAAGTCACCTCCCCAATCCACTGCTCATCTAACTATAACTGGGTCCTTGGGGGAAAAAAAAAAAGTAATTCAACAGATGAAGTGTATACAAACCCACTCAGCACTTAGTTTAGGCCACATAAAACTGACTCCAACATAGAAAAGAGAGATGTGCTGTTGGGTGACAGATAATCCCTCAGACTTTGAGACTAATCAGACGTCAAAGGGACAAAGCCCATCTTAGTCCTGAACACAGTGAAGTGTAGTAGAAAGTAGAAAGAAAGGCTTTGGCGTCAGGCCTAAGTACAAACCAGTGTTACAAACTAATATTAACGGAGGGTCTCCCATGCAGCAGAGCCCAGAGCTGGGGCTGGAGACACAAAGGTGCCCCAGCAGACATGACCTGCTCTCACAGAGCCTACAGTCCTGCCCTTGAAAAACTTCTAGCCTAGAAGAGGACAGACAAGTGGGTCCTTCTTGCACACTGGGAGAGGCTACTTAATCCATAACCTGGTTTGGAAGAACAAGGAGGAGCTTCTTAGAATTTTTTTTTAATTGCACAAAGATTGGCCCCTTCACAAGAGAGGCCTTTACACATGATGGATCACAACTTTCAAATTTTTCTTCTCTCTCGCTTTCCTCCCTTCTCCTCTCCTCTCCTCTTTCTCTCTCACATACATGAATATGCGCAAACTGGGGCTTGAATTCAGATTTCTTCTTTCCAGGAGACATTCTCTTTGGAACAAGGTTCAATTCTCCAGGGCCTTACACCTTTGCAGATTTAGATAAATTCCATTTTAAAAACTGAAGGATATAACAAATAGATGATGGCATAGCTTAATGGAAGAGGACAAGCCAGGTCTATTGAAATTCTAGGTCTGTCGTAACTGATTAACAGATTATTTGGATCTTTTTTCTTAAAAGGTAGGAAGAAGGGAGGTAAACAATCATAGAGTTTGGTCCACCTTTTCTCTTTCTCCTGCTAAATAATTCCATGCTAAACTCATAGGGAGGGCCAAGCAAAGTGGGCCTCTATGCTGGGGTGGCAAACACAGTGTGTGTGGGGGGTGCGGGGGGTGGAAGCAGCACAGAGGCCCAGAGCAGGGTGAGGAGCTCATCCACACATGGGAACACCTCTGCTTGGGGTGTCAGAGCCCAAGCAGAGTCAGGAGGGCATAAGAAAAGGGAGTGGCCCCAAATGTGATGTCAGAGCTGAATGGTGAGAGGAAGCCATCCCCCTGGGGGGAGTGGGGAGGAACGTAGAGTTATTGAGTGTTAGAATCCAAACAGGATGAGCAGGGCCTTTGAGGTCTGCTCAGCATGTGGTTTCATAACCCAAGTATGTCAGAGTCAGAGTAAGGTGAGAAGGAATGTTAAGAGATACTGGTACATACAGATATATTGAGCAAACAGAAAGTATATTAAGGATAGTGGGACCCAGGTTTCTCACTGTCAGTGAAGAAACAGATATGGAAAGAAAACTGGAATGAACCCTGGAGGGATTAGAATGGAATCTGAGGTATCAATGTGAATTCATGATTTCAAGAGAGCTAGATAGGGAATAAATAGATATAAAGAAATATACATGTAAATGTGCCTATCTCTATCTGTATCTATCTATCTACCTATCTATCTATCTATCTATCTATCATCTATCTATCTATCCATATATTCCCTTGCTCTGTCGTCTGAGAGGGCTGGGAGAAGCAAAACGCCAATAAGCAATAAGCACACCTTGTGCTCAGATCTTGGCTTCTAAATATTTGTCTCCACTAAAAGGAAAAAGGGGGTCTTCGAGAAACTGCTGATTCTAAGGCTGGAGCAGGTAAAGCACAAGCTGAGACTGGAACATCTTAGAAAGTAATCAAGTTCTCAAAGAATGACAGGGACATGTCAAAGGATACAGAAGCCAGCTTGAAGGGCCAAATCTGGGACAGTTTGAGTATCAAAATAATAATAGTGATAGTAACAAATTATAGCTCACTGAATAAAACAGGAAACCAGGAGTCCACACTGATATAAAGAAATAAATGAATACACTGAAAGTCTGATGAAGAATTTATGTAATTTCAAAGCTCTCCTCCACAAAATACATACTAACTACAAAAGGAGTAAAAATAACTTTACAGCAGCAAATCCTTGCAGACGCAAGGATTCAAAGATCAAAATGAGCATCGCCACTAATGGGACAAATAAAAATCATGAGCCACCGGATAGGATGCAATGAGAAAAACACAGCATTGCTACTGTGATATTCTGGCCAAGGTACATACATAACCTGCACTTAATCATGAAGAACCATTGGGCAAACCCAAATTGAAGGGCGTTCTACCAAATAACCGGCATGTATTCATCAAAAATATCCAGGTCATGAAAGTCAAGGAAAAAGTGAGGAACTGTTCCAGACTAAAGAGGACTAAAGAGACACAGCAGCTAAATGTAATGCGTGATTGCAAATGATCCTTTTGCTATGAAGCACATTATTGGAACCACTGGTGAGACTTGAGTAGTGCCTGAGAACTAGATGGTAGTACTGTACGAATTTCTGATTAATTAAACTGATTAATTAGTAGAATCAATTTATTTTGATGATTTTACTGTGGTTATGTAGGAGAACACCCTTGTTTGTAGGAAATACTAAGGAAAGTGTAGGAAATCACATCAGCAATGTCCTCTCTAGTGGTTCTGGAAGAAAAAAAAACCTGTACTGACTTTCAACTTCTCTGTAAATTTAAGATTATTTTAAAATAAAAATTTTAGTCAACAAAAAGTGAATCAGAAGTGCTAGAGGGGCCTCCATATTGACTGTCAGTTGTTCCTTGGGACCAGCATCAAATAAAAGGGCTCGGCTTCCAGAGGAACATACACTGTTGGGGAGAAGACTGAGGGCCCCCAGAGTTCAGGGGCTGACAGGCCTGGATGTACCATAAGTAGGAGTAAGACTCTGGAAGGAAAGGTCAAGGTCCTCAGGAAACACAGGACAAGGAGGTCAAGGAGCCAATGGGATATACAGGTTATGTGGGGCACTTAGAATTGGAGGCTTGGGGAACCATTTGGAATCAGTAAACTATAGGTGTCATCCAGTCTCCATGATAAAAAAAAAAAAGTGAGGAATTTTTAAAGTGATTAAGAAGTGAGCATAATGGAAATGATGACAATACATGAAGTAAAGTATATTTTGAGTGGAACGCATAATATGAAGGTTAGTACTGAGTATCGAGCTAGAAAGGTTCACCAGGGCTAATGGAAGAAGGCCTAGAATATTAGATTTAGATGTCCCCATTTTATTTACTAGGCAAGAGGAAGACATTAAAGGATTTGAAAGCAAAATCCTAGTATGGAGGATAGATTAGGAGAGATTAGAGGCAGGAAGATCAGTTGGGAGATTATTGTAATAAGATTATAAAGGCTGAAATAAAGATAGAAGTAGGAATTGAAGGGCGATTCATGAGGCACTACAATTTGACAGGATTTCTCAACTAAATACATGTAAAGGAAATAATAGATGAAGATTATTACCAGCCTTGCAAGTGGTGTGATCCTTCAGAGAAATTGAGCTCTGCTGGAAGGAAGAGAAGGAAGAGAGCTAGTGATCTGTATCTCAATGAAAATATCCAATAGGCCACTGAAAATGCAAACCTGGAAGCTGAGATGGGGGCAGAAAAGAAATAGAGACTTAAGTTTCATCTACCTGAGATTACTGAAGGGTACAGCATGAGAAAAGAAGATTATTGAAAAACAGAACCCTGAGAAATGCCTCTTGTTAGGAAAAAGAAACTCTTAAAAATGGTTCAAGGAGGCAGAGAAAAGTGCCTTATGCTAGGCTAGGCATTTTCCATTTGCCCCTCCAGCTTACTTCCCACCTTCCTCACTCTACCCTCTGGCTCTGGTTGGTTCATCCAATGGGAGACCCCAACAAGGGATTCAGAGCGTGGGCGGGGAATAGGGGAAGGACATTCTTCCCCTGCTCCCAATGTACAGCTTCACCTCAGAGTCACAAGTTGGCCCTGGCTCTCTACGGAAGGCCACAGCCTTCTGCAGGGCTATCTCTCCAGGTTCCAGTAACTGCTGCTTCCCCTTGTCCCTTCAGGCCTGCAGATGGTAATGGCTCCGTGCTGCTGCTAGCTCCAAAGTAGTACACTACCCTTTATTATCAATAAAATATCCTTTTTTATTTCCCTGCTCACATCTTTATTTATTAAATTCTTCTCAATTAACAATCTGAGTGTATGACATGTTTCCTGCTGGGACCTTGATTAACATAGTGCCCTTATCTCTGCCAGCAATAGTTATATTCATAATATACACCAAAGCATTTAATTTCCCCCACTCAAAATCCTTACACAATGTTTTAGTCTAGTCTAGGATCTAGTCTAGCCTTTTCTGAGAGGTAATTGGTCCATTCTATTTTTGGTCTTCCAAGATGCTGGATTCTAAGACATCAGGACTGGGATTCATCCTCACTAACCCCTGTCATAGCTGGGCCTCCAAGAAAAAGCAGAGCTGAAGGCATCAGAAAACCTCACACCTACAGATCAGGAAGCAGCCTTTCCCTTCCCTGGCAAGAGACATGCTGTTCCATATATACTGACCCAGCCTCCCCGACCTATTGTTTCTCTCTTTGAAGACTGCCAACAGCCAGTAAGTGTACCTGTCTTACCAAAAGATGTGAGGATGGCCAGAAGGGGCGAAGGAATGACTCAACTAAGCTCTTGGCACCAAAAACTAACCTTTCCCTCTTAGCTAACAGAATAAAATGTGTTAATGCTGAAGAATATAGCAAGTCACCAACCACTAGCCTGTCAAAGGGAATCCTGACATCGCCAGCTCATCTACTGAAACCGCAGCCTCAAGATTAAAACCTCATTACCATTCAGGATTTGGTGCCCCAGTCAGCTACACTCCAGATTAAAATCACCGCTCTAGGACCAAGCCAAGCAGGCATGTTGGCCCTGATGTAGCTGCAGTGAGAACAACTGTGCAAAGGTATTTAAGGGGTGGGGGATGCGTGGGAGGGATTCACCAAAACTAAGCCGTGGGAGTTCTAAAAATCACACTTAAAAGTGAAAGAATCACACAGAAAAGACCTGAACATCTGAGTATCAAGTCATGTAAGAACGTGCTATTCTGGGGACCTCCCTGGCGGTCCAGTGGTTAGGACTCCGTGCTTCCACTGCAGGGGGTGCAGGTTCAGTTCCTGGTTGGGGAACCAAGATCCTGCATGCTGTGCAGTGCAGCAAAAAAAAAAGTGCTATTCCAGCAGGAAAGGATATACCAATCCCTGATGAAGAGGCGGCTTTTCTCCCACCTGTAAAAGAAACATATTCCACATACTATTGTAGAACAGACCTGCCTTGGCAATACAAAGCCTTATCAGTCCCACAGAAACCAGGAGTGCCTCAAAGGCTGTCTCTTTGAAGGCCCTGCCTCCTTTCCATATTTTTTCTAAAGGATGGCTCCTGGCCATGGGGCTGCTGGGGCAAAAGGAAGAACTGGGCACACCCCTAGAGCCCCAAACCAGCCTTCCCTTCCTTGTGTGATAGCACAAAAGGCATTAATGGTGGCCTGGGCACAGATGTCCTCACTCTGTCCACAGCCTGCCAAAGAAAATCCAAATCAATACTCTACCCAGACCTTCACTCCACCAGCCTCAAAATCCAAGAGACTCTCCTAGCCCACTGTCCCCAGGCTTTCTGTGATGCAGAATTAAAAATGGGCAGAGAAGCACTAGACCTAAGAGACAAGAGAGGACCTGAGACAGTAGAAAGAGAGAAAAGGGCTATTGAAGAGTCACTCTCTGCAATAAAACACTGAGGCTGAAGAGAGTAAGGAGAGTAAAAGTCCTGGCTGACTGGGAACAGGAGAAAGAACAAAGAGCAGGGTGATATATGAGGAACAGCAGACAAAGCAGGCACTAGAAATGCACTGGGGTTATGAATTGTTATCTCCATTAACAAATAACAGTATATAATGAAATTTCTTTCCACTCATTTTTGTTATTGTTGTCAGTAATGGCCTGTCCTTCTCTAAAAACACCACCATTCTAGGACTAACCTGTCTGATCCAGCATAAATGGGATTATATGTATTGGGGTGGCCAAAAGTTTCGTTTGTTTTTTTCCACGAGATGGCTCTAGAAGCGCTTAGGTGTCTTTAACTTCATTCGAAACAATTTTGTTAGATTTTAAGTGACAGCTGTCATATCAGTGTGCATTTTTAAAAAAGACATCAAAATTGGGGAATTTTTGTGTAGCCATTTTAATATTGAATATGGAAGAGAAAAAAGCAACCATTTTCGGCATATTATGCTTTATTATTTCAAGAAAGGTAAAAACTCAACTGAAACACATAAATAGTTTTGTGCAGTGTTTGGAGAAGGTGCTGTGACTGATCAAACATGTCAAAAGTGGTTTGTGAAGTTTCATGTTGGAGATTACCACTGGACAATGCTCCACAGTCGGACAGACCAGTTGAAGTTGACAGCGATCAAATCGAGACATTAACTGAGAACAATTAACATTATACCATTCAGGAGATAGCTGACATACTCAAAATATCCAGATCAAGTGCTGAAAATCATTTGCACCAGCTTGGTTATGTTAATCGCTTTGATGCTTGGGTTCCACATAAGTTAAGTGAAAAAAACCTCCTTGACCATATGTCCACATGCAATTCTCTACTTAAACATAATGAAAATGTTTCGTTTTTAAAACAAATTGTGACAGGCGATAAAAAGTGGATACTGGGCTTCCCTGGTGGCGCAGTGGTTGGGAGTCTGCCTGCCGATGGGGGGGACGCGGGTTCGTGCCCCGGTCCGGGAAGATCCCACATGGCGCGGAGCAGCTGGACCCGTGGGCCATGGCCGCTGGGCCTGCGCGTCCAGAGCCTGTACTCCGCAACGGGAGGGGCTGCGACGGTGAGAGGCCCGCGTACCGCAAAAAAATAATGGGTGGGGGGATACTGTACAATAATGTGGAATAGAAGAGATGGTCGGGCAAACGAAATGAACCACCATCAACCACACCAAAGGCCAGTCTTCATCCAAAGAAGGTAATGTTGTGTAAACGGTGGGATTGGAAAGGAGTCCTCTATTATACAGAGCTCCTTCCAGAAAACCAGATGATCAATTCCAACAAATACTGCTCTCAATTAGACCAACTGAAAGCAGCACTTGATGAAAAGTGTCCAGAATTAGTCAACAGAAAACATACTCTTCCATCAGGATAGCGCAAGATTGCGTGTTTCTTTGCTGACCAGGCAAAAACTGTTACAGCTTGGCTGGGAAGTTCTGATTCATCCACCATATTCACCAGACATTGCACCTTCAGATATCCATTTATTTCGTCTTTACAATATTCTCTTAATGGAGAAAATTTCAATTCCCTGAAAGACTGTAAAAGGCACCTGGACCAGTTCTTTGCTCAAAAAGATAAATAGTTTTGGGAAGACAGAATTACGAAGTTGCCTGAAAAATGGCAGAAGGTAGTGGAACAAAACGGTGAATACAATGTCCAATAAACTTCTTGATGAAAATGAAAAATGTGTCTTTTTTTTTACTGAAAAGTCAAAGGAACTTTTTGGCCCACCCAATACAAGGCAGAAACTCTGTGGGTGCCTTTCTTCCTCCCCACGCCTCTCTGACCTGCATGGAGTCCACCAGTAAGCACTGCCTCCAGATGGAGCAATGCCAGTAAAGAGGAAAGCACTCTTCCCAGAGAAACACACCAGAAATCCGTTTACTGAAACTCACAACAGCAGCATATTCTGTAATAACCAGTCACATTTTCAAAAGAGTAGTTTGGAATACATAGCGTATACCTGACTTACTAAATGGATTCAACAGAATTAGATTACTAAGTAGAAAGAAAATTGTAAATGCACCATGTTCACAGAATCATAATGTCAGAACTAAAAAGGTCTTTCAAAAACAGAGTATAGGGCTTCCCTGGTAGTGCAGTGGTTAAGAATCTGCCTGCCAGTGCAGGCGACACAGGTTCAAGCCCTGGTCCGGGAAGATCACACATGCCGCGGGGCAACTAAGCCCGTGCGCCACAACTACCAAGCCTGCAGTCTAGAGCCCGCGAGCCACAACTATTGAAGCCTGCACACCTAGAGCCCATGCTCCACAACAAGAGAAGCCACTGCAATGAGAAGCCCACTCACGGCAATGAAGAGTAGCCCCCACTCACCGCAACTAGAGAAAGCCCGCGTGCAGCAACAAAGACCCAACACAGCCAAAAATAAATAAAAAATAAATATATTTAAAAAAGAGTATAGACATTTTTAATATTCTTCAGAATATCTGACATCATGTAAGCAAAAGAATAGAAATTGGTTGCTAGAGTTTGTAACTAATTACAACCATCATAATCTCATATTCCAAATTTTTGTTTTCATCACAAAAAGATTTTATTATTCTTATTAACTGACTTTACAGTGAAAGAAAAACTAATCTTTAAAAACAAGTATATAGTAAATATTTTGAATAGACATATACAATTGGAAATGCAAATTAAAATAACAATATGTCATTTGGCACGCATCAAACTAGCAAAAATGTTGAAGTCTGGTAACATCAAGATCTTGAAGATGCTGAGAAACAGAAGCTTGCATACATGACTGGTAGAGTATATAATGGTACAACCATTGTAGTAAACTGAATCATTGGTCATAATTCTTCATACCCTCCTTGTATTGGAATTATGATCCACAACTTTTCCAGATGGCTCTGCAGAATAAGCAGAGTATACTTCCCTACCCCACAGATGTTGGGCTTATGACTTGCTCTCACCAATGGAAAGTAGGCAGAAGTGACAGAGAAGTAGACAGTAGGCCAGTTCTAGATAATGACCCACATGAGGTTTTACATATTTCCACTTGCCTTCTTTTTGCTCTTGCCATGTTGCATGAGAAGGTTGGGTAGCTATTTGTCCAACAGAATGAGAGACATGGAGCAGACCTGAATCCGACCTTAACCTAATCTGCAGCCTGGAGCCTGGAGCCCGATGTCTGGAGTCAGGAATCCAGCCAAGCACATTTGAGTTGCAACAGGGAAAAATAAACACTTATTGTTTTTTTTGTTTGTTTTTGTTTTGTTTTGTTTTGTTGCTGTACGCGGGCCTCTCACTGTTGTGGCCTCTCCCATTGTGCAGGCTCAGCGGCCATGGCTCACGGGCCCAGCCGCTCTGCAACATGTGGGATCTTCCCGGACCGGGGCACGAACCCGCGTCCCCTGCATCAGCAGGCAGACTCTCAACCACTGCGCCACCAGGGAAGCCCCGAACACTTATTGTTTTAAGCCACTAAGTTTTAAAGTGTTTTTTTTGTTTTGTTTTGTTTTATGTAGCATTACTGCAGCAATCTAATACAATCATATGTAAATTAATCTGGAAATATCCAATAAAACTGAAGATGCTGATATGGCTAAGGAAGGGACACTTCCAAATATATGCCCTCCAGCAGTGGTTCTCAGTCCAATCAGATGTTACACCTTTTATAAAAACTAATTTTAAACACCCTCTTTCTATCCTATAACAAACTTAATAATCTACCTACTCTCACACATAAATTTCAAAAATAACCAATATAATATCCTAACTCTAATATAAAGAAGAAGTAAACAGAACACAATTTGTAATCAAGGGCAGCACTGGGATAAGGCGAGCAAGGCACCTAGGGTATAAAATTTAAGGCAAAGTCATGCAAATGCTAAAGCTGCACCTGCAGGACTGAGAGTAGCTCCTTAAATTCCACACCCAGGCACCTCACATGCCTCACTCTGGCCCTGTTTAAAATAATACAATTGTATTCAGAATGCAAATGTTTTCATGACTTTGGTAAAACATTTTATGAAGTAGACAGACACTTGTACCCTTACATAGCATCACCATGAATGCAACAACTACCAATGCAGGCCGATACAAGTATGTCATATTAGCGACTCAGATACTACAAATGGTATTGCTATTGGAGTCCTGAGTTTCCAAAATGGTGAACAGTTCTTGGTGAAGTTCTTCCTTGCTATAGCAAGCTCTGAATAAATAGCCTTTGCTTATTCCTTTTGGGTGGTCTCTGTTTATTTTTACAAAGGGAAGCAAAACTTCACTCCAGAAGCATGGGCTATGCAAAATGACTTCCATTTTAAGAGTACAGTATTTGGGGCTTCCCTGGTGGCGCAGTGCTTGAGAGTCCGCCTGCCGATGCAGGAGACGCGGG
>NW_006777107.1:994144-1008576 GCF_000442215.2 Lipotes vexillifer
CGGCTGGGCCCGTGAGCCATGGCCGCTGAGCCTGCACGTCCGGAGCCTGTGCTCCGCAACGGGAGAGGCCACAACAGTGAGAGGCCCGCGTACGCCAAAAAAAAAGAAAAAAAAAAAAAAAAAAAAAAAGAGTACAGTATTTGAAGGGGAGAGGGGAGTAGCTTTACAGTGTAGAACTTGACAAACACTAAACCACCTCAGTAAGGTGATCAAGGTCAACATCAATAGTGACAAATCAAATTGATGGTATGTACCCATGATATGTAATGAAAATGGCATTTTAGCTCTGTGGTCCTCCCTCCCCAAATCCATAATCCCAGAAAAATCATGAGAAAAACTCCTGACATATCCCCGTTCAGGAAGAGTCTACAAAACACCTAAGCAATACTCCTCAAAACTATCAAGGTCATCAAAAACCAGAAAAATATGAAACCCTGTCACAGTCAAAAGAAGTCTAAGGAGACATGACAACAATGTAGTGTGGTATACTGGATGGAATCCTGGAACACAGTAAAAGGACATTTGGTAAAAACTAAGGAAATCTGAATGATGTATAGACTTCAATTAAAAATGATGTGTCACAAATGAATTTATCTATGAAACAGAAACAGACACACAGCCATAAAGAACAGACTTGTGGTTGCCATGGGGAAGGGGAGGTGTGGGAGGGATGGACTGGAAGTTTGGGATTAGCAAATACAAACTATTACATATATATATTTAGATATATATATCTGAATCATTTGCTGTAAACCTGATGAAACTAACACAACTAACACAACATTGTAAATCAACTATACTTCAATAAAATAATTTTTAAAAAATGATGTGTCAATATTGGTTCCTTAATTGAAACAAATGTACCATAATAATGTAAGATATTAGTAATAGGGGAAACTGGATGTTAGGTATATGGGAACTCTCTGTACTATTTTAGGAATCTTCTGTAAATCTAAAAGGATTCTACAAAATATAGTTTGTATATTTATGTTAAAAATAGAGAAATAGGGCTTCCCTGGTGGTGCAATGGTTGAGAGTCTGCCTGCAGATGCAGGGGACGCGGGTTCGTGCTCTGGTCCGGGAAGATCCCACATGCTGCGGAGCGGCTGGGCCCGTGAGCCATGGCCGCTGTGCCTGCGCGTCCGGAGCCTGTGCTCTGCAACAGGAGAGGCCACAACAGTGAGAGGCCCGCATACCGGTAAAAAAAGATTAATCTATGCTACTGTTTTTCTTGAATAATATCCTGCATGACCGCTCCTGTCTACAATTAATTTTCTGCCCTTTTGGAAAAGCATTGTTTTAGGATAATTAATTCACTTGAAAACTGACAAGTAACAATATAATTTGCGGTTTTTAAAAATCTTGTTAAAAGTTCATTTTATTTTCAGTAAATCATAGAACTATTTTAACATTCTCCTATCCAACTCAAGGGCAGAACATCAAAAATCAATTATCAAACTAACCACTGTGTGCTATTCCTAGTATGTTTTTTTTCTCCTTTGTCTTTCCTAAATTCATTTTTCATTATAAGATTTAAATTTAAAAACTCCCCAAAAAACAGGATATGGTTTCACAGGTGAATTCTACCAAACACTTAGAGAAGAGTTAACACCTATCCTCCTCAAACTATTCGAAAAACCTGCAGAGCAAGGAACACTTCCAAACTCATTCTTTGAGGACAACATCACCCTGACACCAAAACCATACAAAGGAGATTGGTTAAAGATGGCGGAGTAGAAGGACATGCTCTCACTGCCCCTTGCGAGAACACCAGAATCACAACTAACTGCTGAACAATCACTGACAGGAAGACACTGGAACTCACCAAAAAAGATACCCCACATCCAAAGACAAAGGAGAAGCCACAATGAGATGGTAGGAGGGGTGCAATCACAATAAAATCAAATCCCATAACTGCTGGGTGGGTGACTCACAAACTGGAGAACACTTATACCACAGAAGTCCATGCACTGGAGTGAAGGTTCTGAGCCCCACATCAGGATTACGAATCTTGGGGTCTGGCAACAGGAGGAGGAATTCCTAGAGAATCAGACTTCGAAGGCTGGCGGGATTTGATTGCAGGGCTTAGACAGGACTGGGGGAAACAGAGACTCCACTCTCGGAGGGCACACACAAAGTAGTGTGCACATCAGGACCCAGGGGACGGAGCAGTGACCCCATAGGAGACTTAACCAGACCTACATGCCAGTGTTGGAGGGTCTCCTGCAGAGGCGGAGGGTGGCTCAGTCTCACCATGAGGACAAGGACACTGGCAGCAGAAGTTCTGGGAAGTACTCCTTGGTGTGAGCCCTCCCAAAGTCTGCCATTAGCCCCACCAAAGAGCCTGGGTAGGCTCCAGTGTTGGGTCGCCTCAGGCCAAACAACCAGCAGGGAGAGGACCCAGCCACACCCAGACAAGCGGATTAAAGTTTTACTGAGCTCTGCCCACCAGAGCAAAAGCCAGCTCTACCCACCACCAGTCCCTCCCATCAGGAAACATACACAAGCCTCTTAGATAGCCTCATCCACCAGAGGGCAGACAGCAGAAGCAAGAAGAACTACAATCCTGCAGCCTGTGGAACAAAAACCACATTCACAGAAAGACAAACAAGATGAAAAGGCAGAGGGCTATGTACCAGATGAAGGAACAAGATAACACCCTAGAAAAACAACTAAATGAAGTGGAGATAGGCAACCTTCCAGAAAAAGAATTCAGAATAATGATAGTGAAGATGATCTAAGACCTCAGAAAAAGAATGGAGGCAAAGATCAAGAAGATGCAAGAAATGTTTAAGAAAGATCTAGAAGAATTAAAGAACAAACAGATGGACAACACAATAACTGAAATGAAAAATACACTAGAAGGAGTCAATAGCAGAATAAATGAGGCAGAAAAACGGATAAGTGACCTGGAAGACAGAATGGTGGAATTCACTGCTGCCAGAACAAGATAAAGAAAAAAGAATGAAAATAAATGAAGACAGCCTAAGAGACCTCTGGGAAAACATTAAATGCAACAATATTCACATTCTAGGGGTCCGAGAAGGAGAAGAGAGAAAGGACCAGAGAAAATATTTGAAGAGATTATAGTAAAAAACTTCCCTAAAATGGGAAAGGAAATAGCCACACAAGTCCAGGAAGTGCAGAGAGTCCCATACAGGATAAACCTAAGGAGAAACATGCCGAGACACATAGTAATCAAACTGGCAAAAATTAAAGACAAAGAAAAATTATTGAAAGCAGCAAGGGAAGAGTGACAAATAATATACAGGGGAACCCCCATAAGGTTAACAGCTAATTTCTCAGCAGAAGCTTTACAAGCCAGAAGGGAGTGGCATGATATACTTAAAGTGATGGAAGGGAAGAACCTACAACCAAGATTACTCTACCCAGCAAGGATCTCATTCAGATTCGAGGGAGAAATTAAAACATTTACAGACAAGCAAAAGCTAAGAGAAATCAGCACCACCAAACCAGCTCTACAACAAATGCTAAAGGAACTTCTCTAAGTGGGAAACACAAGAGAAGAAGAGGACCTACAAAAACAAACCCAAAACAATTAAGAAAATGGTCATAGGAACATACATATCGATAATTAAACGTGAACGGGTTAAATGCTCCAACCAAAAGACACACACATGCTGAATGGAAACAAAAACAAGATCCATATATATGCTGCCTACAAGAGACCCACTTCAGACCTAGGGACACATACAAACTGAAAGTGAGGGGATGGAAAAAGATATTCCATGCAAATGGAAATCAAAAGAAAGCTGGAGCAGCAATACTCATATCAGATAAAATAGACGTTAAAATAAAGAATGTTACAAAAGACAAGGAAGGACACTACATAATGATCAAGTGATCAATCCAAGAAGAAGGTATAACAATTATAAATATATATGCACCCAACATGGGAGCACCTCAATACATAAGGCAACTGCTAACAGCTATAAAAGTGGAAATCAACAGTAACACAATAATAGTGCAGGACTTTAACAACTCACTTACACCAATGGACAGATCATCTAAACAGAAAATTAATAAGGAAACACAAGCGTTAAATGACACAATAGACCAGATACATTTAATTCATATTTATAGGACATTCCATCCAAAAACAGCAGATTACACTTTCTTCTCAAGTGCACATGGAACATTCTCCAGGATAGATCACATCTTGGGTCACAAATCAAGCCTCAGTAAATTTAAGAAAATTGAAATCATATCAAGCATCTTTTCTGACCACAAAGCTAGGAGATTAGAAATCAATTACAGGGAAAAAAATGTAAAAAACACAAACACAGGGAAGCTAAAGAACACTTTACTAAATAACCAAGAGATCACTGAAGAAATCAAAGAGGAAATCAAAAAATACCTAGAGACAAATGACAATGAAAACATGACGGTCCAAAACCTATGGGATGCGGCAAAAGCAGTTCTAAGAAGGAAGTTTATAGCTATACAGCCTACCTCAAGAAACAAGAAAAATCTCAAATAAACAACCTAACCTTACACCTAAAGGAACTAGAGAAAGAACAAACAAAACCCAAAGTTAGCAGAAGGAAAGAAATCATAAAGATCAGAGCAGAAATAAATGAAATAGAAACAAAGAAAACAATAGCAAAGATCAATAAAACTAAAAGCTGGTTCTTTGAGAAGATAAACAAAATTGATAAACCATTAGCCAGACTCATCAAGAAAAAGAGGGAGAGGACTCAAATCAATAAAATTAGAAATGAAAAAGGAGAAGTTACAACAGACACTGCAGAAATACAAAGCATCCTAAGAGACTACTACAAGCAACTCTATGCCAATAAAATGGACAACCTGGAAGAAATGGACAAATTCTTAGAAAGGTATAACCTTCCAAGACTGAACCAGGAAGAAATAGAAAATATGAACAGACCAATCACAAAAAATGAAATTGAAACTGTGATTAAAAATCTTCCAACAAAGAAAAGTCCAGGACCACCTGATTTCACAGGTGAATTCTATCAAACATTTAGAGAAGAGCTAACACCCATCCTTCTCAAACTCTTCCAAAAAATTGCAGAGGAAGGAACACTCCCAAACTCATTCTATGAGGCCACCATCACCCTGATACCAAAACCAGACAAACATACTACAAAAAAAGAAAATTACAGACCAATATCACTGATGAATATAGATGCAAATATCCTCAACAAAATACTAGAAAACAGAATCCACCAACACATTAAAAGGATCATACACCATGATCAAGTGGAATTTATCCCAGGGATGCAAGCATTCTTCAATATACGCAAATCAATCAATGTGATAAACCATATTAACAAACTGAAGAATAAAACCATATGATCATCTTAATAGATGCAGGAAAAGCTTTTGATAGAATTCAACACCCATTTATGATAAATACTCTCCAGGAAGCGGGGATACAGGGAAACTACTTCAACATAATAAAGGCCATATATGACAAACCCACAGCAAACATCATTCTCATTGGTGAAAAACTGAAAGCATTGCCTCTAAGATCAGGAACAAGACAAGGATGTCCACTCTCACCACTATTATTCAACATAGCTTTGGACGTCCTAGTCACAGCACTCAGAGAAGAAAAAGAAATAAAAGGAATACAAATTGGAAAAGAAGAAATAAAACTGTCACTGTCTGCAGATGACATGATACTATATAGAGAGAATCCTAAAGATGCCACCAGAAAACTACTAGAGCTAATAAAGAAATGTGGTAAAGTTGCAGGATACAAAATCAGTGCACAGAATTCTCTTGCATTCCTATACACTAATGATGAAAAATCTGAAAGAGAAATTAAGGAAACACTCCCATTTACCATTGCAACAAAAAGGATAAAATACCTAGGAATAAACCTACCTAGGGAGACAAAAGACCTGTATGCAGAAAACTATAAGACACTGATGAAAGAAATTAAAGATGATATGAACAGATGAAGAGATATACCATATTCTTCGATTGGAAGAATCAATATTGTGAAAATGACTATACTACCCAAAGCAATCTACATATTCAATGCAATCCCTATCAAATTACCAATGGCATTTTTTACAGAACTAGAACAAAATATCTTAAAATTTGTACGGAGACACAAAAGACCCCAAACAGCCAAAGCAGTCTTGAGGGGAAAAAAAACGGAGCTGGAGGAATCAGACTCCCTGACTTCAGACTATACTACAAAGCTACAGTAATCAAGATAATATGGTACTGGCACAAAAACAGAAATATAGATCAATGGAACAAGATAGAAAGCCCAGAGATAAACCCACGCACCTATGGTCAACTCATCTATGACAAAGGAAGCAAGGATATATAATGGAGAAAAGACAGCCTCTTCAATAAGTGGTGCTGGGAAAACTGGACAGCTACATGTAAAAGAATGAAATTAGAACACTCCCCAACACCATACACAAAATTAAACTCAAAATGGATCAGAGGGCTTCCCTGGTGGCACAGTGGTTGAGAGTCCGCCTGCCGATGCAGGGGACGCGGGTTCGTGCCGCAGTCCGGGAAGATCCCACATGCCACGGAGCGGCTGGGCCCGTGAGCCATGGCCGCTGAGCCTGTGTGCCCGGAGCCTGTACTCCGCAACAGGAGAGGCCACAACAGTGAGAGGCCCGCATACCACAAAAAAAAAAAAAAAAATGGATTAGAGACCTAAATGTAAGACTGGGCTCTATAAAACTCTTAGAGGAACACATAAGAAGAACACTTTTTGACATAAATCGCAGCAAGATCTTTTTTGATCCACCTCCTAGAGTAATGGAAATAAAAACAAAAATAAACAAATGGGACCTAATGAAACTTAAAAGCTTTTGCACAGCAAAGGAAACCATAAACAAGACGAAAAGACAGCCCTCACAATGGGAGAAAATAGTTGCAAACAAATCAATGGACAAAGGATTAATCTCCAAAATATATAAATTTGCAGCTCAATATTAAAAAAAAAAACGCAGCTCAATATTAAAAAAAACAAACAACCCAATCCAAAAATGGGCAGAAGACCTAAATAGACATTTCTCCAGAGAAAACATACAGATGACCAAGAGGCACATGAAAAGCTGCTCAACATCACTAATTATTAGAGAAATGCAAATCAAAACTACAATGAGAGGGCTTCCCTGGTGGCGCAGTGGTTGAGAGTCCGCCTGCTGATGCAGGGGACGCGGGTTCGTGCCCCGGTCCGGGAGGATCCCACATGCTGCAGAGCGGCTGGGCCCATGAGCCATGGCCGCTGGGCCTGCGCGTCCGGAGCCTGTGCTCCACAACGGGAGAGGCCACAACAGTGAGAGGCCCACGTACCGCAAAAAAAAAAAACTACAATGAGGTATCACCTCACACCAGTTAGAATGGGCATCATCAGAAAATCTACAAACAACAAATGCTGGAGAGGGAGTGGAGAAATGGGAACCCTCTTGCACTGTTGGTGGGAAGGTAAATTGATATAGCCACTATGGAGAACAATATGGAGGTTCCTTAAAAAAACGAAAAATAGAACTACCATATGACTCAGCAATCCCACTACTGGGCATATACCCAGAGAAAAGCATAATTCAAAAAGACACATGCACCCCAATGTTCACTGCAGCACTCTTTACAATAGCCAGGTCATGGAAGCAACCTAAATGCCCATCGACAGATGAATGGATAAAGAAGGTGTGGTACATATATACAATGGAATATTACTCAGCCATAAAAAGGAATGAAACTGGGTCATTTGTAGAGACATGGATGCATCTAGAGACTGTCATACAGAGTGAAGTCAGAAAGAGAAAAACAAATACCGTATATTAACGCATATATGTGGAACCTAGAAAAATGGTACAGATGAACCGTTTTGCAGGGCAGAAATTGAGACACAGATGTAGAGAACAAACATATGGACACCAAGGGGGGAAAGCAGCAGGGGGTGGTGGTGGTGGTGTGACAAATTGGGAGATTGGGATTGACATGTATACACTGATGTGTATAAAATTGATGACTAATAAGAACCTGTGGTATAAAAAAATAAAGTTCAAAAATTTTAGAAAAACAAGAAAACCATACAAAGATATCACAAAAAAGGAAATTACAGGCCAATATCACTGATGAACATAGACGCAAAAATCCTCAACAAAATACTAGCAAACCAAATCCAACAATACATTAAAAGGATAATACACCATGACCAGGTGGAATTTTTCCCAGGAATGCAAGGATTTTTCAATATCTGCAAATCAGTCAATAGTGTCAGCTTCCCTAAGGAAGGAGGCCTGGGCCACCCACAGCTTCCTAAAAGCAGCTCTAGATTCAGCAGCCTCTCCAGGGACACGTGCTTTCATCATCACAGGAAGAGGCAAGCACCAGAGCGCTTAGGAACAGCAAAATTAGTCCCATTAGAACCCATTTAGATCTCCCTGAAAGGACAAGTTCCACCATAGGAGGGTCCAAAGTCCCCTTCTCCCCTTACCTTCTCACAGAAGTGGCAGAGAGAGATGTACTCTCTGTGTGCTTCTCCTTTACCTTCTTTTATGACTAAAATGTAGGTAAAACCACACTGAAAACAGTAGTGCAGCATCACTGGGATAAACAGTCTCAGGTTCCCTCTATCATGTGTCTGATGAGATTCAGCCCAGACGGCCTGAATCTCATACCTCGTCTTCATATTTCCTCTATCTCTTAGAAGCCCAAATGAGAAATGACCCTAATGCAAATTAACAAAGGTGTTTGTGAGAAATACTAGATTTAAAGTTGCTGGGAGAGGACCTAACAATTTTCTTCCTTAAAAATTACACATATTGGGACTTCCCTGGTGGTGCAGTGGTCAAGACTTCGCACTCCCAATGCAGGGGGCCTGGGTTTGATCCCTGGTCAGGGACTAAATCCCGAATGCTGCAACTAAAAGATTCCCTCATGCCCCAACTAAAGATTCCGCATGCCACAACTAAAGATCCCGCACGTGGCAAAGAAGATCCCAAGCCCCGCAACTAAGACCCAGGGAGGCCAAATAAATAAATATATATATTTTTTAATTACACATATTACCAGTAGATATTTTGCTTCTTGCCTGTTCTATATAAAGCATTGGTATGTGGCACCTATGGGCACATGCACACATATACACACATAGATGATTATTTAACCTACGTTAAGAAAATGTAGTATTACAAATGTGTGTTCTGAAATAAAAATTTTAAATGTGGATTAAATGAGAAACGTTCACAATTTTTAAACCTTACAATGAATTTTCTGGGAGAAAAAAATCAAACCCACTTACCAATAAATATAAGACTCCATGGCCTCATATGTTCAAGCAACTTCTTAAGATAACAAAACTTTGGGGACTTTCCCAGTGGTCCAGTGGTTAAGACCCTGCCTTCCAATGCAGGGCACCCGGTTTCCATCCCTGATTGGGGAACTAAGATCCCACATGGAACTTAGACCCCACATGCTGCGAGGTGAAGGTATCTTAGAGATATATTTGCCAAAGGCAAGGAAACCAAAAGCAAGGAAGAATACTCTGATAAGCAACCACTCCAACAGATGGAAAAGCCAGAAAGCCATCATCACTAGGATGACAGAATCCAAGGGCTGAGCAGCTCCTATAAAAATGGCAAGATGATTCTAGGGTGCAGAGTCCTATCTGCACCCGAGGAGTACCATCCCAAGGGATACTATGAAACAAATGTGATTATGAACATGAGTTCAAGTTAAAGAAATCAAGGTATATGAGGTTTAGTATTTAAAAGCACAAGTAGGGGCTCCCCTGGTGGCGCAGTGGTTAAGAATCTGCCTGCCAATGCAGGGCACATGGGTTCACACCCTGCTCTGGGAAGATCCCACATTCCGCAGAGCAACTAAGCCTGTGCGCCACAACTACTAAGCCTACGATCTAGAGCCCGCATGCCACAACTACTGAACCCGCGCGCCACAACTACTGATGCCCGCACACCTAGAGCCCGTGCTCTGCAATGAGAAGCCACTGCAATGAGAAGCCCACACACCACAAAGAAGAGTAGCCCCCGCTCGCCGCAACTAGAGAAAGCCCACGCACAGCAACAAAGACCCAATGCAGCCAAAAATAAATAAATTTAAAAATTTTTTAAATAAAACACAAATAAAAGCACAAGTACCTAACAAAATGACTACATTTTCTCAAACATTCTAAAAATTGTTTTAGTGCAGTTAACAACACAGAGGAAAATGCATGTCCAGACGCCTTACTCCCGGAGTATGTAAATCACACATTAGGTAGAATACATATGCATTCATTCAAGAATGTAAGGATTTCCCAAATTACTGTGAAATTTTAAAAAAGAAAAGACCTTTCTAACGAGTCCCACAACGATTTCCAGACTTCAAGAACTGTAATCCTTCCTGCAAAATATACTTTGCGTTTTTGATTTGTCTCCGGAGTGTCACTGTTGGTGTGAGTTTTCTCTGTGGTTGTTTTTTAATGATTCAGTTGTCTGGCTGCAAGTTTAAGATCCTGTTTAATTACCTTCTGCACTTACGACCGTGGAGAGGAGACACGGTGGGGCTCACTTCTTAGCATGTGGAGCTTTATCTAAGATTCTGAACATGACTAGTTATCAACGCCTTATGCAGACAGGAAGAAGGGAGAGAGAAGGGCTAAGACCATTTAAAACCATCATAAACTCCAGATTTCGTATCTCTCCTTTTGTCCCTTTGACATTCCGTCTGGTAACCTGACACGTCATCCATAGCCCTGATAGTACCTTCGAGAAACCCTCTCCCCATCTAAAAGAGAGGCCTCTTCGCCCGCAACTCAGGGGGCTCACAGGCGGGCAGTCCCAGCCCCAGGTGCGGGGTCGACTCCTTCTGGGGACTTCGCCGCTGGGCACCCCTGAGCAGTACCCTCACGGGGGCGCCCGCGACCGGCCGAGTCGCGCCGGGATCTGGAGGCACGCCTCGTCCGACTACACTTCGGACACTCTGCACCCGCAGCCGACAGCGTGTGAGGAAGGACACGGTACAAATTTGAGGAGCCCTTGGGGTTCACCCGCAGACAGCCAAGGGGGCCTACGCGGGGACTCCCTCCCTCCCGACCTCCGTCTCCTCTGTCGCCGCCCGACGAGAACCTCGGGCGCAGGAGCGGCAGCCGCCGGTCAGGCCCGCCTGCCGGCGCGGCTCCTCCTCCGCGGGGTCGCCGGGCCGCGGAGCCGCGAAGGCCGCCAGCCGCCCTCGCACACTCCGTCTACCCCGCCAGCCGAGGCGCCGCGTCCTTGGCGGGTGGCCGCGGGCATCCGGTGCGCGGGACGCGGCGCGTCCTCGAGCGCGCGCCCGGCCGCCCCCGCTGGCCGCGGCCCCGGGCGAGTTGCACTAACTTTCCGGGGCGGGGGAGGGGCGAGCGCCGCGGGCCCGGCTGCCCGGGCCTTACCTGTGCTCAAATTGTCGTTGATTTTCAAGGGCACCCGCAGGATGTAGACCAGGAAGAGGACGATGAAGAACCATACGGTCCAGAGATAAGTCCAAGACCAAACTATACAGGACTTGAGCTGCTCCAGAAAGCCCGTGCCCGCTTCAGCCATTTTTCCGGCGCTGCTCTCTGCTGCCGCGGCTCTCGGTGTCTGCAGGGATGATTCACCGGCCCGGAGGCGCCGCTCGCGCCGCCGCCGCCGCCGCCGCCGCCGCCGTCCCCGCCGCCGCGGCCCCGGCGCCCCCGGAGCTCGCCCGCCGCCCGGGACGCGGGCGCGGCGGGAAATCGCGCGCGGGTCGCGGGCGCGCTTGCCATTTTTTCCCAGCCTTAATGCTAACTCTCTGAAGGCCCCTACAAGTGGCCTTCGTGGAAGGATCACGTGGCCCTTGCCCCTCACGTTCTGATGCCATTTATATTATGCTAATATTTAGAAAGACAAGCCAAGTGGCGCGCTGAGGGAAACTCTTGACATATGTTGAGGGTTTCCTGTATGTCAGGCACTGTTCCAAGGTCTGTATAATCTCACCTAATTCCTTCAACAATCTCCATTATATAGATAAGGGAAACTGAGGCACAAAGTGACTGAGCACTTTACCTTCAGCTCGAGCCAAAATTCATTTGCAGTATGATGGATGCCAGCGTACGAGGTCTTAAACCCAACGCTCTACTCCTTTCTCTCAGAATTTAGGTTCAGAGGGATGAATAAACCCGGAGCAACTAGAAAAAAATTAGATGTGCTCCTGTCACTGGTTAGTAGGCCTGAAGATAAATCATTCTGTTAAGCAAGATTTGGGTTGCACACTATTTACCTTTGTTTTGTCTTCCTTGAAGCCGCACAGGGGGTTTCCAAAGACATCTTGACAAGAAGAGTGTTTATCTTCCAATATGGGGGGTGATGACAGATCAACTCTCAGCCTGTTTTTAATATAAACAATTCTCCGGGATAATTTTGGCTTACTCTGAACTGGCTACTTTAAACAAGAAGTAAATTATAAACGTTTTTTGTCTGTACTGGATGAAACGTTGCCTTTACCAAGTGAAAATTTAAAGTCTGTTTCTGTCCATAAATAATTTCACTTTCTATGCATTGGATAGTAATAAAGCAACAGCAGGTAACCCAATCTACAGCCAAGACATTTTTAGAATTCTGAGCATTCAAGAGAATATTTTATTATAAATATTGTTTTGCTTACTTGTTTCCTGCATAATAAAACAAGCTCCTTTAACTTTTTACATGTATTTTATGTATTATGGCATACATAATAGAACTACTGTTACATTTTCACTAATTCCAATCTCACTGTCAACTACTGGTTTCTCCATATATTTGATCTACTAGAGCGGTGAGACAGGCAAGGATAAGAGAAATTGACACACACATACTTTTTTATAGATATTTATTGCAGCATACTACCAAACAATTTTTTATCTAACAATGATGCCTGTATTCTCAGTAGAATAAAACAACATGAGTACATGAAACATCTATTTTATGTGATGATTAAGTAACCCACCAGATTCTCTGCAATAGGTTTGCCTACTTAATTTAAATGAATAGACTGGGGCCTGACTTTTTGCTCTCAGTGAACCTCAAAGAAGGGACATAAATCTGACTCAGTTGAGCCACAGTTTTTTGATTATCTACTAGGAGATCCTGTAGGGTCAGCCCTATCTTACTCATCATTGCCTCTCCCTGATGTGCAGCCAGAGAGGGGGGTTGGGGTTGGAGACATGTCTTTGTGCTTGGATGCAGAATTGAGTGAGAACAAGATCTCATGAGAACCTCAGCTGCTTCAGTATGGCTGGAGTGCAGGCTCCACATGGAGTAGCGTTGAGAGGGATAAAGCTGAAGAGTGTCTGATCTTGAAGGGCCTTGTAGAAATGCTAAGGTATTCACAGTTATTTGGCATTGCACACACTAATCCAAATGACCAAGATTTATGTAAGTGGAAATTACATATTAAGGAAGTAGAACTGACAGACCTTCGTGACTGATACATAGGCAGGGTAAAGATAAAGAGTGAAGGGTGGCTGTTGAGTGGGGCCATTCATGAAATAGTGACATCCCAGATATGTCCCACCACCACCTGACCATCTCTCAGTGGGCTGGTGCACAGTCACCCCAAGGTCATCATATCCAAAAGTGAACTCATTACTTCCTCACCCCCAACTGCTCTTCCTTCTAGAGTTCCATCAGGGAATGGGCATCACACTTCCAGCTCCCTAATTCAGGAATCTGAGGATCATGCCACCCGGATTCCTCCCACTCCCTCACCTTCTTTCCTCCTCACATTCAATTAGGCATCAATACTTCAAGGTGGGACTTCCCTGGTGGTGCAGTGGTTAACAATCCACCTGCCAATGCAGGGGACACAGTTCGAGCCCTGGTCCTAGTCGAAGATCCCACATGCCACAGAGCAACTAAGCGCATGCTCCACAACTACTGAGCCTGTGCTCTAGAGCCCACGAGCCACAACTACTGAGCCCGTGTGCCTAGAGCACGTGCTCTGCACAAGAGAAGCCACCTCAATGAGAAGGCCGTGTACTGCAACGAAGAGTAGCCTCCGCTCGCCGCAACTAGAGGAAGCCCGCACACAGCAACAAAGACCCAATGCAGCCAAAACTAAATAAAAATAAAATAAATCAATTTTTAAAAAACCTTATTACTCTATTCTTGACTAAGCTACTCAATATCTTCACTCTTGGGAAGATACTATAAGATGGGCTGGTTTTTCAGTTGCACTTTAAATAGTGTAGAAATGATAATAGTATACTTTTCTTTTTATTCTTGATACTCAAACGCAAGAGGGTTTTTTTGTTTTTTTGTTTTTTTGTTTTTTTTTTTTTTTGCTGTACGCAGGCTTCTCAGTGTTGTGGCCTCTCCCGTTGCGGAGCACAGGCTCTGGACTCACAGGCTCAGCGGCCATGGCTCACGGGCCCAGCCGCTCCGTGGCATGTGGGATCTTCCCGGACCGGGGCACAAACCCATGTCCCCTGC
>NW_006777107.1:1008886-1030197 GCF_000442215.2 Lipotes vexillifer
CACGAGCCCATGTCCCCTGCATTGGCAGGCGGACTCTCAACCACTGCGCCACCAGGGAAGCCCAAGAGGGTTTTTTTTTAATACAGTACTTTTAGTCAAAATAAAAATTCATTGTCTGAAATTTTCTATATATGTAAAATAGCATCAGTTATCCCAACTTTATTATTTTGTTTTAAAACTGCATGTCTGGGCTTCCCTGGTGGCGCAGTGCTTGAGAGTCCGCCTGCCGATGCAGGAGACGCGGGGTCGTGCCCCGTTTCGGGAGGGTCCCACATGCCGCGGAGCGGCCGGGCCCGTGAGCCATGGCCGCTGAGCCTGCGCATCCGGAGCCTGTGCTCCGCAACGGGAGAGGCCACAACAGTGAGAGGCCCGCATAACACCAGAAAAAAAAAAAAAAAAAAAAAAAAAACTGCATGTCTTTGGTTCATGACTGGCTAGAGTTTCAGGAACCAGAGTCACATCTAGACATTTCTTTGCTAAAAATTACAGGATTTCAAAAATACCCAGAACCAGTAATAACCATCATATAAAATAATTCCAGGAGAAATACAAAAATAATATGCTATTTACTGGCTATGTCATGTCATGTTATTTTGTGGTTTTGGCTTCAAATTGCAAGTTCATGCACACAGACCTACCTCCAAAGCACCTGACAAATTTAGACTCCTCAGTTAAACAATCTATTGCATTGAAAAAAATCCAGAAATTGGGTTAAACTGATGTTATAGAATTATTGGTAGAATTAAGAAAAATCTGATAGTCATGATATAAGCTTAAATTTGTTTTTAATTTCAGATAATTAATTCCATTCTTTAACCAAGAGGTATTCCCTTACACTTTATCAGTTACATTTCACCTTGTTCTCATTTCTAATGTGGAACTATACTTAGGCATGCAAATTAAAGTGAAAATTTCACAATCATCTGGTGTATTTGGCCTGTGTGGAAACCTAATCTAAAAAAGAGGAAAAAAGAAAAATCAGATTTTTTTTATCTTAAAGCACATTTCAGGCTAGTCTGAAGTAATGCACTTGCCTGCTCCATCTTCTAACCTCTCTTCTTTACTTTGTCTTGCAAAAATTATTCGAAGTTTTCCTTTTATTCTGAGTTGCAATGCTATTGCATGGCTGCTAAATTTAGCACCTTATGCACATTTAACTGTAATGGGATTTATCTCCTTGTTAATAATGACAGTTAGTTAATATGGTTTATAATTGAAACTGTGGCTTCCCTTGAGTTTTTCCTCCCCCTCAAAATTATCTTTATAATACTATTTTTACAGTATAAGTTTTTCTCTTTGATCAGAGTTTGTCATTCAGCCTTTGAGCTGAAGATGTCCACATAATCAAACCAATTTGAATTAACTTGTCAAGTTTGACTGATAGGACACACTGTAGGAAATAACTTGCTATAGCCTAGATTTAATTATCTGCACTTCTATTTCTCATATGCATTTCATATTATACTTTTATTCCAACAGGGGCTCTTATCTTGGGCTACCATGTTTAGACACATTTATCAAGTATTCTTTATAGATTTGTTCATTGACCCCTGTTCTTTCATCAGATACCCTCCAGAGCCTTACACAGGTCTTGAATGCTGAATTGATTTGAAATGATTATGTATATTGAGCTGAGGAGTGAGGGGCTAGGGTTATTTGAATTTTGACCTCTCAGACTTGAAAAATGTAAGCGCTTTGTGATTTTCATGTAAGAAGGAACCAATGAATGTAAATGATGGGGAAATACTTCTGTTTGAGGAGGAAGCCTCTAACAGACCCACTAGCTGGCCTCCCATCACTGAGATCACTGAGAGTATTCTAAAAGATGTTTGGCTGACACCAGCCTCATCTGTAAAATGGGAACAATAACAGCTTTGTTTGTCATGTAAGAAGGGATCCTTGCAGAATGTGGGAGGTTGCATGAGGTTTGCTGGGACTTTCCTAGTTTTAAAACTGAAAGTCCTGTGTCCTGGGAACCCCCTCAGTCACAGCTGGGCTAAATGACCTCTGAGTTTTCTTTGAAGTCATAAGATTCTAAGATGCAGGGCCTACCCCAGGCAAACTGAGAGGTAGAAGGACATTTATTTTCCACACCTCCTAGCAGGCCTTCTCTCTTCCTTAGCTGCCTAGCTCCTTTATTTCCTTCCCTTGTCTACTCTCAAAATATGCTGTCCTGTCGAGTTATTTACATGTAAACAAAATCTATGTCAACTGAAAAAGTTACTCTTCCAAGTGCTATTAAAAGATACCAGATATCAAAGCCATAAAATAAAATGATGCTTCTCAATGTTTTCAGGCATCAGCATATCTTGGGAGTCTAGAGCCCTTAAGGAACCTTATAATATGCTGATAAGCTTAATTCCAGCATACAAGGTAAGAATAAATAAATATATGACTATATTATACATCTGCAATAAAAAAGAGTCATAGCTAAGAGCATGTATCCATTAAACAAAATTAGCAGACAAGCTGAAAAAAAAATCTGTACCTTACTGTTTCTTTTTGCTAATTTTTTATTCATCTGTTTTATTGTTTACTAGAACTGGAAAACAAATAAGAGCAATAGGCAAAGATTTAATAAAAATGTACTGGAAAGACATTTAAATTTGAGAAAACTGTCTATTCTCTTTTTTACAAAATAAGGTTGTCATTTTTAGTCTAGTTCACAAAACACCTGAATTCCAAGAAATTATAGATGGAGAAAACTGAGGTTAGCAAATGAAACTCCAAATTCAGATATTAACCAGCTATAGTGGGATTTGAATCATGATATAGTAGAAGCAACATGAAATTTAGTAAATGAATATGTAGGTTTAGAGAAATGGCCAAACTTTGGCCAACAGTAAAAAAATAATATATTTAACTCACTCTCAAACTATGTATATATATTTACAAGTTAGTATGCTCCACATATAAGTATACTATGTACATACACGATGAAAATAAATATATAACCATTTCAAAGATTAGTTGAATATAAATATGTTTTAGCATTCCCTCCCTAAAACTCAGCAGACTATATATGTACTCCTGGACTGCCTACACCCCACTAAGGATCAGTGGTTTAGAGAACTTACATATTGACTGTTATTTCATTATTGCCAATTTGCCTTAAATCACATAACAACATTGCTGCCGATTGCAGATAATACTAAAATAATTTGGGACAGAGATCTCATTCTGCTACCTCGTCTGAGCACCCTCAGCAGTTCCACTCTTGTTGGAGCCTCATCCTATCGCCCACTGCAATGGCTTCAGTTCATCAGTATATACTGCTTATTTCTGAACCTCTATCGGGGCTATATGTTTCTAGAAGTCTCCTTAGTTTATGTATAAATCACTGGATGCAAATATAGACCAGGAGTGGGGGAGATTGTTACCTAACTTCACAAAGTTTTATCTTTTCTCTCTCAGTTCACATCCAGCAGGGATTTTTTTTTTTTTTAATGTAATGCTGTTAGATAATGGCGATCTACTTTGATTTTAGAATTTTTATTTTATTCTTTGTTTAGATTCCAATTCTTTAAATGAGTAAGAAATTCTCTTTATCCATATCTTTTTCTCTATTCTCTTGAATATATTAATCATAATTATTCTAAAGTCTACATCTATTAACTTCAGTATCTAGACCACCTGTGGCTCTATTGTTATTGTGTATTTGGTTTTATTTTTCTTCCTCTCTTGGCTTTATTTTGATATGTCTAAGAATTTTTTAATGATGCTTAACACTGTGTATAAAAATAATTATAGAGTCTGTTTCAGATGATGTTATCTTCTACTAGAGAGGGTTTACCTTTTCCTCTGCAGAGCAGGGGTGTTAAAAGTGAGTTTTTATTTATGAAATTAGTGGCAGTCAAGATATGAAACTGGTTAAAATATTTTAAAGATACACTGTCCAGGGTTCCAAAAAGAAACAATAGGGGGAGGGTGGTGCAAAGAGCATGATTCCTAAACACTTCTGGGACTAGTTGATAACTGGAAGGTTTCTGATTACCTCATGCCAACTATATGGTTAACTGAATCCTGTTTCTTTCATGCAGTTTTTTCATGGAAGGGTGGCAGAGCACCTAAAATTTCAGAAAGTGGGGACTTTATCCAGCTTACAGAACAAGTTATATAAATTCTTGTAATATTTGTTTCTAATAAATGCTTGGGCGTATGTCAGAATTTGGTCTGAGACTAGCTTTTATCCTAAGATACTACCTGGTAACTATGATGTTGAGGCTATAAGGAAAGGAGAGAGGGAAGACCTATAGCTACATATGACTATTCATAGCAATTGATATCAACCAAAAAAAAAAAAAAAAAAAAAAACAACCCAGTACACATGCCCAAATTGGCTATGGTCAGTTCACAACTTGAGCCAAAACAATCACAATAACATTTAGAAAATAAAGAAAATTTGACAAAAATAATGAAGAACCATGACCCTACTATACACCTTCTGTTAGTTAACATTTTAGTATATTTCCCTCAATCAGTTTTTCCATGCATACTTTTTACATTGTTCTAATCATCCCCTAAGTTTATTGTTGCAGACTACTCTTACATATTATTATTAAAAGATTTCTCCATATTATTATATAGTCTTTAAAAACATCATATTTTATTTAATGATTGCATGATATTCCATACAACATAGAATTTTTCAACCATTCCATGATGAAACTTACTAATATTTTGCTATTTTAAGTCATTCCATAATGAATATCACTACATTTATAACTTTCTATTTTTAAATTTAGGGTTACTGTATTGGCATAGATATGCAGAGGTGGATTCGGTGGTCAAAGTTAAGAACACTTTAAAGTTCCTTGACACATGCTGCCCCGTTGCTCTTCAAAAGCAATTCTTAAAAACTCCATTCAGCCTGACTGCATAAAATCCTAAATAACCATAACTTTAAGTTATAGCATGGTTTAAAATGATTGTGCAACACACATAATGAGCTTTGCCTTGTCATTCAGGTAAATCATATCTGTGGCATAGAGAGTCCTACTGGTCAGATAGTTGCCTAAATTTTGTCATAACTAAATTTTCTTTTCCATATATTTACTCAAAGTTATGTAATAGACATTGTGGGGAAAAACTGGGGAAATCTGACTGTGGACTTGATAAGAGGAACAAGTTTCCATTCTAAATGTCTCATAAACTGTAATAGAAAATAATTTAATGCTCAGGGAACAAGAGTCACTTTCTATCAGTCGATTAGAAAAATTACAAAATTTGCAAACTTAAGGCACTGTACACTGCAGGCAATACTTAACTCTGCATCATCAAAATGACACATCATCCCTTAGAAATCACATTTTACACTCAAGAGAGTTTTCATCTATTCATTGGCTAGGAAAGAGTCAATAAAAATTCCTTCTGAGGAGCAACCCTCCACAGAAATAAGTTTTTACTGGTTAAACTGCACCCTATCTGCATTAACTTCCTAAGGCTGCTGTAACAAATGACCACAAACTTTGTGGGTTAAAACAACACAGATTTATCCTCTCACAGTTCTAGTGACCAGAAGCTTGAAATCAAGACGTCAGTAGGGCTGTGCTCCTTCCAAAGGCTCTAGGGGAGAATCCTTTCTCGCCTCTGCTGGCTTCTGGTGTCTCTCCTTGGTTTGTGTCAGCATAACTCCATCTCTGTCTCCATTTTCACATGGTCTTCTCCTCTTTTGTCTGTGTTAAATCCCCCTTTGCCTTTGTCTTATAAGGATATGTGTCATTGGATTTAGGACATACTCAGTTAATCCACGATGATCTCATTTCAAGATCCTTACCTTAATTACATCTGCAAAGACTATTTTTCCAAATAAATTAATACCCACAAGTTCTGAGGATTTAGTGTTTACGTATCTTTTGGGGGGGTAGCTACCATTCAACCCACTATACCATCCAACCTCCATTTAATGAAAGAAATCACATTCATCCTGCAGACTTCTGTTCTCTCCTTTTGAATGGTGAACAACAGTCTGAAGATGTGGAATCTGTTTATAATAAAGAGTTATTTAAACAGCAAGGTCCTACTGTATAGCACAGGGAACTATATTCAATATCCTATGATAGGCCATAATGGAAAAGAATATTAAAAAAATATATATATATATGTATAACTGAATCACTTCGCTGTACAGCAGAAATTAACACAACACTGTAAAACAACTATACTTCAATAAAAAATACATGAAAAAAAAGAAAAAAAAGAGCTGTTATCCTTGGTTTAAACTTATGGTTACTAAAGAAACTAGGTTATTCTAACCAAAAGGCAATTTAGATATTTTCACTTTGGTCCTTTAAAAAGCTCTTCAAATCTTTAGCAATCATAGATAGAGCATGGCAAATTAATAGAGAAATATGATACAATGCTATTTACTGTTTAATTATTTTCATTTCATTAATCCTGATATTTCCTTTGAGTTTTCCTTTTAAGAGAACTTGTGACTTCAAAAAATGTTTTGCCAAATATCGTATATTAACGCATGTATGTGGAACCTAGAAAAATGGTACAGACGAACCAGTTTGCAGAGCAGAAGTTGAGACACAGATGTAGAGAACAAACGTATGGACACCAAGGGGGGAAAACCGCAGTGGGGTGAGGATGGTCGTGTGCTGAATTGGGCAATTGGGATTGACATGTATACACTGATGTGTATAAAATTGATGACTAATAAGAACCTGCTGTATAAACAAACAAACAAAAACAACTAATACTAAACTTTCTTTGGGTTATTTGTATGGAAATGTGTTAATATAAATATTTCAGACATTACATGAAATTTCTAAAAATCTTACATGTTTTGGTATAATGTTATAAGTCATAATTCTAGTTATTACTTTAAAATGTATATCTCAGAAATAACTAAATTTCCTTGTCAATTGCATTATTATGAACTTTTATCAAATCTTTAACCGTGGTCATTTTTAAGTCTTTTGTCATTTACAGACAGTTCTGGGTGTACTCTGATGCTTTTGCAATAATGTTGCTATAAAAGGGTTTCATCTTCAAGGAATTCATGGAAAAGACTCTGACAAGCACAGGTTTCTAGTAACTGACTATACAGCTGAACTGAATGAATAAGCATTTTCAGAACTCTAATGGAAAACTGATGAATTCATAAAGGTGCTAACAAAAGATCAAGATGAAAAAATAAATTAATTACATGGGACTGAGTGAGCTGATGAGGATGATTATAATTTTTGTGACTTTCTGTTTGAATTAAAAAAAAAGAAATCCCTAAAGGACTCAGAGGCAAAAAATATACAAATCAATTTTCACTGCAAAGTAAAGGAGCTGTTACAGTGGAGGATTATTGGACTGAATGTCAATATTATGACACAGTATGAGTGTGTTTCATGTTTGATAATTGCAATCATTGTTGCTTTTCTTGTTGTCATCTATTTACAATGCTTGGTGTCAGTTTATTTATCTGTTGTAAAAATAGAATATAGTGTGTGTGTGTGTGTGGAAAAAAAAAAAATGAGCCTGGAGAGTGGCTTCTATCTGGCTCAGCCACCCTCCTCCCACAAAAATAAATAAATAAATAAAGTTTTGCTTTTCTTGAATATGATAACTCTCGTGATATTATTTACTTAAGTTGCTTAAAAAATGAGTGTGTGTGTATAAAATTTGAGAATTTCTGATCATCTTATAATTATTTTCATTTTTACTTTATAAATGAAAAAATAAACCATTTGAAGTAATTATGCACGATAGACTTTTAAATAAAATTTAGAAAACCCCACTTTATTTTATTTTTTAAAAATATTTGTTTATTTATTTGGCTGCGCCAGCTCTTAGTTTTGGCACATATGATCTTTTAGTTGCAGCATGTGAACTCTTATTTGTGGCATGCGGGATCTAGTTCCCTGACCAGGGATCAAACCAGGGCTCCTGCATTCGGAGCATGGAGTCTTAGCCACTGGACGACCAGGGAAGTCCCTAGAAAACCCCACTTTAAAATATTGCCTTTGGTTTTTATCTTATCTAAAAAGTGTAAGGATTGTTTAAGGGGGTAGAACTCTAAGGTTATCCTCTATGTAATCTTGGACAAGGTACTTTACTTTTCTGAATCTCCACTATTTCATCTGTCAAGTTGGAACAATGCATCACTCACAGGACGAAGTGAGTTCCTCTATGTGAAGCTTCTCGATGTGGATAAGTGTTAGTTTCGTTTTCCTTCCTGAGGAGCTGGTTATATGGGTCCTTATGAGTTAGATAATTCTTTTCTTTTTTTTCTTTTTTTTAAAATTAATTAATTTATGTATATTTTTGGCTGCGTTGGGTCTTTGTTGCTGCGTGCGGGCTTTCTCTAGTGTGGCCAGCGGGGGCTCCTCTTCGTTGCAGTGCGTGGGCTTCTCATGGCGGTGGCTTCTCTTGTTGCGGAGCATGGGCTGTAAGCGCGCAGGCTTCAGTAGTTGTGGCACACGGACTCAGTAGTTGTGGCTCCTGGGCTCTAGAGCACAGGCTCAGTAGTTGTGGCACACGGGCTTAGTTGCTCCGCAGCATGTGGGATCTTCCCGGACAAGGGCTCGAACCCATGTCCCCTGCATTAGCAGCCGGATTCTTAACCACTGTACCACCAGGTAAGTCCCCAATAGTTCTTTTCTTTAATGGCTTCTTTCTGCTGCTTTTCCTATTTCCACAATTTTAGATTTTGTGTTTGCCAGGACCACTGGTAATGCAGTTTAGGCTAAGAGTAAGTAGCAGTCCCAGACAAGCAAATAGGTGTGTTCACTGGCTCAGAGCAGATGCTTGTTGAAAACAGCTTTCCCGGCAATTCTCCTCAGACATGAAAAGCCACCATCTTTCATGTAGCCAGCTCTTCTCCCCACCAATCACTCTCCTGGAAGACAAATAGGAATTAAGGAATCTTGTCTGCAAAGGCCAATTCATTGTACGTTAGGTTATTTTATACCACATAATCTTAAAAGACAAATAACTAGGATCCTAACATAAAGGGATCATACTCTAAGTCTAACAGGAAAGACCCTACAGGTACAGAGATAGCTATAAAATATAGGAATCTTAAAATAGTATGTTTATATTTTTCTTCTCTCAGTATTCATTGTATTCATGCTACTGACATCATATATTTTACTTTATATATGTTATAAATCTGTTATAAACTTCCCGCACTACATTGCTATTATTTTTGTTTAAATAGTCAATTATCTTTTGAAGAGATTTAAATAATAACACAAAACCCCAAAACCCTTGTGTATTGATCCATGTAGCCTCCACTTCCAGGGCTCTTCATTCCTTTGTAAAGATCTATACTTTCAACTTGTATCATTTTCTTTCTGCTGGAAGTCCTAGCACAGGCTTAGTTGTGGCACACGGGCTTAGTTGCTCCGCAGCATGTGGGATCTTCCCGGACAAGGGCTCGAACCCATGTCCCCTGCATTAGCAGCCGGATTCTTAACCACTGTACCACCAGGTAAGTCCCCAATAGTTCTTTTCTTTAATGGCTTCTTTCTGCTGCTTTTCCTATTTCCACAATTTTAGATTTTGTGTTTGCCAGGACCACTGGTAATGCAGTTTAGGCTAAGAGTAAGTAGCAGTCCCAGACAAGCAAATAGGTGTGTTCACTGGCTCAGAGCAGATGCTTGTTGAAAACAGCTTTCCCGGCAATTCTCCTCAGACATGAAAAGCCACCATCTTTCATGTAGCCAGCTCTTCTCCCCACCAATCACTCTCCTGGAAGACAAATAGGAATTAAGGAATCTTGTCTGCAAAGGCCAATTCATTGTACGTTAGGTTATTTTATACCACATAATCTTAAAAGACAAATAACTAGGATCCTAACATAAAGGGATCATACTCTAAGTCTAACAGGAAAGACCCTACAGGTACAGAGATAGCTATAAAATATAGGAATCTTAAAATAGTATGTTTATATTTTTCTTCTCTCAGTATTCATTGTATTCATGCTACTGACATCATATATTTTACTTTATATATGTTATAAATCTGTTATAAACTTCCCGCACTACATTGCTATTATTTTTGTTTAAATAGTCAATTATCTTTTGAAGAGATTTAAATAATAACACAAAACCCCAAAACCCTTGTGTATTGATCCATGTAGCCTCCACTTCCAGGGCTCTTCATTCCTTTGTAAAGATCTATACTTTCAACTTGTATCATTTTCTTTCTGCTGGAAGTCCTTTAACATTTCTTGTAATACAGGCTGAATTGTGATGAATTCCTTTGACTTTTATATCTGAAAAAATTCTTATTTCACCTTCATTTTCGAAAGACGAGTGTACTGGATATAGAATTATAGGTTGATAGATTTTTATTTCTGTATTTTAAAGATGTTTCTCCACTGACTTCTCACGACATTGTTTTTAATGAGAAACCCAACGTCATCCTTATCTTTGTTTTACCATACTTAACGTTGTCTTTGGCTGCTTTTAAAATATTCTCTTTATCACTGGTTTTAAGTAATTTGGTTATGATGTGCTTTGGTGTCATTTTCTTCGTGTTTCTTGGGTTTGTGGTTCATTGAGATTTTTGTATCTGTAGGTTTATAGTTTTCATCAAATTTGGAATATGTTTGGCCATTATTTCCTCAAATATTATTTCTATTGTCCTCTCTCTTTTCTCTCCTTTGGTCACTTGAAGTTATCCCTTAGCTCACTGAGGCTCTGTTACTTTTTTTTCACTTGAGTCCTATTTTGTATATTTTCTTTTGCTATGCCTTCAAGTCCACTGAGCCCATATTCCAGTGTATTTTTCATTCTAGACAATATTGTTTTCATCTCTAGAAATTTGATCTGGCTCCTTATCAAATCTTCCATGTCTTTAGTTAACCTTTCCAGCATATGGAGCACAGTTAAAACAATCATTTTAAAGTCCTTGTCTGCTCTTCTAACATGTGAGTCAGTTTCAGGTCTGTTTTACTGATTGATTTTAATCCTCATTATGGGTCACATTTTCCTGCTTCTTTGCATGCCTCCTAAGTTTTCAAATTGGATGCCAGACATTGTGAATTCACTTTTACTGTGTTCTTAATGTTTGTTCTGGGATACAGTTAAGCTACTGGAAAACAACTTATCCTTTTGGGTCTTGCTTTTAAGATTCATTAAATGCAACCAGAGCTGTGCTTAACTGAGGGCTAACTGTATCCCAGTACTGAGGAAAGACTCTTGTGAGTAGGCTAGCCAATGCTCCATGAATCATTAGGTCTTCCAGTTTGGCTGAGGGGAACAGGCAGTATCCTAGCCCCATGTGAGCACTGGGTACTAGCTTCTCTAATGCTTAGGGTAGCTCCTCTCCCCAGCACAGGGTAGTTTCCTCACACATGCACTGATCAGTACTCTGTTGAATGTTTGCAGAGGCCCCTCTGCAGATCTCCAGAATTTTCTTTTTGTGTAGCTCTCTCCACTCCAGCCCTCTTTCCTGTGAGCTCTAGCTGTCCCGGTCTCCCCAGACTCTCAGCAATGTCACCTCAGTTCAGGGTATCTGTCGGGCTCTGCATCAGTCTCCTCTCCATGTGCTGCGGCCTGGAAACTCTCTAAAGTAGACTGGGATCATTGTAGGGTTCATTTCACTTGTTTTTCAACCCTTGAGTATCATGGTCCTATACTGCCTTGTGTTCTTATATCTTGAAAACTGTTGTTTCATATGTTTTGTCCCATTTGTTGTTGTTGTTTCAGGTGTGATGGTAAATAGACTCACAGTCCATTAACATGTTCCCAAAATAACTATAATAGGATTTATAATAGGATGACTCTTTTAAGAGAAGTACAAATCAAATATTATAAGGATTCAAAAACAAGAAAGAGATGAGTTTGCAGGCTTTTTTGGAGGGAATAGCCCTTGGATCAGGCCTTAAGGTGTGGGTGGAATGTGGACTTGTAGAAAGGGCATACAGGTAGAAACATAGACACAATTCAATAAAGGGATAAGTCTGGGTGAAAGTGAGCCCTACAGAATGGACAGTTTTGTGAAAATGTTTCCAGGAATAATTCTATATATTTCATAACTTATCACAGGAAGTATTCAGTTCTATGGATGAAACACTCTATTCTTACATTTCAAACAACAATCCTTTACAGACTGCTGTCCCAGCAACTATGAAATTACGCGGCCTTCTGTTCAGGTTGTTTGTTCATTCATCAAGAAGGATTCATTGAGGGCTCCCTGGTGGCGCAGTGGTTGAGAGTCCACCTGCTGATGCAGGGGACACAGGTTCGTGCCCCGGTCCGGGAAGATCCCACATGCCGTGGAGCGGCTGGGCCCGTGAGCCATGGCCGCTGAGCCTGTGCGTCCGGAGCCTGTGCTCCGCAACGGGAGAGGCCACAACACTGAGAGGCCCGTGTACCGCAAAAAAAAAAAAAGGATTCATTGAGTGCTGGCCAGTCAGTGTTCTAGGTGCATGGGCTACACTAGTGAACAAAACAAAGATCTCTGCCCTTGTGGAGCTTACATCCTAGGGCAGGAGAGTGGGAGGAAAGAGAGACAATAAACAATAAACTGATTATAGACTCTTTCCACACACCTTAATCACTTTCTTTCACTTAACTCCATGAGGTAAATGATTTAACTTGCTGAGTGACTTTGGTACCAGCCTGTTTCTTACAAATATTCATAGGTGCCCTGAGGGGGTGGAAAGAATTGCTTTTAAAGAGTACCTAATAAAAATAAACTGTATACTCATAGGTTTATATTTAGAACTCAAAAATAGCTTTATGTTTTACTGCAGATGAATAGGGCTTTATGAGTGAATAAATAGGCTGTGCTAATTCGCAGGTAGCTATGACTGAAAGAAGAGTGTAATTCCATCCTGTACACTAAACTGTGCTGTAAAGGAAAACATAAACAAGACGAAAAGACATCCCTCAGAATGGGAGAAAATATTTGCAAATGAAGCAACTGACAAAGGATTAATCTCCAAAATTTACAAGCAGCTCATGCAGCTCAATACCAAAAAAACAAACAACCCAATCCAAAAATGTGCAGAAGACCTAAATAGACATTTCTCCAGAGAAGATATACAGATTGCCAACAAACACATGAAAGGATGCTCAACATCACTAATCATTAGAGAAATGCAAATCAAAACTACAATGAGGTATCACCTCACACCAGTCAGAATGGCCATCATCAAAAACTCTACAAACAATAAATGCTGGAGAGGGGTGGAGAAAAGGGAACCCTCTTGCACTGTTGGTGGGAATGTAAATTGATACAGCCACTATGGAGAACAGTATGGAGGCTCCTTAAAAAACTAAAAATAGAACTACCATATGACCAAGCAATCTCACTACTGGGCATATACCCTGAGAAAACCATAATTCAAAACAAGTCATGTAGGGCTTCCCTGGTGGCGCAAAGGTTGAGAGTCTGCCTGCCAATGCAGGGGACATGGGTTCATGCCCCGGTCCGGGAAGATCCCACATGCCACGGAGCGGCTAGGCCCATGAGCCATGGCCGCTAAGCCTGCGCATCCAGAGCCTGTGCTCTGCAATGGGAGAGGCCACAACAGTGAGAGGCCCACGCACCGCAAAAAAAAAAAGAGTCATGTACCCCAATGTTCATTGCAGCTCTATTTACAATAGCCAGGACATGGAAGCAACCTAAATATCCATCGACAGATGACATGGAAGCAACCTAAGTGTCCATGAACAGATGAATGGATAAAGATGTGGCACATATATACAATGGAATATTACTCAGCCATAAAAAGAAATGAAACTGACTTATTTCTGGTGAGGTGGATGGACATAGAGTCTGTCATAAGTAAGTCAGAAAGAGAAAAACAAATACCATATGCTAACACATATATATGGAATCTTAAAAAAAAATGGTTCTGAAGAACCTAGGGGCAGGACAGGAATAAAGATGCAGATGTAGAGAATGGACTTGAGGACACAGGGAGTGGAAAGGGTAAGCTGGGACGAAGTGAGAGAGTGGCATGGACATTTATACACACTACCAAATGTAAAACAGCTAGCTAGTGGGAAGCAGCCACATAGCACAGGGAGATCAGCTTGGTGTGACCACTTAGAGGGGTGGGATAGGGAGGGTGGGAGGGAGATGCAAGAGGATATAGGGATATATGTAGGGATATATGTATATGTATAGCTGATTCACTTTGTTATAAAGCAGAAACTAACACACCATTGTAAAGCAGTTATACTCCAATAAAGATGTTAAAAAAAAAAAGAGAGAGAGAACGTGGAACTCTACATGTAGAAATAAGACTAAGGCTAGGGGTCTATGCAAAATCTATTCCATGTTCCGTGTTCTAGTCAGTGTCCCTTGCTCCTTTCCTTTGTGTGTGTGTGTGTGTGTGTGTGTGTGTGTGTGAGAGAGAGAGAGAGAGAGAGAGAGAGAGAGAGAGAGAGAATTTCTAAATACCACTATTGTTATTTTCTTTTGAGGTTTATTTTTGCAGGCTCTCTCTCTCTAGGTTGCCTCCATCAACGACTGTCACATTTGAGCACGCCCTCAGTCAGGTTGTGATTAGAAGTCAGACTTCATGGGCTTCTCTTTGTGGTCTTGTAATTGCCTACATGAGAACAATCACTCAAATCAGCTAGAACAATCACCTTTATCAGCTGGAAACCATTTTTTAATTTAAGTGAACACATCAGTTTAAACACATTTATTTGAACAGTTATTTCTGCTAGAAAGAAATTATGTGTTATCCCAAGATGTCTTGAATAGAAGAATGGGATGCATGGTTTTAGGACCAGAATGTGTGGAGATAATTAGAAGACATGCCTTGTTCTCTTTATGTTGCTAAGTGAAATGATGTGAAAATCAATATTTGGTGACCCATTGGAGGAAAATCTTCAAGTCCCAGCCTGTCAAATATTGTTTAACATACTTGCAGCCTTTTATCCTTCATAATAAACTAAGAATGAAAAGCTAAAAAAATAAAAAATAAACAAAATAAACTGTGCTGGCTTCTAACTTGAAAGTTGCTAAACATTTAGTAAGGGCTGGCACACAGGGGCATGCTTATTTTTCTGTCCCTTGAAGTAACACAACTGGAAGACAGCAAATCAGGGACTTCCCTGATGGCCCAGTGGTTAAGACTATGCGCTCCCAGTGCAGGAGGCCGGGGTTCCATCCCTGGTCAGCGAACTAGATCCCACATGCATGACTCAACTAAGAGTTTGCATGCCACAACTAAGGAGGCAGCGAGCCACAACTAAGGAGCCCTCCTGCCGCAACTAAGACCCAGCGCAACCAAATAAATAAATAAAACAAATATTTTTTCAAAATCCAGTTAAGGGCTTCCTTGGTGGCACAGTGGTTAAGAATCCGCCTGCCAATGCAGGGGACACGGGTTCGAGCCCTGGTCTGGGACGATCCCACATGCCGCGGAGCAACTAAGTCTGTGTGCCACAACTACTGAGTCTGTGCTCTAGAGCCCACGTGCCACAACTACTGAAGCCCGTGTGCCACAACTACTGAAGCCCACGCACCTTGAGCCTGTGCTCCACAACAAGAGAAGCCACCAAAATGAGAAGCCCGGGCACCACAACTAAGAGTAGCCCCCGCTCGCCGCAACAAGAGAAAGCCCATGTGCAGCAATGAAGACCCAATGCAGCCAAAAATAAAAATAAATAAATTTATTTTTTAAAAATCCAGTTAAAAAAAAAGAAGACAGCAAATCATGCCCATGGCTACTAATAAAATATGCTAAAAGAAGGCACCCACCTTTCATGGGTTATGCGGCCTCCTCTTTGTGACTGAAAATCTCAGGGCCACCATGCCCTTCTGGACATTATCTCTCAGACTGGGATATTCTTGGAGATCTATGAGGGTTTTTTTTTAAATTAATTAATTAATTTTACTTTTGGCTGTGTTAGGTCTTCGTTGCTGTGCACGGGCTTCTCATTGCAGTGGCTTCTCTTTGGTGCGGAGCACAGGCTCTAGGTGCGTGGGCTTCAGTATTTGTGGCACGTGGACTCAGTAGTAGTGGCTTGCGGGTTCTAGAGCGCAGGCTCAGTAGTTGTGGCGCACGGGCTTAGTTGATCCGCAGCATGTGGGATCTTCCCGGACCAGGATCGAACCCATGTCCCCTGCATTGGCAGGCGGATTCTTAACCACTATGCCACCAGGGAAGTCCAAGATCTATGAGTTTTTAAAAGAACTTTGGCAAGAACTTTTAAATGAAGTTTTTTCATTTACGTGATAATCATGAAAAGCTGATGTGTGTGCATTTGGGGTGATCTAGACAGTGCCCCCTATTGTATAATTCCTGGGGGCAGTGTCCACACTGCGCTGATTTGGGCTTCAGGAGAGCTGTTCACAAAGACAGTGATGTGAAGGGGCCTCCAGAGCAGTGTTGTTCTCTGCTTCTGCATCCTGTTGCTACCTTAAAGCCATCAATTGCATGAGGTTTTAGTGCTGCATCTGCATTTGATTCATTCATTCTACAAATGATTACTGAGAACCCTCTATGGTGGGCTCCATTTTAGGAGCTGGGGATTCAGGCTTGTTCTCCTTAAGACTGTGGTCAGTTGATGTAACAGATAATCTAAAAATAGAGATTTAACCAAATAGGGGGGGTTCTGTTTCTCACATAAAGCGGAGTTCAGAGTCTAGGGCTCATGAAGCTGCTCCAGGAAGTCATCCAAGTCCAGGTTCCTTCTGCAGGTCTGCTGTGTTTCCAGTACAGGGTGTAGCTTTTATTTCCATGACTGCAAGATGGAAGCAGCATTTCCAGGAAACAGGTCCACATTCCAGGGATGAAGAAGGGCAGAGGGCAAAAGGTCAAAGACAGAGAATCAGAAGAGTCGTTTCCTTTAAAGAACATTTCCTGAAGGCCCACCCAGCTTCTTCTGTTTACCTCTCATCACTTGGCCACCCCTGACTGCAAAGGAAGCTGGGCAAATGTGTATTTTAACAAGGCATATTGCCACCCCCAACATACTTTGAGGTCTGTTAATAAAAAAAGAAGGAAGGAAGGGGAAAAAAGAAGGAAGGAAGGTAGGGAGGAAAGAAGGCAGGAAGAAGAGAAAAGAGGGTAGAGAGGGACAGGAGAAGGAAGAAAGGGGAAGGAAGAAGGCATTTGAGTAGGTAGCCAGGAGTATCTGCCACAGTAGTGAGGAAGATGGGTAAGATGAGATATCTGCCTTCAGGCAGCTGACACTCTATTAGGGGTGATAGATGACAAATTTTCTTTATTATCTTTAGCAACTTAAGTTCTATCACATCCAGATTAATTTCTAGTCACATCCAGATTAACTTGATCACATTCAGGATTTGTTCCCTTATTTCTCACTACTGTTAAACCTAAGCCCTGGGATTATGGGCTTCACCATTAAATGGGGAGACAGTATCTATTTCCAAGCTTCTATTTGGTCTGTGCTGGCCTTGGCAGTATTGTGCAACTGTCTAATCCTTGTCTTCTGTTGTCAGCATCTACTCCACACTGGCTGAGGTGACTCTAATTTCTAAATGCACAGTCCAAGACTCTTTCTCATTAACAGCTGCAAAGCTTGGAGCTGTAGCAGCCATTTTGTGACCATGAGAAGACCAAACAAACTACTACTAATAACAACAATAACAACAAAAATGCTATATGCTATGAACAGTGGAGCAAAAACAAAAAAAAAATAGAAAAGTCTGACTCTGTGTTGCCATCATTGAGTGGCTGAACTACCCCTGGAATCACCTACATCTGGACTTCTTAAATAAACAATAAATGTTTTTTAGGTATAAGCCAGGGTTATACAAACTTTTTCAGTAAAGGATCAGATAGTAAATATTTTAGATTTGTGGGCCATTTGGCATTGACAGCAGGAAGAAAACCTGACTCAGCTAATATTTTTTCAACACATTTGCTATTGTCTTACAATCTTCAGATCAGTCTTTGAATGTAAAATTCAAGACTTTATTTGTCCTTGTTTTCAGTTTCCTCTCTCTTTTCCCTTAGGCAATTATAGCTTTGTGTCTTTTGGGGATTTGGGGAAGGAAGGGTGAAGGAATGTGAAGTAATCAATACTTCAAATATCATCCTATCACAGAAATGAACAAGATAATGAGAAGTTGTTATAAGTGATATGAATGGAATAAGCTCCTTGGTTAGGAAGTAAGTTGGGGGGGGCAGGGAGGACTACTTCAGATAGGTCATGTGGGAAGGACCTCTCTGAGGAGGTGATACTTGATCTGAGACTTGAAGAAAAGAAAATGCAAGCCACGTGAAGGATGATCAAGCAGGGAAGGTGGGGCTGAGGGGAGAGCCAGGGGAGAGGGAATAGCATGTACAATGGCCCGGAGGTAGAGATTACTGAATGCATTACAGGAACAGAAAGGAGGCCAGTGCAGAGGGTCTAGGAGGGGAAGAAGAGAGTGGGACAATGAAACTGAGGAGGCAGGCAAGAGCGCTGTTAACCAGGGGGATTGAAGACATTTCAGTGAGGAAGGGAAATGACAAGATATGCGTTATAAAAAGACCACTCTGCTGTGGCCATATAGGAAATGGATTGAAGAGAAATAAGAGTAGAAGCAAAAAACCAGAGATTGTTTCCACAGTCTAGGTGGTTTGTGTTAGGGTGATGACATTGGGAGTAGAAGTGGACTTAACGAAGATACGTTTTGTTTTCTTTGTACACTTATCACTACCTGGCGTTTTCTTATTTGCTTGCTTAGGGCCTGTCTGTCCCCTAGCAAGTAAGGACTTACTGTTTAACTGACTACTGCATGGCCAAATACCTCAACAGTGTCTGGCACTAGAAGAAGTTGGAGGGAATTTTGTTAAAGGAATGAATTATGATTAAAAAATAATAATTTAACCCCCCCACCCCAAAATAATAATTTAACTCCAATAGTGGAGTTTTGCACATTTTTTTTTCTATAAAATATGTTGGAACAGTACTCAGACCAGGAAACACTAGATTATAGGGGCCATGAACTCCCTTAAATTGTATGGTATGAAGTATGTGAACGTTGAGAGAGAGCCAAAAGAGAGAGAAAGAAGTATGAGTGTGCAGACACACATGCACTTTTCTGAGAGAGGGATTATAGCTTTTTTCAGATTTTCAAAGGAGTCCTGGACTTCAAAAACAGGAAAGGCTGTACTCTGGCTTGAAGCATTAGTGGGCAATATTCTAATTTATTGCTAAACATTTCCACATCCTAAGGGCCCTTTCCTCAGATGCTAACTGAAACGTTTCTTTCCTAGAATAAGCAGTTTCCTTCCACTGAGTAACAGCCAAGTCATGACAAGTCCCGGTGCTCCACGTGGTCAGACAAAGCACATGGTGATCTAATTTCCCTTTTTCAATAGCCTTCGGAACTGCCATTTGTCTGAAATGAGAACAGTGACACCTGCTGGTTCCCCTCAGGAACTGCCACCTTAGTCACTCCTGGTGAAAATTTCAGAAACATCCCAAACATATGCTCAGAAAACACAAACTGCTTTTTCCCCTTTCAAGCAGAACAGGGCTTATTATACACCATGTGTGCCTGGACCTGATGGCCCAAAATGGCGGCAGTAAAGTTTCAGGCAACAGGAAGAGGGAAACAAGATGGCAGCATGTAGGTTCGGACCCCTAAAGAAGTTCCCTGAAGTTACCCTACAAAAAGTAACACTTCTGCTTACCCACTTAGCCAGGATTTAGTCACATAGCTCTTAGGAAAGCTGGGAAATGTAGTCTTTATCCTGCAAGAGCGGCAGAGCCACTAAAAATGGTTATTAGGGGGCAACTAGCTATTCCTGCCACAGATTATCCCTTCGACCTATGCAAACGCACGCTTCTTACCACAGAGTAGTATATTCACCCTTCCCCAGGGGAGACACCCCAAATACCCATACCCTTACTGCAGTGAGCTAAAAGTCCAAGACATCTGGGTCTACAGCTCTCCTTCTCAAGAACAAATGTTATTTTTTCACTGTCCAGCAAACAATAAAAGATGTTATCTGCTCCAATACACCCATTGTAAAATGGAGGTGCAGGAACAGAATCACAATTCAAAAATGGAACAAAATGGAAATTACATATTGTCATTGCGTATCAAATACCACTCGGCGGGAATCTCAAGGTCTCCCTACGCTGGCCGTAGAATTTGTTCTTTGGTTAGTCCATGGGGCAGCCCCTGATTCTGCTCTTTGGGGAGAACCCCTTGTCCATTCTTCCCAGGGAAGTTCTTCATTTTCCATCATCCTTCCGGGCTACAACTGGAGCCGCACAGCATAGCTTCCAAAGCTCACACACAGCAGCTTGCCTAGCAGGGTACCTGTCTACACCTGTTATCAATATAATTATTAAAGCTTCCCTTTCTCTCTAAAAAGGACTCCACTTTGGATAATAAATTAATCTTCATTCCTGAACTCAGTTGACAAGGAACTGAATTGTGCCAACCACATGAGCTTGGAAGAGGACCCCAAGTTTCAGATGAGATTGCTGCCCCAGACATCACCTTGAGTTTAGCCAGGTGGGACCCTGAACAGAGGACCCAGCTAATCTGTACCTGGACTCCTGACCCATGCAAACCGAGATAATGAACTTGCACTATTTTTAGATGCTAACTTTGTGATAATGAATTACACAGCAATAGAAAACTAATACACCTTCTCAAACAATGGGATTGGGTGGGAAGGCAATACCCTTACTTTTATCTGCCTTCAGTCTTGCCTGGTTGATGTCATCACTTTGGACCTGCAATCCATAAATTACCAGTGAGAGAATGAATGATCCTGACAATCAGGTTCGGTGGACTTGGGAACATTTTTGGATCAGTAATTAGTGGATGGCAATCCTTGCAAGATTTGATACTGTAAGAAATTTAACTGGGCTTGGCTCTACACGCATCTCAGAAGTGGGAGGAGGAATTAAGTACAGGTGTCTTAATCTTTCTTCTGTCTTCCATCTCAGCTTGTAGAGGAGCTATCTTCAGCCCTAGGGCACAGGTCACCATTCGGAATCTTCCTTGTCATCTTGCCTGTTATTAAAGCCATGCCATTCTAATTCCCAAGGTATTCAGAGACAAGCATTTCTATTTTTGGTCATGGCCCAGCAAGGGTCACCAGCTTTCCAGCCTGCAATATCTGTGCCCTATGGAATCCCCCTAGCCAGTGGATCAATACTCCCTTCCTCTAGGGAGTTATTTCTGATTGTCACAGGATTGGGAGATGTCAGTGGCATTTGGTGCCAGTAGGCAGAGGTGATAACTGCAACACAGAGTGTAATATGAACATTGTACTATATTCAAATGTCAGTAGAAGCCCTGTTGATATACTCTGCCTCTAGCCAACGCCATGTGTTAGGATGCACTTCTGGTACCAAATTCTGTGTAGGATGAGAAGCAGAAGTGATAAAAAAAAAAAAAAAAAAAAAACCCCAAAA
>NW_006777107.1:1030805-1122410 GCF_000442215.2 Lipotes vexillifer
GAGGGATGAGAAGAAGAAGGGAAAAAAAAAAAAAAAAAAAAAAGCCTCAAACAAGAAAACAGCGTGGCTTAAACAAGTTCCTTTCTCAACAAGTCCAATTAGGCAGACCAAGACTGGTAAGGCTCTCTCCATGTCAGGGACTGAAGACTTCAGAGCATCTGCTTTTCAACATTCTATTGGACTCTTAATTACTGTGTTGTAGGTACTCATTAGACATTAGGAAAAGTAACCATTTGCCAAATATGTTGCAAATATGTTTTTTCCTTTGGGTAGTTTGTCTTTTGACTTTGCTTAGAGCATTTTAAACTTACAGAAAAATCTTAATTTTTATGAAGTCCAATACATTTTTATTTTATGGATTCTGAAGGTTTTGTCTTAGAAAAGTCTTCTAATACTCTATTATTCTGAAATTATTTAGAAATTGTTACCATGATTTATTCAAGAACTTTCATGATAGTTTACACCAATAAAACTTTGATCCAATTTTAACTTGGTGTTAACTTGTGGGGGGGATGGGTCCAATTTAACTGTTTTTCCAGCTAGCCACCCTGCTGTCCCAACATCATTTACAGAGTTAATTCATCTTTACCCCCCTGATTTGAGATGCTGCCTTCAAAATCAGGACTGGGTATAAAATTTTATAAAATGTTTTACTGAAAGGATCATGTGTGTTCTCTCCTTTAATATGTTACTGTAGTGAGCTACATTGCTAAATTTGCTAACAAGGAACACGCATTGCATTCCAGTGACAAATCCTACTTGGTCACAATGTAGTATGCTTTATTATTGTACTAAGGAATTTTGCCTTTAACTTTACAGGGAAACAGGGAAATTTCATCAACAGTTTTCTTTTTTGGTTCTTTTTTATTTAAGGTTATGCCAGGCTCATAAAATAGATGTCCATCTATTTGTATAACATTGAAATAATCTGAATATGGAAAGTTTGATAAAATTCACTATAAAACAATACTGATCCAATGACTTTTAAAAGAGATATTAGTAAACTTCTTATTCAACTTATTCTATGGTTATGACCTTTGACATTTTATTACCTTCAAACTGAGTCCTTTCATAAAGTCCCAGATGTGTCAATGTAAGTTGTATAATATTTTAAATGACGAAAAAAAGGATTATGCTGTAATGAACACCTACATACCTACCACCCAGTTTAGGAAACAAATCTTACAGACACAACTGAATCCCTCTATACTGTTCCCCAGCCCCACTCCCCTATGTTCCTCCCAACACATATACTATCCTGCTTTAGCTTTTTACTGTATACATTTGCTGTACATAAAACAATACACACACACATATATATGTAGTTTCAGAGGTTTTCAACTTACACTCAAAACTGTACTTACCTTTTTGCAACTTGCTTTTTTCTCTCAATATTTATAATCTGTTGTATATGATAAGCTCTGGTTAATAAGTTTTTAAAAGCTGTATGCTACCTCGTTAACAATCCATGGTATCTGTATTCATTCTTTGTTACTGGATATTTAGACTGGTGTAAGATTTTGCCAGTGCAAGTCTCTGTCATTTCCTTTTTCTTTCTCCTTCGTAAGGGGGCCCCAAAGGGGAAAGCGGTGCAAGCAGGATTTTCTTTTCTTTAAATTTTGCCTTTTCCTCATTTGAGATACTTTCAGTGTCCTGAACACTGATCTGTATTTTCTTCTGCAGTCTAAAAGAACTAAAGTCTTAGTGTTTACTATACTTAAGACACCTGTAGCTCCTTGGTATTCCTCTTTAGCATTCTTTTGGGAAACAAGGGGCAAGGCCTCAATTTCAGGTAGAAATCTGGAAGAGATCTGCACCAGTGTTCAGATTCTACTAAGTTAGCAAGTTAGCAGCACAAGACTTGAAGTCAAGGAGGAAGGCAGTGATTTTTGTGGTTTAGTCAAGAAGACTTTAAGGGGTATCTTTTAGTAAGAGAACTCCTTGGATATTTATTTGGTTTAAGAGCTGGGCATTCTACAAATTTCCCGAAGAAATCGTCTTCTAAGACATACCAACCAACTTTGTTTCCTTAACAGTCTTCTATTAATCAGATAGTTTTAAGTTCATGTAGTGAAGATGTTATTAGAATGAAAGGCTGGTTTGACATCTGTGACACATGTGCTCTCTAGTCAGTTTGTGACAAACAATGTTAGTTCTCCGATAGTCACACTACAAAAGAAAAATGAAAATCGAGTTTTTAACACTACACGTTACAACTAACATTAAACTAACTAGTACAATTTTCTTAGATTATACCAAAACTAGAGATAAAAATGCTTTAGTATCTTATTAGTCATACTCCAGTTTTATAAGAACACATTTAAAATTTTACCCTTTGTGTTGACTTCATTTTGTACTGTGAAATGTATAAAGAAAGAAACAAAGTCAGATTTCGTTTTCAACTGGATAATGCTATTTGACCTATGACATACCAGAGAGAGTGATATGCTGTTATCTGTATTTTGACGCTTCGATGAAATACAAGAGGATTTCCTGCCTACCAGTTACATGCATACTTACAAAAAAAAAGTGTGCTGAAGTACAGTTTAAACTCGTCCTTTCCAGGAAAACTTCCTTGGCCTGACATCCCTTTAGAAGGATGTCTTACCTTTAACTTACCTTTGGTAAGTTAGGCTTGAAGTGTATCTTGTAAACAACCTTAAAGTATTTTACACACCTTCCTAAATAGGTTCAAGGTGTATGAAGATTCTGATCCCCTCAACCCTTAGGACAGCTGGCAAGCAGCCTCATCTGTTTTTCCCAGACTGTCTTAAAATTACCACCATTTTTCCATACAGGTTATGATGTGAAAAAATTAGAAAACACAGCTATAGTACCATGACTACCTTGTAGACTCCTTTAAGAAACAATTTTATATTCTCCTGACTCTACAGTGCCTAGAACAGTCCTCTGAACAGTGTGATTAATCTTGAATGACCTGACATTAATTTCTAATACCAATTAGGCCTTAAAAGTTTAACTGGTTATTTTAATTAGTGAATATTTTGCATATTCTCTAATAGCTAGCATTACTAGCCAATCCTACAATAAAGCTTTTGCATAATATGCAGAAAGTGAAATTTGAAGATGCCTATACAAAGAGCCTTGTTAAAAAGTTTTCAGTTTCAGGCCCAAAACACTACAACTTAGGAATAGCATGTACATTGTGATTCTGCTTTTAAATAATCTTCCGTAGAGAAGTGAACAGAAATACACCCTCTTCTTAGGAAATTTAATAACATACATGCATTACCAAACTCCTGTGTTTGGCAAAATATGCCTTTATATTTTATATATAGTTGGCAAAAGCGTAAACTGATGATCAGTATGGAAGATATTTTCAAAGGATCTTGCATTATCCCGAAGTTTCTGGTGTGATTAAAAGTCAAAAATGATTTTAATCACAAAAAGGGCCACCCCAATGCTAGAGAATTATCTGTAATTGTCCTTAATTATTTTCCTAAGAATTTCACTTTCCAAGAACATTTTTTTTTCCTGAAGGAAGTGATTTTTTTTGGCCATGCTGAACAGCATGCAGGATCTTAATTCCCAGACCAGGGATCGAACCCATGCCCCCTGCAGTGGAATCTTGGAGTCTTAACCACTGCGCCACCAGGGAAGTCTATCCCAGAACATTTGTAATGAACCAGAACTTCCAGGATACCATTTTAATGCTCCTGTCCCCATTTTAGTTTCCAAAATCCCAAATGAGGAAAAACCTCATAAATATCTTGTCAAATGTATCACGTCAGAACATTTACTTCTATCGTAATTCTTGACTGCAATATACACAGCAAGCCCGGACTTCATGGTTCCTGAACTCCTCTCCTCTCTTACTCAGCCAGTCACCCCCTTGATCATACTTGTCATGACAGATAAGTCTAACTCCTCAAATTCTCAATTTTAAGCATATCACTCTAACCCCCACCTCCTACATTTCCAGGTCATTCCTTCTAAACATATCTATAATACATTGATGGTGCCACATCTTCACTATCCCTCCTCTCCTCTCATGTCCACACTTCCCCGCTTACCTAGCTGAAGTTTCCAGGTTATCATTAAAACCCTGCCCCTCTTCATGGGGGCAGTCAGACTCACTTGGTAAAACCACAACCTTGGTTAAATCCAATTCACCTACTCTGTGCCTGCACTCATGCAGTGTTACATGGCTGAAGAAAAACATTCAGTCATACTTAGTGGTCTCATTAGATTATCACTAACTGAGTAGTCCTCCATTCTGCCTGGCTATCAAAGTATGCTTCCCAGGTCTGTTTGCTCTCCCATTCTTCTGGTCCAGAGCACTCCTCTACCTCCTATCTCCAGTATCTAACTGCTACATGATATTTCCCCCTTGAAAACCAAGTTCCCAGGCCTCCCCAACCCTGAATCTTCCCCAATTTCTCAACCCCCAAATGTCCTTGACATCTCTCACATTCCACAACCAATCCTGGCAAATACACTTGCTTTTATCTTTAACATATATCCATCCAGATATCACTACCTCTACAGCCTACAGCTACCACCACAGGCCAAGCCAGCTTTCTCTCTCCACCGGATTCCTGCAGCAGCCTCCTAATTTTGTTCTAATTTTGCCTTTATCTCCACACTTTGGCCTATTCAACACAGTAGACATTATGACTCCTATTAAAAAGACATCCCTGAGTTTTAGGATACTTTGTGTTTCTAATCTTCTTCCACCTTAATAAAATGCTATTCTTAGACTATAGAAGACGACGTCTATAGCACAACCATTATTTCAGACTGTACCCTAAATTATTTTGATAAATATGACCTTTTACATGCACATCACCTTAAAAACAATTACATAAGAGAACAAACGTATGGACACCAAGTTGGGGGGTGGGATGAATTGGGAGATTGTGACTGACATATATACACTAATATGTATAAAATAGATAACTAATAAGAACCTGCTGTATAAAAAAATAATAAAATTAATAAAAAAATAAAATAAAAACAATTACATATATTTTTACAACAGCATTCTAGGTCATAAAACAGAGTCAAAGTAATTGACCTTCAGGGGATATAATCCCATGATAGCCCAGTTGACACGATTAAGCTAATCAATTAAAGATTCACCTAGTGTTTAGTTCAGAATCATTACCAGACCTTTGAAAATGTTTTAAAAAAGAAAATAATTAACACTGCTAATTCATTTTCTTTCGGAATCTCAATATGACAAAACTTGTATTTTAAAACTAGAAAAAATGATTTAACCAAAAATGTCATAATTTCATATTATATTCTCAATGCTTTTCAAAGCCCAACTGTGATTTTTAAAAAGAAATTAAACAACATGCTTTCATTGAGAGAATTTTTAAAATCTATACAATTCAAGCTAATGAAATATTTTATTGTACAAAATAAAAGTGGTGTTTTTAAAAAAAACATTTCCAGGCCCAGACATCCGCAGGAGTATGTGAGGGAAGGATTCCACTGGAGTATAATAAGCAATACTCAACTGAATGAAACCACAAATCCACCCTCCCTATAGTAAATACTAACATTCACCACAGGCTTGAAATTCCTGTAGCATCAGTAAACGTATTTTTTAAAACATTACAAACATGCTTATGATGCATAGGAAGATGGAAAAATTTAGACTTAGATGCACACCATATGTACTCCCAACTTTTCTAATTTACAACCAGTTAAGAATCACAAATATCCAAAGAAAGTATTTTAAAATAGTATATATGATTCACTGGTAAGTGATTTTTATACTCAAATAAATAGTATAAAATGAAATGTTCTCATTTCATTTTAATGTCACATTGAATTTTAGTACTTTTCAATCCAAGAAAAAAATAAACAGACATGGTCAAGAGTTCAGGATTATATATATTACAATTTGCCTTGTTATAATACATTTGTGGCTTTATGATAAAAATAACTCAGGGACATATGGAAACCAAGCTAATTTGCATAACTGTCACAAGAAAAAAGCATTAAATGCATTTCTGAAATAAGTATTTTCATTTAATTCAGAATCTCAAAACAGCATTAGATCTTGGCCTTTTTTTTAAAAAAAGTTTAGTTAAACACTAAGCTAGCTAAATAACCTTCTTGAAAGGTTTAAACACAATTGATATAGAAAATGCTTTCCCTCTAATCTCAATCTTACATAAATGAAAGAGGTAAGGGGGAAAAGGTAGACAATTTCTTTAGCAGCATATATGGCTAAATCCATCAACCACCTTAAACTAGAATGTCCATTATTGACCCCATTAAAAAGAACTGGGCATATATCAAAAGTTACCCACTTCATAAACCAAAAGACAATAATTTTAGGGTTACGGTAAGTAAAATATTTTTGAAACACTTCAAAAAACTTCTGACATTAAACTAGAGGAATCATGTCTTCATTCTAAGAAAGAAAGGCATAAAAGAAAGTAAAAGACATTTAAACTAAACTGATTTTCAATCTTCTTTGAACAAAAGAAATAAAAAATAATGGTTGATTAGCTAAGCTCTGTGCTCTAACCAAACTAATTAATTACAGTGATTTTAAATGGCAACAGCCCATCTGACTGGGTAGCTTGACAGTTCTGAATACTTTTGCAATGATTTTTTTTTAAAACGCAAAGACACTAAAATGATCCGGTCATGCAATGTTCATCTTATGCATTCTGCATCTCTTTGCCAATCTTGTAGCTAAGGATCTTGTTCCAATCAATCTTAGTGCGTGTAACTGGCAACTGTCGACGTAAGGCTTTGAAAGTAGTGTCCGACATTGTCTGATAATTCTCACTGATGGCAGTCTATGAAAAACAGTAGTTAAAAGTTTAAAGAAATAAAAGGAACAGAACAATGTATAAAACACACAGATGTTTTAGGAAACAGCTTTATTTAAGCAGCCTGTTTCACTGTTTTTAAAAAGCCAAATAAAAACCCCAATATGGTCTTAAAAGCTATTTATAAAAGCAGCTAAAAGAAAAAGCTTATAATCATTTTGAATAATTAAATTTAATAAAATGAAATTATAAATTAGATTTACTATCTGTGTGTCCTCATTTTGGATCTATTTTACTATTTCTCTCAGAACAATTTCACAAATTACTGTTTGCAGTTGAGTGGAAACGTGTCCAATACACAAATTAAATGCTTAAATTCAAGAGTGCAATTTAGAAGCAGGTAAAGAATGTAAAAGAGTACAAAATGAAATACGATCTAAGGAGAGCACATATAATCCAAATGCTTTGGGAAATACCTCCTAAAGTAGAATTTCCAATCAGAAACAAAATAACCATTTAAAATCTTGGCCTATTTTGACCAATACTCAGAAATTACAGTTAGCTAAAACTGAGTTTTAGCTACATTTTCACAAGTTTGCCTTTGAACTAAAACAAACAAAACACACACAAAAAAGACTGTATCTTATTATAATGAAACAATGAAAAAATTCAGGCTTATGACTGAAATTAAAATTTCAGTGCCATTATTTACAAGCAAATATAGATTATACAATATTTTTGAAAATCATACCTGGTATTCATTTTCTGCAGCCTCTACAATCTTTATAAATTCTTTTGCTGTTTGCACCTCATTCTGAATGAAAAACAAAATCAAAAGTAAATAAAATAGTAATTTAAAACTACACCACTATTACTGTTAAATAGGTATGTCAATAGATGTATGGTTAATGATTTCTTTTAATTTAATAACACAGATGGATATTATGACAAAGGAAAAATATTGTAAGATCAATTATTCTAAATTCAAGGGGAACTAGGCAAAAATGTTTTAAAAGTCTACAGAATGAACATGGCTTTAGTATTTTACCGGTTAAGGAAAGCAAAATCTTAATAGTACATGTTGATGAAAAATTCAATTATAACACTTAACAGCATTTCAAAAATCTTTATGGGTAAGATGTTAGCCACAGATTTCTAGTTAATGACTATATTGCTAAATATTTACTGAACAATATTTGCCACCATAATGATACATTTAAAAAATATTACCAATTAGAAAAAGCATATTTTACAGTTTAAGGTGCATTTTTTAGTGTTTAAATATTTTCTGGAAAAAATTTTTAAAAAAATTTTTTATATTGGAATTTTATTCCAATATAACGCACATTTCTTTGCTTCTTTCCTAACACTAAAAGTTAACAACTGTTAAATTGTTAAAATTATCTAACACCTTACTTTACATATATTATTTATATATATTTACACATGTATTTATATAATGGGTACATTTTTTCTATCCAAAAATAGTAAAACAACAATGAAAATCCTCTAAGATAAAGTGAAAAGGTAATTCCTAAAACACTCAGCACAAATTGGCATATTAGTCAAGTTTAATTACTATGACAAGATCTCACAACTCCACAGTCTATAATTTTGTAGACAAATCTCTCTTAGGAAGATTCTTTACTCAATGTCAAACTCCTCAAAGAATACTAAGTACCTTGTTACACAAATAATATTACATAGATACTCACTATATAGAACTATATTGAGTGGAGATCAGACATTAGTAATTATCTTTCCTGGCAATTTTGCAAGAAGAATATTACTTAGCAAGAAAGCAGAAATCACCTAAGTGCTAATGAAAACTTGAAAAAAACCAAAAGAAAAAGCAAAAAAAAAAGAAAAGAAAATCCAAAAATCCCACAGCATTCATTTCTTTTCAGGTAGCATCTGGCCTAACACACTCACACATGTTTCTTAACATTAAATCAAATGCTTTCTTAAATTAAAAATAAAGTTTTAAAAATATTTGTAAGTTAGCTAATTTTAAATATTAGCAGTTGATGTTTATAATATACTAATGCTTTTAGGTATACAACACATTTGATAAACAAATATTTATCAGAAATGTCACTGTTAACATATTATAATATCTTTGGGACAAAAAAATTCTGCAAAGAAATAGTTGCATGTTCAATGAAAAGAATGTGTGAAAAGACCTCTGCAGGGAAAAAAAACCAAGTTCAAAATTTCCAGAATTTGAAAGCTGAACTTCAGAAAAACTTCATTAAATCATACTCCAAATAGAGAAAAAAAATACAATAGGGTTTAAAAGTTAAGTACAGGAGCACAGATGTAAATTTAAAAGCTAAAACTATAAAATTTGTAGAAGAAAACACTGGAGTAAATCTTCACGATCTTGGGTTAAGCAATGGTTTCTACTAATATTCCAAAAGCATAAGTTACAAAAGAAAAAATAAACTGGACCACATCAAAACTGGTATATTCTGTTTTGCAAATGATACTACCAAGAAAGTGAAAAGACACACAGAATGGGAGAAAATATTTGTAAATCATATATCTGATACAGGACTTCTATCAGAATACATAAGCAATAATTACAACAACAGTAAAAACACAAGTCCAATTAAGAAATAGACAAAGGATCTGAAGAGACATTTTTCCAAAGAAGCTATTCAAATGGCCAACAAATACACAAAAAGGTGCTCAATATCATTATCCATCAGGAAAATATAAATAAAACTCACAATAAGATGCAATTAACAGGGGCTTCCCTGGTGGCGCAGTGGTTAAGAATCCGCCTGCCGATGCAGGGGACATGGGTTCAAGCCCTGGTCCAGGAAGATCCCACATGCTGTGGAGCAACTAAGCCCTTACACCATAACTAATGAGCCTGCACTCTAGAGCCCACGAGCCACAACTACTGAGCCTGAGTGCCACAACTAGTGAAGCCCATGTGCCTAGAGACCAAGCTCCGAAACAAGAGAAGCCACCGCAATGAGAAGCCTGCACACCGCAACAAAGAGTAGCCCGCACACCGCAACAAAGAGTAGCCCCTGCTTGCCGCAACTAGAGGAAGCCGCGCACAGCACCGAAGAAACAAAAATGCAGCCAAAAATAAATAAATTAATTAAAAAAAAAAGATACAATTAATACCAACTAGGATGGCTATAATAAAAAGGCAGACGTAAGTTTTGGTGAGGATGTGGAAAAACTGGAAACCTTATATACAACTGATGGGAATGTAAAAATAGTGCAGTAATTTTGGAAGCAGTCTGGCAGTTCTTCAAAAGGTTAAACAAAGAACTGCCATACAACCCAGCAATGCCACTGCTATGTATACATCAAAGAGAAATTAAAACAATGTCTACACAAAAAACAGTATACAAAGGTTCACAGCAGCAAAAAGTAGAAAACAACACAAATGTCCATCAACTGATAAATATATAAATAGAATGTGGTATATGGATTATTATTTGGCTACAAAAAGGAATGAAGTACTGACACATGCTCTAACATGGATGAACCTTGAAAATATTATGCTAGGTGAAAAAAGCCTGTTGCAAAAAATCACATATTGTAGGATTCCATTTACATAAAATGTCCAGAACAGGAAAATCCAGAGTCAGAAAGTAGATTCATGGTTGCCTAGGGCTGAGAGGGGTTTGGGGGAAGGGCTGGTGGGAGGGAACGGGGAACGACTGCTAATGGATACAGGGTTTTTGGAGGATGAAAATGTTCTAAATTACGTCGTGGTGACTGTTGTACAACCCTATTAATATAATACTTAAAAAAAAAAAGAAATTTATACTTTAAATGGGTGAACTGAATGGTATGTGAATTGTTATCTCTTTAAATAAAGCTGCTAAAAAAAAAGTTAGGTACCAATTTCCAATTACTTACCATCTTTAATCTATCTGAAAACACTTTAATCTGAAGCAGAAATACTACTTAAAATGTTAATTCCAAAACCGCTCTAGTTGTATAGAAGTATTATGTTGTTTAAATTTTATTTTGGAATTAATTACTTACAGACACTGTTAGGGAATCTTGTATATCTTTATGACTCACTAGCTGAACATTACCATCTTCATAATAATGAACCTATTAGAAAAAGAAATTACAGAAACCATATTACAGGAGTTATCAAGATCCTCATGGCTTCAACAATCACATCAATGCAGATGACTACCAATTTCAGCTCTAACCTAGTCTTCTCTGCTGAGCTCCTGACCTTAAACTCCAGCGAGCCTCTTCCTGCCCTTAGGCTAGTGAGGAACTAGGTAGCAGTTCCTGCAGTTACTCAGGCAAGCCCTCCATTGACTGGACTGCTGCACATTTCTACCTCATAAATGTTCTACTGGTATCTAAACTCAAGATTTCCAAAATCAAACTCACAGTATTTTCTCCCAACACCACTCTTGTTTTGTGTATTTCCATCAACCATTTAATTCCTCAAATTCAAAGACATGAATTTATTCAATAAACATTAACTGAGTGATTACTATATATGACTGCTACTACAGGAAGTTCTAGAGACACAAAGCTTTTAAAAAGACAGCCCCTGACCTCATATTTCAACACAACACAGTAAGAGGTACGTACAAAGTACATTAGCAATACTCCAGATTCTCTCTGAGACATAAAAAAGGACTTCAGAAAAGAGGTAACACTGTACTTGGGCTTAGTAAAATGAGTTTAACAAACCAGGGAAGGTAAGGAAACTGAGCTTAATAGAGAAGAGCATACTTTAGGAAAGGCCTGCAGGCACTTAGGACTGGAATGTGTGGGAGTTTGGGGAGTAGGAGCTGTGGCTGGCGGAATATACAGGTAGGTGACAAGTCAACCCTGGGCCTTCTATGCCATGCAAATATGTCTGGACTATCTAGTAGGTGAGTGTACCACTAAAATGGTCTCAAGTGGCAAGTAACATATCCAGATTTAAATTTTTTAAAATCACCTTTCTTGATGGCAATGTAAAAAGTGGATTAGGAGATGGCAAAGGGTCCAACCAATCAACAAAATAAAATAACCATTATAAACCAGGCATCATGCCAAGTGCTGAAGATAGAACCAGCCAATCCTGGCTCTCAACAAGCTTTGGCCCAACAGGGGCACATCTCAGAAATCATCCAGGTGAGAGTTAGAGGCCTAACTGAAGGAAAAAATAATGTCAACAATAATGGCTACCATTCAATAAGCACTTTATATCTGGCTCTGTTCTAATCATTTTGCCCATATTAACTCATCTTCAAAAAATTGCATGAGCTATTTCATTGTTGCTGTTTTCTATTTTTTAGCTGATGAGGAAACAGAAAGAGCTTAAATGACTTCCTGATGTCATACAGCTAATAACTGGCAGAGCTGGGATTCAAACTCAGGCAGTCTGGTTTCAGAATCCATGCTCATAACCTCTATTTTCTAGCCCCTAAACAATAGCCACACCAAGACATACAAGTAATAGGATAAAAGACTAGAAATAATGTATACTGGAGTCAAATGATAGAGCAGTGCTTCTGATTCATCTTTATTCCTTTATGGCTCTTAGCATAATACCTTTCATGATAGTTAAGCAACAAATGTATTGAATAAATAAGTGAACCAAGATACAAAGAAATTAGTCAGTATTTTTCTTTAACATATTTAGTAATATTCATATTTAAATCCTCTTAGTTATCAAATTTCTTCTATATAAACATTTGAGCTTACAGAGTCAATTCTAGTGGGTTTCATATAAGAAGCGAAATATAAGTACAGAAGATACTTAAGATATATGTAGTATGTACATGTGTTAACATATATATATACTTATACATCTATACACACACATATATTAATATTATACCTCACTCAACTCCACGCCAATTCAAAAGACAGAACAGCACAACTCAAACTCAGAAGATGCTTGGATGAACAAATTGTATGAAGAGCAGACCAAATGGTAGCATCTAATTTTAGCTGTGCTTTTAGAATCTGTCAGCTATCCTTGCAGATTTTTGATGACTAGGGAATGAACTGCAAGGTTATTTAAAAGATGAAATCAGCACTACTTGTTTTTCCCATTACCTCAAAACAAAGACCTGGAAAATAAACAGTTATTGAGTACTATGAAAATGTAAACATATGAATTAGCTGCTTCTATGCTCAGAATCACCTAGAGATCAGCAAATTCTTTTTATTTCATACCTGAATTTTCAAGATGCCAACCACCTGAGTGGTTGAAGGAGTGATTGTAAACTTCCACTCTGACCTCCAACGACCATTCCTTAAAAATAAAAACAGCAGCTATAAATAAGGTAGGTAAAATAATTTGAATAAATTTTAAGTTCCAGATTTAAATTTCATGCTACAGTATGAGAGAGTGTGGGGGATGGATGCTGGACATTCTTTGTTTTAATCCCTGAAATATTCAAAAGAATCAAGAGGTTACGTTCAGTTATGAGCTACATTTAATCTTCATCCTGCTGATAAGAAATGACCTATATAATGGATGCAACCTCAGAACTCTAAAGCTAAGGCTTAAAATACAGTTCAAAACTACATCAGTTTTCTGACTTATGCTTTAATTAAGAAAAAACTGAATAAATGTTCAGATTACCAGGGGCTTTCATAAGTTTACCATCCAGTGAATGATACAAAGTCCCATAGTTTTAAAAGAATAGATAGTAATACAACATTCTTAAGGAGATTTTGCTATCTGGAAAGAGAAGGGCTTTAAAGGGTTATAAGCATCAAATTTTTTTCCCTTTTCCAATTTTAGGCTTAAAGTTTCCACATAAAAGGCACATACAGGGCTTCCCTGGTGGCGCAGCGGTTGGGAGCCCGCCTGCCGATGCAGGGGACACGGGTTCGTGCCCCGTCCTGGGAGGATCCCACATGCCGCGGAGCGGCTGGGCCCGTGAGCCATGGCCGCTGAGCCTGCGCGTCTGGAGCCTGTGCTCCGCGACGGGAGAGGCCACAACAGTGAGAGGCCCGCATACCGCAAAAAAAAAAAAAAAAAAAAGGCACATACATCCTCCTCCTAGATCCCAAAATGATTTTTGGTATAAAATTGATACAGATTAATCGTAAGAAACTGTGACATTACAAACAAGCAACAGGCATGTTATTCATTTTTGTCTTCCAGATAATTAATTTTATCCTAATTTTTTCCTGACAGCCTTTTCATAGCAACTCCTTTTCTTCTGATCTCTATTTGCTCTTTTGCATACTAAAGACATATTCTGATATACCTGTCAGTTTTTTTTAAAACAGTATATATTTCTAAAACAATCACAGAGCTAATGGATCACTATACTGGCTTTGCTACAGAATTATTTCTGGGTTCCCTTCAATATTCTTGCAGTCTGCCCAATCACAAAAACTTGCAGAATGATAGCACTCTCATACCTAAAGTTAACACTTATCATTTGAAAAGTACTATTATTAGAACAATGTATATGTTCTACAAAATAAAAGATAATTTTATAACATGTTTTGATTTTGAGTGACTTAGCCAAAGTTATCCATTGAAGCTTGATTGGAAAAAGAACTTAGATCTATTCATTTTTATTTCATGATTCCAAAAGAAGTTATTCCTTTTATTTAGGTATTACTATCAAGCACTAGTGAGTTCTAAGCATACACATTTCTGATTTATAATGACAACATACATATATCACCACTGATTGCGAAAATTAAAAAAAAAAGAAAAAAGGAATTCCAAATCAAGTAATCATACCAATTTGAGAACTATTTCAAAAGATCCTTCCAAAGGCATTACTATATAGTAATAGTAAACTGCACTGCATAGACAGTACCCTTTCTTTCATCAATGGAGTAAACAGTCAAGATGTCCTAGCCTTTAATTATATTCTTCCCTTCTCTTCTATTAATGCTTTAATTAGAAATGTGTATTTATTCAACAAACATTTATTAAGCCCCCAATACTGCTACATGTTAGGGAAACAGCAAAGACCAAGAAAAGAATGTCCCTAGTGAAATCTAAGAAACGACCATGACTAGAATCTTCTGATTTTTATGCTATCTGCATTTGAGGTGAACTGAAGTAATTTCCTTGTACCAAAATATTTAGACTTTACTGAGGTTATTGTGATATGTCATGTCTAGCACTTTGGAATGTCATAAAAAATTATCTTTTCCAAAAAGTGGAAGTGATTTTTAGCTTCAATGATATAATGTTCATAGTGGTAGTTTAGAAAAAAAAATTCAGATATGTGAAGTGAAACAGACTAGAAAATTCAAGGACATCATTTTCATTTTATATATGCTAACACTCAAACTGTATTTCTGTAAATTTACTATAACATCTCTCAATATGTTTTAAACTAAAACTTAGTAACGAGTTCCATCCCAACAAAATTGATTTTATTATATATATCCTGGCACAAACAGCACAAATTAATAGCAATTTTGTAAAGACTTATTTCTTAGGATACTGGTAAATTAATGCTACAAGTTTTTAGGCCAAAAATGCAGAAACTACATTTATATCAAGGCCATACAAGTAAGTTAATACAACAGAATTTTTAGGAAACTGCAGCTTGTCATTAAGGCCTATGTTTACAAATAGAATTTATTTTCCTTCAGTGATAATGGATCTCTTTCCTCCTATGATGGTTAAGTAGATGAGCAACCTTGGGCCATAGACCAAAGTGGTCCACAGGGGTTACTGATACCTGCTACTCTACCCTTAACAGCACCACCAACCAACTCGGCTAACAAGTCAAAGACTAATATACTTAAAAGGTAAACACTATGACCATACTTACTCTGATGGCCTTAGAATGTATTATCAAAACGGGAGGATAAAAGTAAAGATTTCATTCAATTCTGAACTTATAAAGTCTTGGAGAGCCACAGAATTTTGTAACAGGAGATATCTCAGAAATAGTCTTATCTAAGAATAAAAAGGCCCAACAACTTGTTGAAGGTCCAAGATGAAGAGTGCAAAACAGTGCTTTGGGGAGCTGGACTTTTACAAGGGATAATCAAATGATTTGTACAAAAATTATAAGGCATGACTGTAATTTGCCTCGCTGGACAAACCATGTCATTACTTCCTCACATTGGCCAACCAAGCACACAGCAATCCACACGAAAACATCTACTTCAGAGTCACCAAAGTTCACGTACCAAAATGCGATCATTCTTCACTTTGTAAGTACCTCTGCCCTCCTCCCCCATGTAAGTCTCATTCAGGAACAACCCCTTCACAGAATGAGCATATGGGCCTGCCAACTGGTCTGCTCACAGACACGCATGTTCCCTCAGAATGCTGCTTGCTAGTCTAAAAACACCCCATGCTCTCCCACCTTCTTTTCACTGAGTGTCAATAGATTTACTGCCACCTTTGAAAGATCAGGTTGATTATGGAACAGATATTTTTCTTATATAAAAAGGCTGAAGTTTTATATTATATTGTTCTTAGTCAATCATACAGAAACAAGGTATAGGCCCAATCAATAAAGAACTACAAAGAGAATAAGCAGTATCAAAATTCCCCAATACACAAAATTCTAACTTACCAAAAGTTTTTTGCTTGAAACTGATGGCTTTCTATGCATGCAATAATGGTCTGCTGTCCATCTATTTTTTTACCATATACCTTGTTGGTAAAGAAAATAAACACAAGAGTGAATTTAGGGCCACAGAATGTCCAACTTTAAACATCTATAAAATACTGAAAATTGTACAGCATTTTGGCAAGAACATATAAAAGAATACAAAGTAGGTCATCATTCCAATACAGTAGCTAGAAAAACAAATACTTAAATATGTACACCTAATCACAGATTCTTAGTGAATCATAAAATAGCTCACAATTAATAAAGTACAATTTATTGGAAAAAAATAACTGTACTCTCAAAATATGCATAAACATCCCACAATCTCAGGGGTTGCCATTTCTCTAGACATTTAAAATAAAAAAGTATTGAGATAGAAGTGAGAAAGTTAATTTACTTACAACTAAGAAAGTTCACTAAGAGAATGCCTGCAATGGTATGATGATGTTATTTCACCTCTTGCCAACTGCTTTAAAAAAGTAATGAATAATTTGTCTTTCGATCGCCTGGGAACAAGTAAGGACTCTCTAACTCAACCTCACCACCTTATTCTTGAGGTATTCTTCCAAAATAATCCTAATCAACACGGTTATAATTCAAAGAACCTGTAAGGTATTTTAGGTTATGTTGCTATACTTCTCAAATAATTATTGAGAGCTAGATACTTAAGGCGACCATATGAATTTTTGTCCTAACCAGGAATCTTCTGAGAGTGAAATGAGGTGGCTATTGGTAATACTAATAATTATGTTGGGACAGCAGGTATAAACCAGGATGTATGGTCATCTTAGGCTGGAGAGGTAGGCAGAGGCCAGGTTCACAGGGCCTTGAAAACCATGTTCAGAAGCCTGGACTCTATCCTAAGTGCAACACGAAATCTTTGAAGAATTTTAAGCAGGAGATTTCATGATCTGATTTCCATTTCAAAAGATCACTGGCTATGGAGAAGATCACAGAAACACAAATGTGGGGGACTAAAAAGCATAGCTAGGCACAGTCTATGAAAGAAAAAAAAGTACTCCTACTTTCTATCATATTTTATCCTGAAAATAAAAAATAGGTTAAACCTATGAAAGAGCCACATTTAAAACCTTAAGAAATTTGATTATAAAACACACGAGGACAGAGTTCACTTCCCAATAATTTTATTTGTTCTAAGATTTTGTAATTTAATGAAAAGAAGTTTGATGCAAACTTAGGGAGATGAGTCATGAACATGACATTAAAGAATCTCATCATATCATGTTCCTCAAATCAATGTATGAGAATTACTACTTGGATTTAATTCAAGGTACAACCATTTTTCCATTTTTGACTATCATAATACATTTACTATTTAAAGTTTCTTGAAAAAAATAAATATTCTTAGAAATACTTACTTCAAAAAAAGGAATATTAAATTATAATGTCCATTCTGTAAGTTACTATAAATTTCAAGATATCACAAAATCACCGTCATATTTACATAATACAAAAGAAAAAAGTGCACACTGGATAACTTACAGTGCAGACCCCATTTGGATAATGTTCTTTTACATAAGCTCGCAGAGCAGCTTCTACTGAAGTTCTCCAAGATTCAATTGCATTTTCTGCTTCGTATGGTCTTGGATCAGTTGCTTCCTTTCTTAAGTGATCAAATTTGAAACAGATTCTGTTTTTTGGATCCAAAAACTTTCCATTTCCCAGGTCACCATGTTCTGTAATCAATACCTTCAATGATGCAATGAATTTTGGAAAAAAAATATTTAAAATAGCATTTAAATACTGATACATTATACATTGACTTGAACTTTTTCCTTAAAACTATAAAATAATTCTATTCCAAGCAACTGGTTTAACTATATGGCCCAAGTATAATACTTCAAATGAGTAGACTATAAAGACAATGAGGCTGCTCTCATGCAGCTCAGATCAGTGGATCTGATTTTCTCCCAATATAACATCCAGCTACCTGATGGGAGAAAAAAAATCCATCGCCTAATACCCTGCTGGAGTCAGGTTTTGTTTTGTTTTTGAGAAATATGGACAGTTTACTATTTCTGTTAACAGTCTCCAGTTCCTCAAAACTAAGGAACTGGTAATAACCTTCACTGAGAACGGTTACAAGTGAATGTTTTGTTTTGTTTTGTTTTTTTGCTGTGCGCGGGCCTCTCACCGCTGTGGCCTCTCCCGTTGCAGAGCACAGGCTCCGGACGCGCAGGCCCAGCGGCCATGGCCCATGGGCCCAGCCGCTCCGTGGCACGTGGGATCCTCCCGGTCCGGGCCACGAACCCGTGTCCCCTGCACTGGCTGGCAGGCCCCCAACCACTGCGCCACCAGGGAAGCCCCAAGGGAATGTTTTTAATCCACTTAGAATCCTCTTCAGTGTGTCCTACATTACTGCTGGGCCCACAATCTCATCTACTGTTAAGTGCCTGCTGCTTGTTTTTATTAAGATAATCACTGACAGTTGTTTTCAACTGACTTCCAAATTTTAACAAATGTAATTTCTTCATTTATGTGCATTTAAATTATAGACGCATAAATTTGACATTCTGTGCTTTCTTTTAAAAAATTTCGCTCTTTTTCCTCCCCATGCGACTCTCCCAATCTTTGACTCTATACCTATGTCAGGACTCCCCTATCCCTTTGATGTAAATTATGCAAACACAGGATGTACCCTTCTGAATTTTTTTCAGTTATATTATCCTACACAGATAAATACATATACGTCTATATATACATACACACACATCCAGGGGTTTTTATTGGCCACTTTTCTACAAGAATGGAATGAAAATGCACACGTATTTTTCTGCATCTGGTTTTTTTCACATCAACACTTTATAGAAATCCTTCAGAGTCAACTGGTAAACCTCTCATCATTCTTTTTAATGGTACTATCCCATGATGTGGGTATAACAATTTATTCTGCCATTCCACTACTGCTGGACCATCTCTTTATTTCCAGGCTGTTCTCTTTTTGGAAGGAGGGATAGGCACATTAAAAATGTTAAAGTATTATTGCACATATATTCTAACGTACTAATGTTTCTATTTCCACTGGATGCTTCTATTTTTCTTAGATAGATTCTCAGCAGTGAGGACAGTAAAGGGTTTGTATATTTTTAATTTTTAATACATAATTAGACTGCTTTCCAGAAATGGCTGTGACAATCTACATTTCTGCAAACAATATATGAGATGCTTCCCTTCACATTATCACCATCAACAGGTATACAGTTCTTTTTTGAGTCTGATGAGTATAAAATACATCTCATTACTTTAATTATATTTCTCTGGCTCACAGGTCTAAATATCTCCAAGTTTGTGGGCCATTTTCTCTTCTGTGAGCAAATATTTTTTAATATTTTTCATCTGGGTGGGTTTTTTTCTTACTAATTTATAAGAGTCCTTTATTTAAGGTATTTGTTTTATTCTACAGTTAAAATAATTGATATGTAGCAAAATGTCCATCTTTTCTTTTATAGTTTCTGGGTTTCCAGTCTTAAGATGGTTTCCTCTGCCCTTAATTATACATGTAGACTCTTTTCTCCTAAAATTCTAGTCATTTTACAAATTTTTAATCCACCTGTCATTTATTTCTATATATTGTAAGACAGAGGACTGGTTTAACTATATGGCATATGTAGTTGATAGAAACCAGTGGTACCAATACCCTTTATTATATGTCTGTCTAAATTATAACCTTATCATGTATAAAAATATTCATATATTTTGGGACTAAATTCTGGCTTGATATGCTGCTCTACTGATCTATTTGTCTACACAATACCACGCTGATTTGACTTTACATTGGTTGTAAAGCACCTTCTGCTAACTAGCAATGCAATTGTCTCTCACCACTCTTACATTTTCTTGTGCTTCCTCAAGCATGTTTTTCATATAAAGTTTATGAAAATTTTGACCAATTATAAAACTATCAGGATTCTAATCAAACTGCATTAAATTCATATTTTAGTTTTTAAATAATTTAACTTTCTACCTCAAAATGGAATTCAGTGTGCTCTTCCATTTGCTCAGAAACTGTTTTATGTGTTTCAAGATAACCAGCATTTTCTTCACAATCCTATGCATTTCTTGTTAAGGTTTATGTTCAGTATTACCAGTATTTAAAATGAAACTCCTCCCTCTCCAACCACTACTAGTGTAAAGTCCCTACTTGCCACAATAGAGGAAAAGTTAATGCATTTTGCACACTTACCTTAAATTCAGCCATCTCACAAAATTCTATTAAGTCTAATGGGTTATTTTGGTTGGGAGGTTAATTTATGGGAGTTTCTCACTATTTCTAGATATATAAATCATGTCACCTAAGAGTTTTCTGTTCTTTTCCAAAGCTTTAAGAGTTCTCATTCTCTTGTCTTATTTGCTATACTTCCATTTATGATAAATAATAATGGTGATAAGTTGACATACCTGGCTAATTTTCTATGTTAACTAAAATTATATTAGTGTTTACAGTTTGATATTTACTACTGTTTTTCGTTAAACAGTATATTATATTTAAGAGGTTTTCTTCTATCCCTATTTTACTTAGGGTTTTTGTAATGAGGATTAGCTGCTGGAGTTTTCAAATCCCTTTTCACTGTCTATTGATGTATCATAAGGTTTTTCTCTTTATTTGTTGATTAAGCGATAAGAGCAATATATTGCCTTACATGGAACCACTCCTGCATTCCTGTAATAAATTCTATTTAGTCTTGGCACATTATTCTTTTGATATATTTCTGGATTCTGTTTGTTAATACCTGTTTAAAGTTTTAAAACCTATAGTCATATGTGAGATTAGTATAGTTTGCTTTTTTTGTTTTATATTAGGTTTAAGTATTAAAATTACAGTAGGTTCATAAAATGAGTTTGAGAGCTATCCGACATTTTAAAAGGATGCATCCCCAGATCCAGCAATTCTTTTAGGGATTTACCTTAACAAAACAATGGTCCATGTGCCCAGAGGTACAATGATGTTCAGTACAGCACTGTTTATAACAGTTAAAAAAAAAAAAATCAAAACCACAAAATCTCCCAAGGAAAAAAAATTTAAGAGCTTCATGAAATGAAACACTACATGCCTTTATATGTATGTGTGTGTATACACACATGCATAAATCTATCTACCTACCTACCTACCCACGTTTACTTTTTCCCTTCAGTTATAAGTCATCTTCTGTCTGGTCTCTCTTTTTCCCCTATAACTACGAGACTACATATTACATAATGAATAATGCCAAATGCAAGCTTTAATATAATTTTCCACTGAGAACTAATTGTTACTACTCTCTCTTATGTTTTACCTCCAGTTCCTTCTTCATATTGTTTTATATTAATTGTGCTTCATGTAAGCATGATAGAAACACAATCACTGTTCAATTACTAGTAACTTTAAACCAAAAAATAAAAACTAAGAATGCTAGTGACTTTTGGGGCTTTTCTTTGCTTAGCAATTCCAACTTGCACTTTGGAAAGAACAGATTTAATAATTACTAAATGCTAAGTTACTCACATGAAGAACTGTAGAATTCCAGAGCAACTAAATTATGACATAAATCTTACTAATATAAACTCTAGATTTTGGATTAATATAGGACTGATTTTTTTCCTATAAAAAACAAGAAAGTAGATTTAAAGCAATTATCTTCTAAAATCTTAAAATAATTACATTTGAGTATTTCTAAAAGGAACTTTCTGCTAATAGCATTATTGGTCTCAACAAAAGAAACTACATTTTCAATTACTTTGCTCCTAAGTGGCAATGATTAAAATGAATGCTTTTTTTTTTTTAACCTTTAAACATACCACTTCACAATTCTTGCAGGATACACTAACCATTATAAATGAAATAAAGAATATCAGATCCTGTGTTTACATGAAACATACCTGATCTTCATAACCTTCAATTTTTACTGGAGTAAACTGGTCCAAGTTATACTGTGCAAATGCACTAAAAAAGAAAAGGGTCAATTATTTAAAATTACGTATTTAATGTTCTTAAAAAAATCGCAAACAATTCACTGTCAAATAAAAGTCTCCTGCACTGCACATGGCAAGTTAAATAAAAATGTAATTCTCTACTACTGATCTTATATTAGGTATAAATATTATATAGGTATGGCTTTTTAAAAACCGGTGACTGACATCCAGCTTTCAATGCTTAGCAAAAAAATTAAATCAGTAAATATAATCAGTCCTTTCCTTCAAAACCCTGAAAGTAAAGGTTAGCCACTTATAAGACACATATCCAACTATTCAAGTATATACTAACATTTAGTATACAACATACCGGGAAACAGAGTAGGTGCTGTGAGAGATGCAAAGAGTAATTAGACAGATCAAAGGGCTTACAGTTGAATAGGAGCTATGATAAACATAATCATAACACAAAGCAGAAAGTACCATAAGAGAATGACCAATAAACATCACAGAGAATATATATTTTTAAAAACTACATTCTGTTGAGGCAAGGGTAAGAAGAAAAGAGAATCAGGGGTGATATCATAATGGAAGTGATACTGAGAAATGGCCTTGAAATAATGGGTAGGCTCTCTGGTCTTGCAGAAATTGGAGGGATGAGAAGAGTAATTCAATTAGAGGGACCAAGATGAGCAAAATACAAGTGGAGAAGATAGGTTAAGTCCAACATCATAGAAAGCACCAAGCTCAATGTCTGGCACATAGCAGGTGTTCGGTTATATTTACTGCCTTCAACTGAAAGGCCCTGCATCATGGAAAAATTACTTCATTTGGGAGGCAAAGCAGAATTAAAGAAGCTTTTTGAGAAAAGACAACCGTGAACTACTTCTGAAGATTAATTTGGCAGCAGTGTATATGACAATTGGGTGGTGGAGCAACTAAAGCCAGAAAAGCAGTTGGGCTATCATTAGGCAAACGTCCATGTTAGAACAGCTGAGAGTCTGAACTAGGAAATGGTGACGAGATAGATCCAAGAATAAAGCCTCTCTCTACTTTCATATGAGTAAAGAATAATGCATTACATAATTACATAATACATTTGTAGGAAAAACCCTCATAGCACAAAAGAATTACCTAAAAAATAAAGATCACACTGTATTTTATTAAGTCTATAACCTAGGAAATTTCTTCCACTTACTATGAAAGATAGTGAGAATTTTAAAATTTAGGAGTACATCTCTAAATCTAATCTACTTGGAAGCTTTTCAGATTACTCTGGATGGTAACATGTCCACTGAATTTTTAGGTGTTAGCTACTGAATCTTCTCAAGAGAGGAGATTGAGCAAGGCATTACTGATGAGTTAACAGGAGACTAGTAAATGTAAAAACAGCAAAGTAGGATTAAATTCCTAGCTGTCAAATTCCTGACACTGCATGTCAAAAAAAGATGGGGGTAAATGTAGAAATGTATGGAGGGAAAGGGAGATTTTCTTTATTCATTAAAACTGTAATTTTCTTAGGAACAGCCCCAACATACCCAGGCAGTTACTATCCCTTAAATGAATTTATCTCAAAAGTACGTTTGAGATTAAAAAGTATTCTAAATCACTTAGAATTTCGGGTTCCCTTTCCAGTAAGACATATTTAAATAATAAATTTAGATAGTAATTTGGTCTTGGGTCCTTTACTGCTCATATCAAACCCCGTTCATCTATAATCTGGGAGTGGGATAAGAACAGGAAATCTGAAAAGAAGACAATGAATATGAAATAAGTAAAACTGTATCTTAAATGCTCAAAGCAAGTTAAACAGGTGACAATTATGCAGTATGGCAGGAAAGGTACTCATTAGCCTAGGAGTCAGTCTACAGAATATCTAGGTTTTGTTCAAACCCTGATATTAGCCAGTACGGGCCCCACTTACCATATCCACAAAAAAGAGGGGTTTGAACTAGATGACTTCCAAGTCCCTTCTAGTTCAGAAAACTTACTCCGTTTACCCACTCATCATCCATTTACCTACCCCTCCACCCATGCAAATATTTAGGTGTTAAGCACTCTATTAGACACAGTGAAAACAATAATTTCTCTGCCCTTGTAGAGTTCTGTAGCCCAATCACCCATTTCTAAGTCACCTGTTCCTGTATTTAGATTTTTTTAATACCCTTTACCATTAGTCATTCACATCTTATACTTTTCACCATGTGTTTCCACATCATCTCTCTTATTTACTATTTGAATTGCGTTCATCATTTAAACTCAGCTCAAAAACCATCTTTAAATAGAAATTTTAAATTTCTTCCTTTGGGCTGCAAAGGTCTTTGATATGCCTCTATATTTTATTTCAGTTGGCCAGAAATTCAACATGTCTGACTCCCCACTGGAAAATCCCTAAGAGGTTTATTTGTCTCATCATCACAGTGAAGTCTGGCATTTGTATGTCTGTTGAATAAAAGGCTGTTTCTGGATATTTCAAAGTTTTCTAGACTTGAGAGTACCAAGTCTTCAGTATGCCTAATTTTACTATGAAATACACTAAATTTTATGCCCTTCAGTAAAGATGTTCCATTAGAACCACTTTTAAGAATAGCCATGTTTTTCCCCCCCTTACAAAAAGATAGGAAGAAGAATTTCTCAAAAATAAATTTAAAATTAAAAGAGTTAAAGCAACAGGAAAAAGGTGGAAGAATGGAGGAAAAGAAGTACACAGAAGGAGCTGTACTTGTATAAAAGAAATTCAGTATCAAAAAATGCAATTGAAGAAGCAATAGGACTATGGCTATGCACTTACTCTGGTGAAACTGCCACTAGGACACATTTTAAATGTTTTTATAATGCTTTCCAAGCTTATGTTATATAGGTCTGGACAGTCTCAATGACAGGTGATACATTATCTTTTGAGGATGAAACCAGGTTTGGAGGTGTTTCAGAAGTAATTCAGAACCAAGTCAAGTGAACAATGGGGGTAACAGCATGTTTGTTTGAAAATTATTTCAGACAGGACACTGTTAACCAGAGTAATATAATTCTAAAGTCAATCAATGATTTAAGCTGTATTTCTGTACTTCACAGATAACTTCAGATGTCTGCAAAATGAATTTGAACAAAGAGTTTTGAGAAATTCTTCTGTACAAAGACTACTACTGAAGTCAACAAAAGGAATCAATTCTTTCTCTTCTTGTTCATCTAGGTAGCAATCACTTACTGAGACTATAACCACATGCAAGAAAACCTGAAGTGTCTACGGAAGGTTTTGATGTTTTTTGAGGTCATACTATAAACATCTTGTTTTATCATTAGGTACTGATTTCCTCAAAGACTAATCTCCTTAAAAGATCAGAATATCAGGCATTTAAATGTATATACCTCTTGAAACATGGACGAAGACTGTCCCTGAAATTTGGTTCATAATAAAAGAGAAATATAGCTCACATTCCAATTTTTTTAAAAAGAACTCCAATTTATTTAAATGTAACAGTCATCAGATAAATACTCCTTTGGACAAATAAAATTTCAATGCTTTCATCATTTTTTATTCAAATGTGTAACTGTTTCATACCACTTATATAATTATGAATATTTTTCTGACCTTCATTAAACTTTACTCTGTAGGGGAAAACTCTTCTTTCAACAAACAACTTTGTTACAAAGCAGAAACTAACACACCATTGTAAAGCAATTATACTCCAATAAAGATGTTAAAAAACAAAAACAAAAAAACGAAGTTTCTCATTTCCTTAACTTTAAAAAAAATTCACTAATTTTTGCACCTACATGAAACAACCCACACATTTATTTACCACAGAGAACTCAGAGGAAAAGGTTACTTTGAAAGTACTGGGCGGGGGGGGGGGAGGCGGAAGATGGCGGGAGAGGAAAACGCGATCACCTTCCTCCCCACAGATACATCAGAAATACATCTACACGTGGAACACCTCCTACAGAACACCTACTGAATGCTGGCAGAAGACCTCAGACCTCCCAAAAGGCAAGAAACTCCCCACGTACCTGGGTAGGGCAAAAGAAAAAACAAAGACAAAATAATAGGGACGGGGCTTCCCTGGTGGCGCAGTGGTTGAGAATCTGCCAATGCAGGGAACCCGGGTTCGAGCCCTGGTCTGGGAGGATCCCGCGTGCCGCGGAGCAACGAGGCCCGTGAGCTACAGCTACTGAGCCTGCGCGTCTGGAGCCTGTGCTCCGCAACAAGAGAGGCGGCGATAGTGAGAGGCCCGCGCACTGTGATGAAGAGTGGCCCCCACTTGCCGTGGCTGGAGAAAGCCCTCGCACAGAAACGAAGACCCAACACAGCTAATAAACAAACAAACAAACAAATATTAAAAGAATAGGTACGGGACCTGCACCAGTGGGAGGGAGCTGTGAAGGAGGAAAGGTTTCCACACACTAGGAAGCCCCTTCACGGGCGGAGACAGCGGTGGCGGAGCGGGGAGCTTCGGAGCGGAGGAGGACAGCACAGCAACGGGGGTGCGGAGGGCAAAGCGGAGAGATTCCCGCACGGAGGATCGGTGCCGACCGGCACTTACCAGCCCGAGAGTCTTGTCTGCTCACCCGCCGGGGCGGGGGTGGGAGGCGTCTGGGACCTGAGGCTCGGGCTTTGGTCCGCTCGCAGGGAGAGGACTGGCGGCGTGAACACAGCCTGAAGGGGTTAGTGCACCACGGCTGGCCGGGAGGAGTCCGGCAAAAAGTCTGGACCTGCCGAAGAGGCAAGACACTTTTTCTTCCCTTTTTGTTTCCTGGTGCGCGAGAAGAGGGGATTAAGAGCGCTGCTTAAAGGAGCTCCAGAGACGGGTGCGAGCCGCAGCTAACAGCGCGGACCCCAGAGACAGGCATGAGATGCTAAGGCTGCTGCTGCCGCCACCAAGAAGCCTGTGTGCAAGCACAGGTCAATCCACACCTCCCTTCCGGGGAGCCTGTGCAGCCCGCCACTGCCAGGCTCCCGGGATCCAGGGACAACTTCCCGGGGAGAACGCACGGCGCACCTGAGGCTGGTGCAAAGTCACGCTGGCCTCTGCCACCGCAGGCTCGGCCCACATCCGTATCCCTCCCTCTTCCCAGCCCAAGTGAGCCAGAGCCCCCGAATCAGCGGCTCCTTTAATCCCGTCCTGTCTGAGCGAAGAACAGACACCCTCAGGCGACCTACATGCAGAGGTGGGTCCAAATCCAAAGCTGAACCTCAGGAGCTGTGCGAACAAAGAAGAGAAAGGGAAATTTCTCCCAGCAGCCTCAGGAGTAGCGGATTAAATCTCCACAATCAACTTGATGTACCCTGCATCTGTGGAATACCTGAATAGACAACCCATCATCCCAAATTGAGCAGGTGGACTTTGAGAGCAAGATTTATTTTTTCCCCCTTCCCTCTTTTTGTGAGTGTGTGTGTTTCTGTGTGAGATTTTGTCTGTATAGCTTTGCTTTCACCATTTGTCCTAGGGTTCTGTCCATCCGGTTTTTGTTTTTAACTTTTTTAAAAAATTATTTTAAATTATTTTTTATTTTAATAACTTTATTTTATTTTATCTTACTGTATTTTATCCTCTTTTCTTTCTTTTCTTTCTTTCTTCTTTCTCTCCTTCCTTCCTTCCTTCTTCTTCTTTCTCTCTCTCTCTCTTTCTTTCTTTCTTCTTTTTTCCCTTTTATTCTGAGCCGTGTGGATGAAAGGCTCTTGGTGCTGCAGCCAGGAGTCAGTGCTGTGCCTCTGAGGTGGGAGAGCCAACTTCAGGACACTGGTCCACAGAAGACCTCCCAGCTCCACGTAATATCAAACGGTGAAAGTCTCCCAGAGATCTCCATCTCAACACCAACACCCAGCTTCACTCAACGACCAGCAAGCTACAGTGCTAGACACCCTATGCGAAACAACTAGCAAGACAGGAACATAACCCCACCCATTAACAGAGAGGCTGCCTAAAATCATAATAAGGCCACAGACACCCCAAAACACACCACCAGACGTGGACCTGCCCACCAGAAAGACAAGATCCAGCCTTCTCCACCAGAACACAGGCACTAGTCCCCTCCACCAGGAAGCCTACACAACCCACTGAACCAACTTTAGCCACTGGGGACAGACACCAAAAACAACGGGAACTATGAACCTGCAGCCTGCAAAAAGGAGACCTCAAACACAGTAAGATCAGCAAAATGAGGAGACAGAAAAACACACAGCAGATGAAGGAGCAAGGCAAAAACCCACCAGACCTAACAAATGAGGAGGAAATAGGCAGTCTACCTGAAAAAGAATTCAGACTAATGATAGTAAAGATGATCCAAAATCTTGGAAATAGAATAGAGAAAATGCAAGAAACATTTAATAAGGACCTAGAAGAACTAAAGAGGAAACAAGCAACAATGAACAACACAATAATTGAAAGTACCGTTGTTACAAGTTCATAAACATTGTATATTTTCTTTACTTCCGTAAGACTTTTGTCAACATGCTATATGGTATTGTAAAGAAAACTAATTTTACTTGGGTATATAAATAATTTTAAAAGGTTTAAAGAACTTAGGAATAAGAGGCCATTCACCCAGAAACTAATAACTAAAATCAAAGATATCAAGTAAACTGATTTTTATTATGTACTTTAATATAATACTTAATGGGTGGAAGCAACCCGACTGTCCACTGACATGTGAATGGATAAACAAAATGTGGTGTGTGTGTATATATATATATATATATATATATATATATATATATATATATATATGTATGTATGTATATAAACACACACACACATTCAGTGTTAAAAAGGAAGGAAGGGCTTCCCTGGTGGCGCAATGGTTGAGAGTCCGCCTGCCGATGCAGGGGACACGGGTTCGTGCCCGGGTCTGGGAAGATCCCACATGCCGCGGAGCGGCTAGGCTCGTGAGCCATGGCTGCTGAGCCTGCGTGTCCGGAGCCTGTGCTCCGCAACGGGAGAAGCCACAACAGTGAGAGGCCCACGTACAGCAAAAAAAAAAAAAAAAAAAAAAAAGGAAGGAAATTCTAACACATGCTCCAACATAAATGAACTTTGAAGACATTCTGCTAAGTAGAATAAACCAGTCACAAAAGGACACATACTGTATGACTCCACTTCATACATTAAATAGAATGATGGTTCACAAGGGCTAGGAGGAGGGGAGAATGGGAAATTATTGCTTAAAGGGTATGGAGTTTCAGTTTGGGAAAATAAAAAGTTCTGGAGATGGATGGTGGTGATGGTTACACAAAAATGTGTATGTGCTTAAGGCCAAGGAACTGTGTGCCTAAAAATGGTTAAAACGTTAAACTTCATACTAAGTATATTTTCCCCACAATAAAAAATAGTAAATACAAATTGCTATTAAAAGATAAAAGTGGGCTTCCCTGGTGGCGCAGCGGTTGAGAATCTGTCTGCTAATGCAGGGGAAACGGGTTCAAGCCCTGGTCTGGGAGGATCCCACATGCCGCGGAGCAACTAGGCCTGTGAGCCACAACTACTGAGCCTGTGCGTCTGGAGCCTGTGCTCTGCAGCTGGAGAGGCCGCGATAGTGCAAGGCCTGCGCACCGCGATGAAGAGTGGCCCTCGCTTGCCACAACTAAAGAAAGCCCTCCCATAGAAATGAAGACCCAACACAGCAAAGATAAATAAATAAATAAACTCCTACCCCCAACATCTTCTTAAAAAAAAAAAAAGATAAAAGTACATAAAAGACCCCTAATAGCCAAAACAATCTTGAGAAAGAAGAACGGAGATGGAGCAATCATGTTCCCAGACTTGACTTATACTATGAAGCTACAGTAATCAAAACAGTATGGTGCTGACACAAAAACAGATACATAGATCAATGGAACAGAATAGAGAATCCAGAAATAAATAAATAAACCCACACACTTATGGTCAATTAATCTATGACCGAGAAGGCAAGAATATAAAATGGAAAAAAGACAGTCTCTTCCATAAGTGGTGCTGGGAAAACTGGACAGCTACATGTAAAAGAATGAAATTAGAACACTCCCTAATACCATACACAAAAATAAACTCAAAATGGATTAGAGACCTAAATTTAAGACCAGACACTATAAAACTCTTAGAGGAAAACATAGGAAGAACAATCTTTGACATAAATCACAGCAAGATATTTTTTGATCCACCTCCTAGAGTAATGGAAATAAAAACAAAAATAAACAAATGGGACCTAATGAAACTTAAAAGCTTTTGCACAGCAAAGGAAACCATAAACAAGACAAAAAGACAACCCTCAGAATGGGAGAAAATAGTTGCAAACAAATCAATGGACAAAGGATTAATCTCCAAAATATAAACAGCTCACGCAGCTCAATATTAAAGAAACAAACAACCCAATCCAAAAATGGATAGAAGACCTAAATAGACATTTCTCCAAAGAAGACATACAGATGGCCAAGAAACACATGAAAAGCTGCTCAACATCACTAATTATTAGAGAAATGCAAATCAAAACTACAATGAGGTATCACCTCACACCAGTTAGAATGGGCATCATCAGAAAATCTACAAACAAATGCTGGAGAGGGTATGGAGAAAAGGGAACCCTCTTGCACTGCTGGGGGGAATGTAAATTGATACAGTCACTATGGAGAACAGTATGGAGGTTCCTTAAAAAACTAAAAATAGAATTACCATATGATCCAGCAATCCCACTACTGGGCATATACCCAGAGAAAACCATAATTCAAAAAGACACATTCACCCAATGTTCATTGCAGCACTATTTACAATAGCCAGGTCATGGAAGCAACCTAAATGCCCATCGACAGATGAATGGATAAAGAAGATGTGGTACATATATACAATGGAATATTACTCAGCCATAAAAAGGAAGAAAACTGAGTCATTTGTTGAGACATGGATGGATCTAGAGACTGTCATACAGAGTGAAGTTAAGTCAGAAAGAGAAAAACAAATATTGTATATTAACGCATATATGTGGAACCTAGAAAAATGGTACAGATGAACCAGTTTGCAGGGCAGAAATTGAGACACACATGTAGAGAACAAATGTACAGATGCCAAGGGGGGAAAGCAGCGAGGGGTGTGATGAATTGGGTGATTGGGATTAACATGTATACACTGATGTGTTTAAAACTGATGCCTAATAAGAACCTGCTGTATAAAAAAATAAAATTTAAAAATAAAAAATAAAAAAGACCTAAATGTAAGACTGGAAACCATAAAATTCCTAGAGAAAAACACAGACAACACTCTTTTACATAAATCGTAGCAATATTTTTTTGAATCCGTCTCCTAAAGCAAAGGAGATAAAAGGGACCTAAATAAACATAAATGCTTTTGCACAGAACAGGAAATCATCAACAAAACAAAAAGACAAAACGAACGGGAGAAAATATTTGCAAATGATATGACTGATAAGGAATTAATATCCAGAATAGTTCATACAGTTCAACAGCAAAAAGACAAACAGACATTTTTCCAAAGAGGACATAAAGATGGCCAACAGGCACATGAAAAAATGCTCAACATTGCTAATCGTTAGGGAAATGCAAATCAAAACCACAGTGAGATACCACCACACACCTGTCAGAATGGGTACCATCAAAAAGAACACAAATAACAAATGCTGGAGAGGACGTGGAGAAAAGGGAACCCTCCTACACTGTTGGTGGGAATGTACATTGGTGCAGCCACTGTGGGAAACAGTATGGAGGTTTCTCAAAAAACTAAAAATAAAACCAGCACATGACCCAGCAATTCCACTCCTAGGTATATATTGGAAGAAAATAAAAACACTACTTCAAAAAGATACATGCACCCCAATGTTTGTAGCATCATTATTTACAATTGCCAAGATATGGAAGCAACCTAAGTGGCCATCAACAGATTAATGGATAAAGAAGAAGTGGTAAATATATACAATGGAATACTACTCAGCCATAAAATAGAATGAAATTTTGCCATTTACAACAACATGGGTGGACCTGGAGGGCATTATGCTAAGTGAAATAAGTCAGAGAAAGACAAATACTGTATATCACTTATATGTGAAATCTAAGAATACAACAAACTAGTGAATATAACAAAACAGAAACAGACTCACAGATATAGAGAACTAGTGGTTACCAGTGGGGAGAGGGAATGGGGGAGGGGCAAGATAAGGGTAGGGGATTAAGAAATACAAACTATTATGTACAGTATAAAATAAATAAGCTACAAGGATGTATTGTACAACACAGGGAATATAGCCAGTATTTTGCAGTAACTATTAATGGAATATAACTTAAAAAAATTGTGAATCACTATGTTGTATACCTATAACATATGTAATATTGTACATCAACTACACTTCGATTTAAAAATGGGAAAAAAATAACAGAAATTTAAATCAGAAGCAAAATCAGGTATGTCTAGAAGTCTGTTGAACCTCTACCTTCATTAGGATTAACAAATTTACTCAATAAAGCCTTACAAACATTACAAAAATAGCAAATTTCCCCCATTAGTCAGGACTTCACATTTTGAGTAGTACACTAAGATGAAAGTAGGTGACTGGATGATACTGAACACCCTTTGTAAGGCACCTGAACATTTAATCTCCTCATTTTCAAATGAGTAACGGAGTCCATTAGCCTAAAATACGGGTCCACAGGCCTTATTTAGGGAGGTGGGAGAGGGAAAGATAACCAATTATCTCTCTGAAATCTTAAGATAGTTGTGGCAAGTCATGATTGTGGTCATTGGTCCAAAGATAATGTACTAGGATTTAGAACTGCTTAGTTCTTTGAATCACTCACAAATCTAATAAATACTTATTAAGTAGATATGTGTCAGATACTATGTTAGGTATTTATGGATGAATAAAATAAGCTCCTAACCCTCAAAAATCTACTTCTTTTTACTGAAGTACAGTTCATTTACAATATTTCAGGTGTACAGCAAAGTGATTCAGTTATACATACATATACATATTCTTTTTCAGACTTTTTTCCCATTATAGCTTATTACAAGATACTGAATATAGTTCCTTGTGCTATACAGTAGGTCCTTCTCAAAAATCTATTAGGATCAAGCATTTAACAGAAAGTAAAACCTGCATAAAATTTAAGGCATCACAATTTCACAAATCAAAGTTTTTAAGATAATTTTATCCAACTTTGCAAATGTCAAAATACAGTATTGAGTATATAAGCCACTGCCAAACACACAATGAATAGAGAATTTCATGTTATAATTGTGTCTCTATATCCTGTGATCAAAAATATTTCTCCTCTAACCTAGTACATACATATTATTACATATATTTGAACTTGATGTGCAAATATCTATTTCATGGTTTAGTACCTAAAAACCACTTTTAAAATATTTTTTCCCATGTCACTTTAATTATGTTAATATAATGCATAATACTTACTGGGCTGCTCCTTCCCTGAGAAGATTATCATTATTAAGCAGTAACCGAACATCTGCAAAACAAACATTATTTTTTCTATATTACTATTTTCCTATATTTGAAATTTCTATGGAATGAATTTAGGTTATTTTAGTCATGTGTCAGTATCCTACCCACCCCCCAAAACATATATGGGAGATCAAAATATCACTGTGATGACCGAAATAACCACAAAAACATATCATGGTATTAATAAAAAAAGAAAAGATTTTGGTAAGGATATAGCAGATGGAATGAGATTAAAATATATGTTATTTTATACTCATAATAGTCAATGCAGGCAGACTATAACATGTCTCCAAAGAACTAAAGTGGAGATAAGCTACACCAAAAAGATGGTGTGATAAGATCTGCCAAAGACTGAGCACTATGCCTCTCAGTCTGACAATACTATCATGAGTTTCAAATGAATTTGCTCTACGGAAAAAGTGATTAAACAAGAAACAGCTTGTGAATGCAGTACAGATGTAGGCATTTTGTTTCTCAGACAGCTCATGTTCAACAACAGATGAATGTGTTGAGTTAGATATGGATAACTACTTTATTTGATTTAGTAATCTCACTTTGGTTGTTGATTCTTAACTCTGTCCTAACTTCAGACTCAACTATGTAGACACGTGCCTTTTAATCATTAAAACACAACTTTAAAACTACAATTTTAATTGGAAAAAAAATCACATAATTTCACCAAAAAACAAACAAAATTCTACTCTAGTCTTGATGTATTTTCTTTCATTATTTTCCCTATACACCTGGCCGTTTTACATAATTGCTATCATAAAGTACATATAACAAAGTAGCCTAATTTTTTTCATTAAATGAAAATAACACAAATAACTTAAGTACTTTCTATTAAGAAACTGGTTAAATGTAACATAAACAGACAATAGTTCTTATGAACAGTATAAAATTGGGCATCCAATAGAAATAATGTAGATACGTATTTATCAACTTGGAAATATATACATAATATAATAAACAAGAAGGGGAAAACCGAGCATGTACAGTATGATATTTATGCAATGTTATATATATGTGTATAAATTGAGAAATGTTGGAAGTATTTCATTCAAACAGTGGAGAAGAGAGGGTAGAACTCTGTGTGATTCTTAGATTCTTTTTTGCTCTTTGGAAATTTTAGAATGACTATGAATCATTTTTACAAAAATAATAAAGCTATTCCAAAAAAAAAAATATTGCCTATTCACATACCTCTTTTTAGCAGGAAGTCCCAATTTAAAAAACAGTATCTGGCTAACCACTAAAATAATACTAATTTGATTTCTAAATTAACTGATTTTAAACAATGGAAGCTTCTGCCTAAAAAATTAAAACACAGACATTTACAATTATAGGTATTCTTATCTCACAAAGTAAACTGGGAATTCGATTTGATAAATATGATTATTGTATCTTCAATATGTAAAGCATAATCATTAACAGCAGTATTGCATGGTAGGTAGTATATCTTTTTCAGTTCTACCTAAATGGGAAAATAATTTAAAAGCAATATCTACATGATCCAGTTATCTTTACTCTGGAAAAAAAGTAAAAACTTCTATCATATGAAGAATACAGTGAAAGAAATAGAGAATAATTTGAATAAAATAAAAACTACTCTTAAGAAAGGATGTGGTTTCAAGTCAGACCACACATCAGAACAATGTTTGGTTGGGAGTCTTTTTAAAAAAAAAAAAAAAAAAGTATACATTTCAGAGCTCCAGCCCAGGTAACACATCAGTTCCTGAGAACGAAGACCAGAAATCTTTGTTTTAATGATTCTTACATAGCCAATCTAGGAAATAGCATTTGGGAACCACTGATCTGACAAGATTTTATGACTCTGAAATTCTAAAATTTGTGGCTTCAATGGAATCATTCTGATGTTAATATTATCAACAAAAACAGCATGAAAATAACCAAATGCATATGAGATTTCCCCCTCAAATACTTAACTCCTTTCTCACTCTAAAATACTCCCTCATTTAAAACTTACATATATATTCCCATTTCCATTCCACAGTTCCAGCCCAGGTCTACTGAATGGCTCATCCTGAATGCCCAAGTCCTCATCCAAAATGCCTACTGTACGTCAACACAGAACATATCAACTCAACATCAATTTCCAATGAGACTTAGAAAAGCAATTTCTGGGACGCATACGTTCTTTCAGGGTCTTTCTGATTAAGAAATTTGTTGGGCATTTAATTCAGGGTAAGAATAGTAAGTGAAAATCTTTTCTTAGAATTATAATTTATTCCTGGCTCTATAAATTGTACGGGAGTTTGGGGGCTACTGACTTTAGCACAGTTTCCCCATTATCAATTTAAGTTAAATGCCAACTTTTGACCCTATGGAGAAAAGACTATCTTCTTTAATGCCCCAACCATCAAACGTATTAAGCTGTATTTAGGTTATAAAGGCTGAATATTAAAACAGAAGTTAAACCCTATAGGAAGAAGAAATACTTCTGAATTCTCCCCAATTTCCCAATTCATTGCTTCAGATTTTATGGCTATCTTGAAAGGAAGAATATTTTAACTTCCAGATTTTTCACAATATAGACTGCCATTCTTCCTCTAAGTGTAGCTCAGTGGTTAAATTTTTAAATGTATAAAAATTACTATATGTAACTGTATGTACTAAATCATATATTAATCTTGTTTGTGGATGATTTAAGGGATTTTCTAGGGTATTTTAACTTTATACAATTTTTGCCTCATTTTTTGACTCTCAAACCTAATCTTTTCTGAGGTGAGATTCCATTATATCTTATACTATGAATGAAAATGAGAGATTAAACTTCTTAAAAAACAGGTTTAAATAGCTTACTCTGGAGTAGAATGTTTAAAAAATGAAACTGAAGAGCACTGTATAAATTAGTTTTAATTTAAGACATAGTGAAAGCCAAATATATATGAAGTAGAAATTACGCATTTAAAGTACTTGTGGTAGATTATTATTCTTAAAACTGCTTTAAAAAAGTTTTGTATAGGACTTCCCTGGTGGCGCAGTGGTTGAGAGTCCGCCTGCCGATGCAGGGGACCGCGGGTTCATGCCCCAGTCCGGGAAGATCCCACATGCCGCGGAGCGGCTGGGCCCGTGAGCCATGGCCACTGAGCCTGCGCGTCCGGAGCCTGTGCTCCGCAACGGGAGAGGCCACAACAGTGAGAGGCCCACGTACCGCACAAAAAAAGAAGTTTTGTATAAAAATCACTACAGGCCATTTTCTGCACAACTATTTCAACCACTTCATTCTGTTAAAGAGGAGCTATTGTTACAGTTTTTACAGCAACCAGGAGACTATGTTGTATTTAAATTTCTCATCTATGGGTGAATAATTATAAAACTGTTTGCCAGCGAGGTGTGAGGTTTAAAGAAAGGTATACTGTGAACTGGTTTATGAGATATAATTTAAATAACAAATTGTTTTTACATGTGATGTCATCTTCTAAGCCCAGGAAACAAGCACAGTGAAACAATGTTCCTCCCTCTTTTTTGGCTGTTCCTATTAATCAAGTAGGCTTTTCTTTAAAAGAAACATAAAAAATGCACTTTACAACTCCAAAAAAAAACTAAAATTAAAATTTTCTTGTCTTTTAAAATGATTTAATGTTATTCTGTAAGAGGGTTAAAATTTGCAAACATAATTATATGTCATAAACACATTATATTCTAGACCTTACAAAATCCAGATTGACAAAAATTTTCACTGTAATTCAGAAAATACAGATTTTTCTACCCACTCCCCTTAACTTAGTTACTTTGGTTATGTAACCTATTCTTTAAAAAAGGAGTGCTTGGGCTTCCCTGGTGGCGCAGTGGTTAAGAGTCCGCCTGCCGATGCATGGGACACGGGTTCGTGCCCCGGTCCGGGAGGATCCCACATGCTGCAGAGCGGCTGGGCCCGTGAGCCATGGCCGCTGGTTTCAGAGAAGCAGTCAACAGACCGAAGTTGAAACAGAGTAAAGTTTATGTGAAACTAAAGTGTGTGTGAAGTTACGCTTATTCTGTGGCATCCTGGAAAGCGCCAGTAGCTTTTGGTCCCTGTATGTAAAAAAAAAAAAAAAAAAAAAAGGAGTGCTTGATATATCAAGGCTTAAGTGTTATGAATTAAACACTCACCATTAAACACCTCATTAAATTCTCCAGGAGGGGCATGAATGATGAATTTTGCTGCTATACGCACCTAAAACAGAAACAAAGTTATAAATGTTCCACAGCATAGGCCTCTGCTAAAACAACCAAAAACCATGCAAAATTAAAATACTTCAAAGTTCTACTGAAAATGGCTTAAGATTTTAAAGACAGTGACATCTTTTCACTCAAACACCCTAAGTTTATTACTGTTTTAATCATTTAATATAATCACAATGCATAGACTGAATGTAGATAAAATATACATATAACTAATGCATTTAAGGATTCAAAGCTGCCTACATATAAATATTTTCTTATAAGCAAATTTTTCTTTTAAACTAAAATGGAAAAAAATGATCCATCAAGAAAATTTCTATGTGTGAGGAAATAAGATGCATTTAGGTACTATGAAGAAAATATATTATGTGTCCATACAGTCACAAATGTGCATGTCTATAAAGTCACAAATTAGTTTAAAAAAATGTAGAAAGGAAGAGGGGAAGAAAGGTCTAAATTCAAAATGTTTTGAACATGAGATCTGACTAGATCTTAGGAAATTTCAGTTCAAAAATAAGTGAGAGACAAAATATCAACAGGTATACTGACAGGTATATTTTAAGAGAATAAAGGCTATATTAAAGAGATTAATCACTAATGACTATATATGAGAGTTTGATGACATGCCCAATATTATAATTTAGTGAAGAAGTTCTGAGTATTTATAATAGTTTTCCAACCACTATACAATAGCCTCCAACTCAGCTGATTAGTGATCTTGTCAGAAATGCACATTCATGAGCCCTACCCAACCAAATGAATTAGATTCTGGAAATGAGGCCCAGAAAACACTATAAACAAGCTTTCCAGGTGATTTTTAAAATACACATCCAAGTATTCACTGAATTAAGGGACCACACATGACAAAAACAAAAGCTTTATTTCACATTGTCCACTTTACTAGCACTGTAGCTGCTCTGATGTAGAAACTAAAAATAATGGAAAAGGAAATAGTTATATATGTTTGTGTATATATGTTATATGTGTGTGTGCATGCATCTAAGTACACATATGGTTTTCAGAGGAGAGAAAGACACAGATGAAAAAGGTATTTACAGTTAAAAAGATGTTCCTAGCTAGAGGCCACATATGTGACAAGGCCAGTTAGAAAACTGTTAATTTAAAACAAAAAGAAAAGCTTTTGTAGTCTGAAACACCAACAAGTCTGAAGCAAAACCTATGACTGTTGTTGGATACCACCGACTGTTGCTGGATACCACCAAGAGATTACACTGATGAAGATGATAACAAAAATGGGATTATTTAAATTAGTGTTTACCAAGCACTTTACACGGATTATGTCATTTACTCTTCAGTCATCAGACTGAATATACTGAATATACACTTTATTTACTACATTATGCTGCTTCTCAGATTTAAAACAGTTTTGTTGAATGGGTAAAATGCTCCCACCAAAAGATGAACAGGGCAGAATGTGACGGGGTGGCCACCAACAAACTGCCAAAGTATAAACATTTTTTGGTATTTAAAATGTCAATAGCAGCACTTAAGGGAAATAAATTCTTCCCAAGACAGAAAAAACCAGAGTTCACTCAAAAAGAAATATGTAACCTGAATAGTCCTAGATCTACTAAAGAAATTGAGTTTGTTGTTAAAAGCATTCCAACAAATAAAACTTCAGGTTTTCTTATAACAGGCATTTAAGGAAGAAATATTACCAATTCTCCACAAATTATTCCAGAAAACAGAACTGAAGAAACTTCCAACTTATTTTAAGAGAATATCATTATCCTATACCAAAGACTAAGATACTACAAGAAACACAACTCACAGACCAAAACCTCTCATAAACACAGAAGCAAAAATCTTCAATAAAGTATTAGCAAATTGAATCCAACTATATAGAAAGGATAACACATCATGACCAAGTGGAGTTTTTCCTAGAAATGTAGGGCTGTTTCACTATTTGAAAAGCAATTCACAATATAAACTGATTAAAGATGAAAAACCACAATCACCTCAATAGACGCAGAAAAATTATTTAATAACATTCAACAACCAATCATGATAAAAAAAAACTCTTAGAAAACTAAAAAGACAATGTCTTTAATTTGATAAAAGGTATTTACAAAAAAGCCTATAGCTAACGTGATCCTTAATGGTCAAAGACTGAACGCTTCTCCCTAACATCAGGTAAGAATGTCTGTTCTCATCCCTCCTATTCAACATCATACTGAGATCTTAATGCAATAAGGTAAGAAAAACAAATGAAAGTCATTTCATAAATAAAATAAAACTTTCTACTTGAGGACAACATGATTGTTTACAATGAAAAATCCCAAGGAATCTTAAACAAACAAAACTACCCAATAACCTATAAAACTTAGGTACAAATCTAACAAAATATGTACAGGACTAATATCCTGAAAACTACACAAAACTGATGAAAGAAATCGAAGAAGAGCTAAATAAATGGAGAGACATGTATGTTCACGGATTGGAAGGCTCCTTATTGTAAAGATAACAAATTTTCCCAAACTATTCTACAGATTCAATGAAGGCCCAATCAAAATCCAAGCAGGATTTTTTTGATACACATCAACAAGCTGATTCTAACATTGATGTTTCCTATATTATTATTTTTCTATGTTTGAAGAATGCAATGAATGCAGGCTATTTTGGCCATGTATCAAGATTAACACTCCCTCCCCGCAAATGCAAGCAAGATCAAGAAATCACTCTGATGCCCAGAACAACCATAAACACACACATGAACACACAGCATGGTATTAAAAAAAAGATTTTGGTTAGGAAATGAAAGGGAATGAATATTATTTCACACCCTTAGCAGTAAATGCGAAGTAGCAACAATGGCAAATGAACTAGAATAGCCAAAATAATTTTGAAAAAGAACAAAGTTGGAGAATTCACACTATCTAATCTTAAGACTTAATATAAAGCAACAGTCATATATGGATCATAATGGAATAGAAGAGAGAGCCCAAAAATAAACCCACACACCTACGGTCGATTAATCTTTGACAAAGGAGGTAAGAATATACAATGGAGAAAAGGCAGTCTCTTCAGCAAGTGGTGTTGGGAAAGCAGGACAGCCACATGTAAATCAGTGAAGTTAGAACACTCCCTCACATCAAACACAAATATAAACTCAAAATGGCTTAAAGATTTAAATACAAGACATGACACCATAAAACTCCTGGAAGAGAACATAGGCAAAACATTCTCTGACATAAATCATACCAATGTTTTCTTAGGTGAGTCTCCCAAGACAAAAGAAATAAAAGCAAAAATAAACAAATGGGACCTAATCAAACTTTTAAGCTTTTGCATGCAAAGGAAACCATAAACAAAATGAAAAGACGAACTCGGAGAAAATATTTGCAAACGATGTGACCAGTAAGGGCTTCATTTCCAAAATATACAGACAGCTCATACAACTCAATAACAAAAATACAAACAACCCAATCAAAAAATGGGCAGAAAACCTAAATAGACATTTCTCCAAAAAAGACATACAGATGGCGAATACGCACATGAAAAGACACTCAACATCGCTAATTATCAGAGAAATGCAAATCAAAATTACAATGAGTTACCACCTCACATCAGTCAGAATGGCCATCGTTAGAAAAATCTACAAATAATACAGGCTGGAGCGGGTGTGGAGAAAAGGGAACCCTCCTACACTATCGGTGGGACTGTAAATTGATGCAGCCACTATGGAAAACAGGATGGAAGTTCCCCCAAAAAACTAAAGTTGTCATATGATCCAGCAATCCCACTCCTGGGCATATATCTGGACAAAACTATAATTCGAAAAGATACATGCACCCCAGTGTTAACAGTAGCACTATTTACAACAGCCAAGACATGGAAGAAACCTAAATGTCCATCAACAGATGAATGGATAAAGAAGATGTGGTGCGTGTGTGTACATATATACATATACACACACACGTGCGTGCACACATACACACGCAATACTACCCAACCATAAAAAAGAATGAAATAATGCCATTTGCAGCAACATGGATGGGCCTAGAGATTATCATACTACATGAAGGAAGTCAGAAAGCGAAAGACAAATACCATATGATATCACTTATATCTAAGTGAAATTAAAGTGAAACCATAAATCTTAAAGTAGAATCTAAAATATGACACACAAATGAACTTATCTACGAAACAGAAACAGACTCACAGACATAGAGAACAGACTTGTGGTTGCCAAGGGGGAGGCAGAGAGGGGAAGGGATGGATTGGGAGTTTGGGATTAGCAGATACAAACTATCATATACAGGACAGATAAACAACAAGGTCTTACTGTATAGCACAGGGAACTGTATTCAGTACCCTGTAATAAACCATAATGAAAAAGAAAATAATAAAATAAAAAGCAAAAAACAAAAAAGCTATAGTCATTAAGACAGAGGGATAGATAATGAATGGAACAGAACTGAGAGTCAAAAACTATACCCTGCATACATATCGCCAAATGATTTTTGACAAAGGTGCAAAGGCAATGCAATATTTAAAGAATATTTTTTCAACAAATGATATCCAAACAATTAGATATCCAAAAATTAAACTGCAATCTAAACCTTACCCCTTACCAAAAAAACTACCTCAAAATGGATTATAGCTCTAAATGTAAGATATAAAACTTAACAAAAGATTAAAAGGAAACAGAAGAAAACCTTCATGACCTGGGGTTAGGCCAAAAGTTATTAGACATGATACTAAAACCATGACCCATTAAAAAAACTGATAAACTGGACTTCACTGAAATTAAAAACTTATGCTCTGTTACAGACATTGTTAAAAGAATGAAAAGACAGCTACAAACTGGAGAAAGTATCAGCAAATCACATATCCAATAAAGAATTTGTATCTAGAACATATCCTATCAAAACTCAACAGTAAGAAAACAGTGAACAAAAGACTTGAACACATTCACCAAAAAGGATATACAGAAGACAGATACATGCACAAAAGGATGTGCAATATCATTAATCATTTAGAAAATCAATATTAAAATCATACAATACCGCTATATACCTAATAGAATGGCTAAAATAAAGAAGATTGATAATACCAATGTGAAACAACTGAAGCTCTAATACATTTCTGTGGCAATGCAAAATGGTACAATTGGTACCGAAAACAGTTAAGCAATTTCTTATAAACACACACCATACAACACAACAATCCCACTTCCAGGTATCTACCCTATGTTCCCACAAAAATCGATTCAAAATTGTTCAAAACTAGAAAGAATCCACAACCTAAATGTCCACCTATGGGTCAATGGATAAACAATAATGTGTCTATGTGATGGAATACTACTCAGCAATGAAAAGGGACAAGCTATGTATACATGCAACAACTTGGATGAATCTCAAAAGCCTTATGCTGAATGAAAGAAACCATTCTCAGATGGTTACATGGCAATGATATAAGATTCCATTTACATGACATTCTCCAATAAACAATATTTTATAGCAATGGAGAACAGATCAATGGCTGCCAGGGGCTGGGAGGAGTGGGGATGGGAGAAATGAGGGAAAGGAAGAAAATAAGAGTTTTGGGGGGTGATGGAATTACTCCATATCTCGATTTTGGTAATGGTTACATGCATCTATACATGTGTTGAAAGTCATAAAAAAAAAAAAAGAGAAGGGGGTATTTTACGATATGTTATTTAAAAATATATATTTCATGTGTTTTCAAAATTATTTTCTTCTGGGCTTCCTGGTGGCGCAGTAGTTAAGAATCCGCCTGCCAATGAAGGGGACACGGGTTCAATCCCTGGTCCGGGAAGATCCCACATGCTGTGGAGCAACTAAGCCTGTGCACCACAACTACTGAGCCTGCACTCTAGAGCCCGCAGGCCACAACTACTGAGCCTGAGTGCCACAACTACTGAAGCCCGCGTACCTAGAGCCCATGTTCCACAACGAGAAGCCACCACAACAAGAAGCCTGCACACCGCAACTAACAGCAGCCTCCACTCGTCGCAACTAGAGAAACCTGCGTGCAGCAACAAAGACCCAATACAGCCAAAAAATAAATACATTTATTAAAAAAATTATTTTCTTCTAAACTGTTTAAAAGTATTATTAAAATCAAAAATGAAAATATAAAAATAAGTGATTTTAAAAAGGCAAGGGTGGAGTTGGGAATGGCAAACAGTCATACTAAATATACATTGGCATCTATTATGTTTCCATAAAATGTCTTAATTTCCTTTGTTCCCTTATTCCTCCCTCTCTTCTACTGGGGTAAATGTTAGAAAGCATTTAAAACAAAGTCTTAATCACTACCACAGGCAACAAATAAAAATTGTGGTAACCTGTTGATGAATTTATCAAATATTTCTTTTGGAAACTTTTAGAATTTTGAGGAAATTGTTTTTAACACTTCTAATGACTTACACTCTACCAATAAAACTGACAAAGTTATAGTACTGATAGCAAGCAGTATATATATATATATATAGATATATACAGTATAGCATATTTAGTGATATGATTAACTGTTGAGCTTTAAATTTTTTAGTTGTTTCAAAAAAGGTACATATCATTTAGACTTTTAGTCAGTTCTATTTTGGGTTTTCACCTAGAAAGCAAAAATGCTCTATAGTTTTATCTTACAGACTTGTTTGCCCTCGCTATTGCACAAAATGCATACAGTAACCAAAAAGAGTTAAGACTGCTCACAATATCCAAAATGAATGGTGGGTCAAAAGAAGTGCCACTGAGGGTTGAGAAGTCATGGGAGCTGTCTGGCTGAGAACCCAAAACACAACTTGGACTTTACCAGCTATGCCTGAAGTATCTTAATCTGGTCTTTGTGAATTTCACAAGCTAAGAAGAATCTGTTTTTTGGATTTCTCAGGTGCTAAAGAAAGTGTGTCCACCACAGTAAAGGCTTAAATGAGAAACTGTTCAATCATCTGGGTATTTTCTAAACACTGCTACAGACTGAACATTCCCCTACATCCATCCTTCCTAGCAGATTTTTTTTTAATTTTAAAAAGTATTTATTCTAGCCATTTCCAAATCCAAGAAAGAAAAAAGGTTACACAAGTTAACACATATGGAGCTATACTCAATTTACCCCTGGGAATATTATCATTTTTCTGGATGAGACCACTGAATTATTAGATACATCCCTAAGGCCCACAGCAAAATCTCCTGCATTAACCACCATCTTCCTCCACATGATATTATTCGAAGTCAAGTCCTTCTAAATTGGAGCAGGATTCAGGAAAGAGTTATTACTTTTATTTTATTTCTAAACTGTAATTCTAGATTGCGAGAGGGAGGATACCTTGGTTTTGTTGGGAAGGTTTGGCTAGATGGGAGATTAACTCTACCTGTGTCAGTGACTGGCAGTTTACAGGCATACTTCGTAACAATCACATCAAGAACAGTTTTAAAAAGTTAACCTACTGGGACTTCCCTGGTGGCACAGTGGCTAAGAATCCGCCTGCCAATGCAGGGGACACAGGTTCAAGCCCTGGTCCGGGAAGATCCCACATGCCGCAACTAAGCCTGTGCGCCACAACTACTGAGCCTGTACTCTAGAGCCTGTGAGCCACAACTACTGAGCCCATGCTCTAGAGCCTGCGAGCCACAACTACTGAGCCCACGTGACACAACTACTGAAGCCCACGTGCCTAGAGCCCGTGCTCTGCAACAAGAGAAGCCACTGCAATGAGAAGCCTGCCTGCCGCAACGAAGAGTAGCCCCCGTTCACCGCAACTAGTGAAAGCCCGTGCGCAGGGATGAAGACCCAACATAGCCAAAAATAAATAAATTTATTTTTTTAAAAAAAGTTAACCTACTAATATAGAGCTAGAAGCTAAAAGAGCTATATTTTTTCTTTGCTTTCTCCAGGATCCAAACATTACTTGGTATAAAATATACAAAAAGATAAACATAACATAAAAAGTATGTTCCACTCTGTTGTGCTTCTTGGAAAAAAGCAGATACTCTAAAGTTACTTATGCAGAAGACAAAGCAGTATATTCAAAACAATATCCAAAATGTTAGTATACACTACCTCTGAGAAAAAGTAATTTCTGCCCGTCAACTTTCTGAGATAACACAAAAATACTACTAAACTTTTTTTTTGTACTTTTTCTTATGGGCTACAATTCAAGCAACAAATTAAATAATGATAGCAACCCACAGAATAAAATAAGAATCCATGAGTCCATACTGACATAAAGAAATGAATGAACAAACGGCGGGAAGCTCTTCATTATAGTAGAATTTCAATTAATGTAGAAGGAATGATTGAATTAGAAAATCACCTGGGGTGACCAACAATGGTAATTGTTGCAGGCAAAAATCATCAAGAGATGCTAAAATTAATGGGTAAAAGTCTAAGAGCATATTTACACAATGTGAATGAATCTTTCTACATGATACTTAAGTAAGAAGGGATAAACAGTAACTTTATATTGAGGAAACCTGCCACACACCACCTTTACCAAATGACCTAAGTTATCATAATAGTAAAAACTGTGCCTCCTAGTAGCATGTACTGAGGATACAACATCACTTGTTATGCTCCTGCCAAAACTTCATAGGCTGATCTAATCATGAGGAAACATCAAATAAACTGAAATTAAGGTACAGTCTACAAAATAACCATTTTGCACTCTTCCAAAGTGGTAAGGTCATGAAGGACAAACAATGCTGAGAAACTGTTCCAGATTAAAGACCAAGGAGACACTACAACAAAATTCAATGCGATCCTGGATTAGATCCTGGATCTAATTGGAGCAATTGGTGAAATTTGAATAGGGTCTGTAGATGAAACAATAATGTTGTATCAATGTGAAATTTCTTGATTTTGATAACTATACTGTGGTTATATAAGAGACAGCCCTAAACACAGTGAAGTATTTAGAGAGTGGGGAAAAATATTCCTTCTCTACTCTTAAATTGTGGGGATTTTCTCTTATATTTTTTCTAAAGTTTCTTAAAGTTTTGCTCTTTGAATTTAGGCCATTAATCTACATGGGACTGATTTCTGTATATGATGTGGGATGGAGATCCATTTTTTATTATATCGTCATAAGGATAAATAAGCCATCCTAATGCTATTTGTTAAAATGGACTTCTTTGTCCCACTGAACCAAATAAATAAACAAATAAAAGAAAGAAAAAAAGGAAAGTAACTATTTTCAGTACTATTTTTAAAGTGTGAATTACTTTTTTTCAGTCTGGGACATGAAAAACACATCATAATTTTTAATAAATTCCAAAGATAATTCTGAAAAGTGTCTAATGAATTTAGTAGTCAGCATTCAGGTAGTAACTGCAAAAATGTAACTTCCTCAAGGAACTTCTGAATATTCAACAGTATCAGTAGGCAGCCCTATACTCTAAACTTGGTAGGTAGTTTTTGTTGAATCAATGTTGAATCAATCTATAAGCAAGAATAAACTCTCATTTATTTAGGATGGTCAGGGAATACAGTATTTTAATGAAATGAGCATTCTAAGAGTTATCACTAATGGAATTCTGTATGTAGACAGTTAATTTTAAAATAATGTACATTCAAAACCATAAAAACTTATGCTAATATAAGGAAGCAGTAGAGTGTATGATCTCCGGAGTCAGATTGAATGCGTTGGATTTTCATTTCTACTACTCATTAGCTATGTAAACTTGGGTGAATATATTAGTATGAGCAGTAATAGTAGTAGAGAATAAATATATCTGCATTAGTATAGTTCAGTATTCCTAAAATTAGCTCTGGAATACAGGCATTTTCACATTACACGTGAAATGCTTCTTTGTGCCCTACAGTGGTACAGCTGTGGCTTATGCCCATGCATTTCTGTGTTTTCTGCAGTGCATTCACTTCCCACATGCCAACATCCTTTCTCCTCCCTTGGAAATCATCCCTTCCCTCTGTACTCTGCTTACCTCAAAAACCAGTGGTAGCAAAACAGGAGAAAAAGCCAGTTCCTAGTTCTGTGGTGGCAATGTGCAGTTAAGATCTGGGTTTTCATCTAAGCTAAGACAAACCATCTGTACCCAGGTTTTGATTTAACTTCTGTAAATCTCCATTTCTCATAGGTAAATTAAGGGAGATGAACTATATCATCCTTTCTTAACCTTTTAAAACCCCTGTGGTCTGTTAGATAAAATAAAATATCATCTACAGTTACTTTCCAAGATGGCTGTTATTACCTTTAATTCATGAAAAGAGAAAACAGAGATCCAGAATTGGGATTTGAATGAATTCTTCAGATGAAGTTCAAGGCTTTTCAGAGCCGCCTCCCAATACAGCATCTTTCTATGATGGTTCAGAAGAAACAACCAACATATCTGGGTAATCTCATTTACTTCCACTGCTTCTATTATCACCACATAACAATAGCTCTCAAATCTATATACCTATCACAACCTCTCTCAAGATCAAGATCCATTTTTCTAAATGTAACTCATTTATTAGAAATCTCCATTAAATGCCTGACTGTCTCACCCAAACCTACTCCCTCTGTTCTTCATAAAATTATCGGCACCACCTACATACAATTCCACATTTCTCCCTTTCTCCCACAGTCAGCCACATTATCGAGTGTCTGTCTGTCTTGCTCAAATCCAATCTCCTTTTCTTTGATTCCATTTCATTCGGACCCATTCCCTTTCTGGATTGTTACAATAACTGCCCTGCCTCTAATCTCATCTTTCTCCAAAAGTCATTTTCCACTCTGCCACCAGATTGATATTTTTCAATGAAAGTTCCGATCATTTTCTTTCCTGCTTAAAATCATCTAATGGTGGCCCACTGCCAACAAGGTAAGTCCAAAGTCCTTAGCATGACATATAAGGCCTTTCTGTATTCAAAGGCTGTAAAATGTACTGTTAACAGCATAAACCCTAAATAACACTGTATGTACTCAGACTACAGCTCCACTGACTTCTACCTATATGACCAAAAGCAAATTAAATTCAGTTTCCTCACCTGCAGTAAATGAGGTAATACATTTAGAAAAGTGCTTGGCACAGAGTAAGCACTCAATTAACAGCTATTACCTTTTTACTCTTTCTGCTACTTGATAGCTCCTACAACCAACCCGCTCTTTTTCTCATCCCACCTATACAATACTAGAGCCTCACCACTCCATTCAGTCTTTCAGACAAGAACTCTTTTCTTTCATGCCTCCATATCACTGCATGTAGGTTTTGGCCACCTTTCATCTACTGTGACTAAATTGTACACAGCAGCAGAATATCTTAAACTTTGCAAATTATCAAAGAAAAGGTCACACAGAAAGGAAAACTCAAAGGTCAAATTATGCTATTAAAAACTTCTTGATGTATTATTATTCAATAAAGCAATCATTAGCATACACTTCTGATAAAAGATTAGTACTACTACTGAGAACTGTAGTATAAGGCCTAAAATTAAAGCCCAGTATTACGTGTGCCTTGACATCTGGGGAAAAACGGAAGGAGCTTGAATGGCCTAACTGCAAGTTCCCATCCTCAATCTCCTTCTGCAGATAAGGTCCCTAGCCAGACAACCCTCTTTATTACAGGGAACAGGCACAGTTCCTGCTCATCCCTGAGTATGGGGCTTCAGTTCCCTGCCAGCCTGCGGAACTATTCAAACTAGCCAATCACACCCTCCTGCTGGAACCCTCACTCTACCTTCTTGATACTACAAAGCTTGCCTCCCTTGGCCTCTGCTTGTTCACTCTGTTCCCTCCACTGTGTCCCTATCTCCTGGGCTGAGTATTTGTATTTATAGACTGCTATTCACCGCATCTTTCCAATGTCAGGAGCTGTGTGTTCAGCCATCTCCATAACCCTACAGCAGGAACCCCTCCCTCACCAACAGAGTGCAGAGGAGGCAAATAAACGGGATCTCACTTATCTGTGAAGCTCAAATTTAAGATATAACTGGGGACCAAGAAGCAAGGAACTCAGTTATTTAAAATATATTTTAAGCAAGCAAATAAGCTGATATATAGTCCCAACATTAGAAGGACATAAGAGAGATTCTTCGTATATCTTCCCTATTTTTATTTCAGACATAAATTCACAAGTGTGCTTATCTAGTTTCCGATCCTCCATGTATTTGAAGGGAGGAGGGTAAAATTTGACAGTTATATTTACAACATTAAAAAAAAGGGAAGGAGCTGAGTCAATCTGACAAAGGCTGCAGAAAACAACGTTCTTTTATAGGAACAAAAAAATTACAAATCAAATCCCTTGAAAAAAGAGCTCTAAAATTCCTAGGAAATGAATTTTTATTTAAGAATAACTACAAGCTTACATCAATAAACTTCTCAGATGAAAATAAAGATCAAGATTTTCAATTATTAGATGATGCAGATTAAACATTTCAAACCCTCCAGACTTACTACAAGTCTACTAAGTGACTAACTGGGAAAAACCTTGTGTATGTGGCTAGTGGAGTGGAAGATGAATTTCAGGCTCTTCCACAATTTTAGGCAACCTTCCTCCACTCTTCTCTATTCCTTGGCCTACAGAGAACTCCTTGCTAGTTCAGAAATAAGAAGATAAAGTTGGTTTATTAAGTAGTTAGAAAGGATCTTTGATGGAGCAAATTAGAAGGCCTGAAAATGAAACGGACCTCCTCTAAAATGAACACTGTGCCATCGTGGCAGTTTGTGACTGCTCAGACTTCTTTGGATCAGAATCCTCACAAACATCTGAAGAAAGTGGGCAGAATTCAGTTGTAAATCATTAAATCGTTCAGACAAGGGAAACGTAAGGATAGTCACCTTTCAACATCAGACAAAGTTGATTCCGTTATCCTTAGAGAGAATTTACCAAATCCTTTCCCTAAGAAAGGAAGGAATGCTATCTTCTCCACTGAGTAAAAATACAGTTCACTTGGGCTTCCCTGGTGGCGCAGTGGTTGAGAGTCCGCCTGCCGATGCAGGAGACACGGGTTCGTGCCCTGCTCTGGGAAGATCCCCCATGCCGCGGAGCGGCTGGGCCCGTGAGCCATGGCCGCTGAGCCTGCGCATCCGGAGCCTGTGCTCCGCGGCAGGAGAGGCCACATTGGTGAGAGGCCCACGTACCGCAAAAATAAAAAAAACAAAACAGTTCACCTTTGATAATCTTACAAGAAATTGTCTCCTGCTTTCCACCACACATTACTTTCCTTTTGTGAATGTCAGCAGATAGTCACCTAGGATCAGAAGTGTCTCAAATTGCAGTGAAAAAAGTACTATGTTAACGCTGCGAAGCTGCCTGCACAAATTGTTCCTCATGTGCTGCAGGCAACGGAGAGGAGCTGATGCCCCTCATACTGTGTAGCGCATCCTACAGCCTGAGCCAACAGAGAGAAATCAGTTTCTCTACACAATTTTCAATTTGAATGAGAGACCAGGTGATGAGCAAAGCAAGTAATACTGATGAATTATGTGGCATTTGCACATGATGTTGGACCAATATGTGTAGAAGCCAAACTACCACAGTGATGGAAAGAGATTAGTCACGATACCCAGAAAAAGGACTACCTGTGGCTAAATCCTGTGGAGCAATGATGCCTTACTTTTCTAAAGAAGTTCCCAATTCCTTGGTTCTTTAAGTGCTGCAACAGATGTAAATGGAAGATAAGCACATCTGGTATGCTGTGATCAAAATCCTTGGTAACATTATGGCACAGACTGATGATCCAGACAAATATCAACAGAATACTGAATTGTTGCTTTTGGTCCTAGGTGATCCCTCAGAAAAAACAGATTCCTCAGAAAGAACAGATCCCTCAGAAAGAATAGAACACATCAAGTGTTTTTATCATCCTGTGCTACCTGGACTATAATTTTAGGACTACACTCTTAAAATTTACAATCTTATCTTATACCTACACTGCTGAGTAAGACTGAAGAACTTCTCAGGGGAGGAGAACAAAGGGAAGGTGGGCTGAATGCAAATAAACTCCATATGTAGCTTTCTGCCTTGCAGTCCTTCATTCTGTCAGTCTTTGCATTACTGTATAGAAAGCATCTTTCTCAAGCAAAGCCAAGCTTCATGGTGAAATGCCGAAGACAGAAGTGACTAGATTCCCTTGGCCTACACTGCCTCTTTAAGATACGTCTGTTACTGGAAGATGTGAGCATCGGCAGTGCTACTTCAACTTTAGATTACCAGCTAGAACAGGAAAGTACAAGGTGGGGGAATTTACCACAGGCTGTCAATCAATTGGCACAATTTATAGAAGCTGTTGGCAAAATTAATGTTACTTCAACTACCTGTGTCTATGAATTCTCCAGATTTTTCTGATGCTTTTGCTGGGCACTGTAAATTGGCAAAATTTTTACCAACACTAAGGTAAAATCCAGGAGATTTTGACTGTCTGTAGAAAACATTAATTCTTTAGCAAAAAATGGAGTCTTCACCAAAGCAGATATAAATATATTAAGCTGACAAAAATTTTAAAAAGCTTTGAGCAACTGAAATAAAAGGGGATAAAAGTATAAAAAGCAGACAGTGCATGTGCACAAAAGCACATGCACACCACAAAAAATAGCTATCTGGAACCATTAAATTTAGAGGCGAACAGCCCTGCACTCTACATTAGCCCCAAAGTATACTGCACTGGGAATACTTATACTAAAAATTATTTGTTGTTTATCTTAAATTCAGTTCAACCAGGCATCCTATATTTTATCTGAGAACACTGCCTACAACCCCTCTTAATTTCCATACGTTGGACATTTTCCCACATAGTTATCTCCTCCATGATCAAGGCAGGAGACACTAGCACAGAGATTTCCCAAATCTGGATGCCTGGTTGATTTGCTAGGAAAGCTTTTGAAAAAATACAGATTCCCATGTTCCATTCCAGACCTACTGAATCAATCTCCAGAGGACTGACACCTAGAAATCTATATTTTTGAAAATCTCCCCACCTGATTCTGATAGGCTGCCAGATATTGTACCCACTGCTCTGTAAGGGACTGTATATGCAAAATTTGAGGCATTTGGTCCTCTGAAGAAAAGAATCATAGGTTTCACCTGACTCTCAAGGAATGTGATCCCAAAAAGGGTCACTGTCTTAGAGACCAGCAGTAAAGTTAAAAAGAGCTATTATGAATTCTTCTACTTCAACTACAAGAATTATTTGACATTGTTTCCCATAACTCTCTAAAAATTGCCTATGCCTTTTTGAGAGTTAAAAGTAAAATAAAAATAGAAAAAATACTTTTTAAAACTCGATCATTATTTAAATAGTTTATGATCAAGTGATCATTAAGTGCATGTCTGTGTTATAGACTCATTTATTTTAACCTGAGTATACGTAAAAGACGTAATTTGTTTTGATGTTTTCCTTAAGAATTTTTTTCCTTTATATTTATCATTTTGAATAGTAATTAAGAACAGGGCCCATATCACTTAATCTACAACTAGGTCATTCACTGAATTCAACAACTATTTCTTTAAATATGTTTTTACCATTTATTTAAAATATTAAGAAATCTATGAATCCAAAGTAGGCATTCATTATTATTAACTGAGAAAGTTATACAAACTATTATTTATATTTTCAATTTTCTTCTGTCCTCAGCCCACAAACACTCTAAAGTTTTTCTATCTAAAAAAAAAAGTATCCCTAAAATGAAACAGTAGGAAAAAATGAAGTAGTATCTACCCTCTCTCTTCGGTTTCATTACTGAATTTTTTCAAGAATGATTTATACTTTAATAGGGGAAGGCGATTAAGATGTACAAACTTCCATCTGTAAAATAAATGAGTCACAGGGATATAATGTGTAGCATAGGGAATATAGTCAATAATATTGTAATAACTTTGCACAGTGACAAATGGTAACTAGACTTATCGTGGTGACCATTTTGTAACGTATAAAAAATATCAAATCACTTCATGGTACACCCAAAACTAATATAATACTGTAAATTATACTTCAATTTTAAAAAGCTTAAAAAATTAATTAAAAGACTAATATAGGGGAAAAAAGTAATTTATACTTACTGTCTCCACTTCTTATCCTTTAGTCAACATTTATTGAGCACCTAATACAGTGAAACTCACTCCTGGTGGCACATTCAAACCATCTGGGAAGCTTTTTTTGAAAAAAGTACAGACGCTCCAGGCCTCAACCATGAGTGAAGCCTGTGCATCCATGTTTGTTTATAAACTCTCCAGTTGATTCTAATGTGCAGCCAGAGTTGAAGTCACTGATATAATATATGCCACACACTCTACTGCAATTACAAAGATGAATAAGACACAGGGCCTGTCCCTGAAAAACGCAGGAAATAAGAACATCAGGAAACCTATTAAAACTGGTAAATGTTATAACAAAGGTATGTACAAATTGCTAAGGGAACAGAGATAGGCAAGAATACAAAAGAAGGTGAGGGAGGTCTTTGAGTATGGTTACTGAACTACAATGCACACAAGACCGTAAGGTCATTAAACTGCTCTCTTAAAGGCCAGCAATGATCTCTAGTCTACCACTTAAAATAGTTGGCCTCATCTACACCAGTCTTACCATATGCAAGATACAGATAATAACAAGGTTGCTCTGACAATTGAGAAATTAATTAAAACAGTAGATATTGGCATATAGGAGATATAATTTGTTTCTCATCCTTTTCTCTTAAAGCCAAAGGCTCTTCTCAATTCTATATTCCTTTTTAATCTCTCTGCAATACTTCACTGCTCCTTCTGGAAATTCTCGTCAAGTTCTGTGAGATGAGCACCTACTCTGTGCTAGATATACACTTCTACTTCAGAGGTCACTCCTCACCTTCTAGTTTCTCTCCTTCTCTTATGCCTTAAATGAAAGTATCCAAAAGTATATGCTCTCTGCCCTCTTCTCTCCTATGTCTGAACTTGTTCTCCTAAAAGCTATTCCAATCTCGTGGCTTAAACCCACAGAGAGGATTTCCAAATCTGTATAATCTCTGGGCCTGATCTCTTTCCAAGCTCCATTTCTACATCTCCATATCTGCTACGCATGTTCACATAGACATTCTGCTAGCACCTCAAACTTAGTAGAACCCAAACAAAATTCACCATTATTCCCCCGAGCTGTGCATCTTCTCTCCTGTGTTCTTTAGCTGTTAGTGGTGGTTCCACTTCCCAGTCAACCAGATTTTAATGTTCAGTTACCTCTGATTCTTCCCTTTCTCTACATTCACTCACCATGTCTTGTTGATTCCAACTCTGAAACGTTAGCAATCATTTTTTTCCTCCGTGTCTTGTGAAACTACTTTAAGTCTGGTCCTAACACTTAACTCAGTTTCCCAACTGGTCTCACTAGCTCCAGTCTGTCTAGACCCGTGGTTCTCAACCAGGGGCGATTTTGTACTACAGGAGATATTTGTGACTGTCGTGACTGCAGTGCTACTGGCATCATGTGGGCCAAGGATGCCCAAACATCCTAAAATGCACAGGACACCCCTACAACAAAGAGTTATATGGCCCAAATGTCAATAGTGCTGAGGTTGAGAAAATCTGTGCTGTTTAACAGCACAATTCATCTTTGCATCTCTTACTTGCAAAGTACTTGAGATATAACTCATATTTCCTGCTCATTCCCACTTGTTTTTTCTTCCTGTGCTGTGCTGACATGAGCTTGTACCTCAACTGATACCTACCATCCTCCTAGGCAGAAGTTAACTTTTCCGTCTTCTGAATGTCCATGAACTTATTGCTTTTTTACCCTGTATAGTATATATGTTATATATGTCTGATTCATCCTTGAATCTGTAGTCTTGCACTGTGTCTACCAACCAGGTAATCAAATTACCAATCTTCAGGGAGTCTAAAACTTAATCTATAGAATCATTACTGCTGTTCACAAATACTGCATTTCTCTTCTTCTTCCCTGCCCCCTCTAAAATGAGGATTATAGATATAACTTGCTTAAGCTAACTGAAATCTGAGCAGAAGTGCAGTGAGTCTCTTAGTGTGTGTGTGGGTAGGGGGGAGCTTTAAAACCCAGTATGGTATGGGGACAGTGATAAAAAGCCTAAGACTTTTTTGGGGGGGCGGGGGGAGGAGAGGTAAATTTCACATGCTACATTTTGTAAATTTAAGGTGTACAGCCTGTTACTTTCATACATTTATATAATGTAATATGATCACGACTAAAGCAATATTTATCACATCACTGTAGTACAATGGTACTGTCTATATTCATTATACTGTGCATCAGATCGCTATGGTTTATTTACTACTCATTACAAGTCTGTACCCTTAAACACCATTAATCTTATCCCTCCCACCCTCCATTCCCTGGTAACCACCATTTTGTTGTTTTTTTAAACAGGTTTGACTTTTTTAGATTCCACATATAAGTGATATTGTACAGTACTTGTCTTTCTCTAACTTATCTCACTTAGCACAAGGTGCTCAAGGTCCATGTTGTTGCAAATGGTAGGATATCCTCCTTTTTCATGGCTCAATAATATTCCATTGTGCACATGTATCATATCAAAAAGCCTATGTTTAGACTGAAATCCTCCAAGAGCCTACAACTATGTGACTTTGCGGAGCAGGGCCCTTCTGCTGCTGACCCACACTAGACACACACAGAATGAGTGAGGAGATGCCACGCAAAGCCCCCACCACCAACGCCCTCACACTGAGATTTTAGTTTGTTTGTTATTGCATTATATCCTTACTTACCCTGATTCACAATCAATGAAAGATGCATAATTTCATGGGTCACTAAAAAAAGGAAAAATGCTACCTGTATCACAAGCCATGATTGTACAATGCAGCCTGATTTCAGAGATCTTAAAATATGGAAAATGATGAGTAGTGAAATCAATGAAATATGGTATATTTGGTAAATGAATAAATGTGGGGTAGTTTTCAAAAATTATTTCTATTCATTTTCAGTAGAAACATTATGAACTAAAATGTGCAAGAGAAGTTCTCAGCCATAGAGTTCACAGTAGAGCATGTAAATAAATGTCTTAAGAGAAAGAATATGAAGACTGTAGTTCTACCCTTCAGAATAAAATTTATGAAATTCTCCTTTTTTGACAACTATAAGTGGTTCCATGGAACCCCTATTTTCTTTGATATGCATCAATCTCTTGCAATAAATTACTGCTTCAGGCAATTAAGCTTTTAGGTCAGGACCACAGGTCAAGTTTTTCCATCATGCTTTTCAACCTTAAAAACTACTTTGTACTAAGTGTTTTTATTGGGTTGGCCAAAAAGTTCGTTCGGATTTTTCTGTAATATATACCATGTTCTTCTATGTATATAACCACCTTTATTTTACGTAGAAATGACTCCCCAACGCACTGAGAATGTACTACAAATTTGCTTTAGTGTGCAAAGTCTAAAAAACTCCACTAATGCTGCAGCAGCTATCAAGTTTCTGCTTGCTGTAGGAATTTTTACATTTTATTGGTGCAATGACATAATTCATTCACCTACAGAATGAAATTAGGAATGAATAATTTCTACATTAATCGCTTACTGGTTGAGTTTACTTTTTAGTTAATAAGAACACTACTGATTTTACATTAATTATGATGGAATATAATGGCAGCTTACATTGCTTTTATCAATACATACAAACAAAACTTCTGAAGCCACATTATGATTGTGTGTGGGGGAGAAGTATACAAACTGCTTATAAATATTTAGCGTGTGTAAGTGATTTGAACTGTAGCCAGTATCACCACCTGTACCTCAAGGAGCACCAGGAATTTCATTTAACTACCTAAATCTTTAAAATCTATAACACTATTTAGAAGTGAAAAATGTAGGCATACTAGATTTTCCCTCCAAAACTTACCTCTATATGCTACTTCCTTTCATAAAACTGTTATTTTTTTTTAATTTTGTAAATTCATTACTCCTCTGTTCATTCACTCACTGAACCATTGTACTAATCACATACATTGCACTGACAGATGCTAAAGATGACATTTCTGCACTAACGAATTCAACAGAATACAGGGAAAAAGACAGGTAAACAGATAACTACTATGCAAAACTGTATTCAATATCAATGTGTTTCAGCGTTCAGGAGAGAGAGAAAACAGTTGTTCAGGAGAGAGAGAAAACTAGCCATGTGATCTGAGCCAAATCTTGAAGGAAGAGTAATTTTTCATCTTTCAAAAAAGGGGACAGATCGGGGAGCAGTACCAATGCTCAAACCAGGTAAGTCATGAGCCGAGAAAATAACTAAAATTTATTGTGTTTACTACATGCCAGGCAACATCTGCACTTACAGAAGTTTAATGGGGAATATAATTTCTGTTATATCCCCACATTTTAGAGGAAACTGAGGCTGCTGAGAGATTAAATAATTTACTCCATGTGCTAGGCATGGACTAGCATGCTGGTCTCTTTGAATTCACAACATGATTAAATAACAGTATATATTGGAAATGTCAGAACTATTTAGGTTAGAACGGAATACAAGGACATGAACACCATTTTCAAGAGTTGGGCTTCCCTGTAAAGGCAATGGAGGATCCAGCAACTAAAAGTTTGGGAGTAGAAAAATGATATGAAGATGGAGGGATCTGTCTAGAAAGTTTATAATAAAAGTCCAGCAGTGGCAAATAAAACAGATATGAGACGTTCTTCTACGCTACTTTTCCTCCCTTAGCTTTGTTTCTTCCTCAACTGTGTAGTCACAGAACAGGTACAATCAATTTCCATTCTGTTCATACAGTACAAGTTTGTTACTAAACAACAGTAGTTCATAACATAAATTGTTAATGGTCTGGTCAATTGAGAGGTTATAAATCAAATATTAATATAAATGAACTTTTCAAGCAAGAAATAATTTATGCAAGACATATTCTGATGGAAGTGACAAGGTTTGGAAACTAAGTGTAAGGTACAGAGAGCACAAGGAGGAAAAAAGTTAAAGCTGAAGTTAAAAACCTGGATGACTTGAATAATGGGAATAGAGTCATAAAGAGAAATATGAGCAGAAAGAGATGGGTATCTGCCCTGCTTTGTGTAGGGACAGAGAGGAGGGGAGTTTATGAATTTACTTTCAGGCAGGTTCCATCTGAGCATATCTCCTTAACTGTCTTCTGTGGAAGAGGACCAGCAGATAAAAATGTGTGACCAGTGCTAAGGGGAGAAGCAGGGCTGAGCTAGGTACTTGAGACATCTGCAAAGATACAAAAGCTGAAGCTTTGCGAGCAGATCACTCTACTCACTGGGGGAAGGTAGAAGAGGTTGGTGGGGGGCGGGGGCGGTGGTAAGGTGTCTTCCAAAGCTTCAAGTGACTTCCAGGATTTCTCACTTAGAGAGCAGTTTGGGACTAGTTCTTATCTGAGCCTTATACCACAATTTCATATAATTTCAATCACAAAAAATGCTTTACTGTACAGTGCAGCTGACCCAGGAGGGGAAAACATGAACTGTTCTAACCTAGACTTTCTGTAACTATGTAAAAAGGTCTGTAGGACACACCACGACAAATGAATAACTAAACAACTTCATTGTGCTTCTTCAGATAATTTTATTTCCTACTAACCTAGTGGCCAAAAGTGAAAAGATTATTACATTTCATACCGGTATCCTCAAAAAGCAACTGTATATAACTGAAAAAAGTAAAGATATTATTCTAGATTAATTTCTAAAATGCTTCCTACCACAGGACATATATGAAACTACACCAACAACATAAAACTTTTAAATGTGTCAAACAATAATAAACTTTGTTCTAAAATGATCAAACACAAATTAAATTAAAAACCCAACACTATTTAGTGTTTGGCATTTACAATTTCTACTAAAAACAAAGAGAACTATTGTTTCTCCCTTTTCCAAATTAAGCTGTCAAATTTAACACAGAGATAAATCCAGAAAAGGATTCTGTCATCAATTGTTAAGAAGTGTAATGTCACAAGAGCATTAACTTTGGATTCAGACAAACTCAGGCTTAAATACCGTCTTTGCACTTCCTACTTAGGTGTCCTTCCGTGAATTACTTAAAGCTTTTAAAAATTTATTTTACTTATTTGTGAAATGGTAATAATCAAACCTAGCCCAAACTTACAACAAATTAACAAATGTATTGTCTAACTGAACCAGGCATATACAAAGTATGGTACTACTAAGTCTTAACAGCTTCCCTTCCTTACTTCCACAATCAGTAATGGAAATTCCAAGAGCTTTAAATTAAGTATTAAAAACTTATTTTTGAAAATTACAAACAAGGTGGCAGAAAAAGTAAAATGATTTAAATATTAGTTTAAAAAATAACACCTTTAAATCCTATTTCTGATTCTATATGCAAGGTCCTCCTCCCAAGAGATTAAAAAGAACATTTAAATAAAGTGACAAGACGTTAGAATTTCACTTTACCAGTTACTTCAAATTAACCTCACAGTTTGGTTAATATTTTTCTTAAATTACTAAAAGATGTGATCAGAAATTTATATGCAAAATATCCACAGAATAGTCTTACAAAACTCGAAATAAAAACAAAACCACAAAATTCCTTCAAATTGGAGTTTTCATTCATTTACTGTTAAAACATGGTATTGGGCGAGCATAGAGAACAAGACCCCTTCCCACCCAGCCCCACACCTTTATGGAGCTCAGTGCCCTAAGAGTGCCGGATGACAAGAAATCCTGTCATATCATTTTGAAAAAACTTTGCTATTTTAGGTCTTTACAACACATGGCAGGCCTGTATTAACTCCCACACTGAGTACTCTCTCCTCAGCTAGATTTCTAGCCACTTGAGCTCCTAATCACCACTTACCAACAGCAGAATAAAAAACATGACAATCCCTTTAAAAAAACTTTTTAGTACTACTTAATTTTAAATGTGTGTGAGCACCTGCATACATTTTCAGTTACCCATTTATGGTTATTTACCAATATTACACGTGTAAATACTGCACAGCAACTTTTGTGTATACAGGGATCTGCCTACCAGGACTGTGGATTATGGAGAATCTTGCTGCTCTCCCCATTTTGTCGTTTTATTATCACTTTCACCAAAGAGCACAGAGGTAAAGAAGATTTCTGAAACTGAAGATAAGGCTGACTGCTGCACGTTCACATCGGGAAGAAGACAGAACATGACATTTCAGTACAAGAACACAGGATATAAAAACACTTGGAAGGAGAGCGTTCCAACCGAAAATATCCGTAGGCTTACATGAGGATTTCTTAAACACCAGTTATGTGTTTGTGTTTCATACATGGCTGTACTGCTTTGGAACTTAAAAATGAGCCCTGTTAAACTAAGAGTGGCGTCTTTGAAAACTTTATCTTATTCATAGTTATGTCAGTTACTTCTGAGTTTGAGAAACATCAAGGACCTGTGCAGGAAATACTCAAAATTAGGAGGGTACCCCCGTGTCCCAAAACACACTCTGGAGAATGGGGCCTCACAGAGGCCAAAGGAAACCGCGAATAAGAGAGATCCAGTTCAATGATCAGATTTCTTACTTCAAATGCCTGAGAATTTAAGTCGTTCATCTGGTTCTAACGCTGTCACAGCATCTAAGATACAGTAAAAGGAGTTCCACAATCTCCCCTCTTCAGAAGTCCTAGCAGGACCACGGGGCGCTACCAAGTCGGCCCCCAGGGCGGCTACTGCCAACAAGAGTAGCAAACAACCGTGGGGAGGGGGGTGTCTTTTTATGAGCAACTTCGTTGCCTACAGCTAAAACCGAAAAAGAAAAAAAAAAAAAAAGAGAGAGAGAGACTTACACGGCTAAAGGGAAAAAAAACGTAGGACCCAGGAAAGAAAGCAGTTTGCTTGTGGGAGGATTAGACTAGAAGAGAGAAGTGAAGGTCTGCTTCCTAAGCAATTTTTTCCCCCTTAGCCCTCACCCCGGCCACCCTCTCCGGCCAGGCCATCGGGCTGAGTACTGTTCTTGGGCCGCTCCCAGGCCGGGACCCAGACCCCTCTGCAGTACCCGACCCTGGCGCAGGGCCCCCGTGGCCCATGCGCGGGGAGAGGGTCCCCAGCGGCCGCCGCCCTCCGCGCCCCCGGCCCCCGCCCGCCGCCGCCGCCCAGCTCCCGCTACCTATTTTCGGAGCACACACCCTACAAGGAGCGGAGCGAGCAGGCCTGGCGGAGACCTGCCCCCGCGCGGGGCCTCGGGTGACTGACAGGGGCAGGCACTCGGGCGCAGCGAGGAGAGGGGAAGGAAGGGCAGCCGGGGGCACCGACCAATGCCCTTCCCCGGCGGCCAGACTCCGGGCTGATACGGCGGGGTTCTACTGGCTTCCCGGACCGATGGGCTTTGCCGCCCCCGCGGCCCTTACCTTCTCCTCATCAGACAACTGCTCCTCCAGATCCGCCATTTTCCTTCTGGCGACAAACCGCGGCGGCGGCGGCAGCAGCGGCCACCTGACTTCCCCCTTTCGGTGCGGTCCTCCGCGCCGCGCGACCCCGACAAGGGAGGGGCCCACAGGCCCAGCCGCCGCGCACGCGCCTCGGGAGCCCCGCCTCCCTCCGCCCAGAGCACGGCTGTGCGCGTGCGCGGGTGCCTCGGAGGCCCAGGAACCGGGAGAAGTTGCTTACTTCCGCCTGAGGCAGGCTTGTCAGTATCCTGAGTCTAGGATTCTTTCCCCGCCAGTGACCGTATGGACCCAGTCTGCGACGAGTACATGCTGAGCCCTTGATTATACTCCCATCAAATCCTGAACCCCGCCAGCTAAAATGTGAGAAAGTGCACAAATAGCTTTTAAACATTCTGGTTTTAAAAAAAAGATTACGAGAAAAATATTCGGCCTTCATTAAAATATGCACATACAACCCAGTACATAATTGGAAGATGTTCTGGATATATTCATTAAAGAAATAACTGCTGGTCCTTTATTGTGTGTGGGATACTGTGTTCGCTTCTGGAGATATACAATGTTAAGTAAAAGCCAGAGAAACCTCAGTTCTGAAGAAACTCATTGTCTGTTCCTTAAACGAACACATTAAAAAGTTGGGGAAGGCTCTGCACTATTGCAGGGGAATAAAGAGTTATGTTAGGGCTTCCCTGGTGGCGCAGTGGTTGAGAGTCCGCCTGCCGATGCAGGGGACACGGGTTCGTGCCCCGGTCCGGGAGGATCCCACATGCCGCGGAGCGGCTGGGCCCGTGAGCCATGGCCGCTGAGCCTGCGCGTCCGGAGCCTGTGCTCCGCAACGGGAGAGGCCACAGCGGTGAGAGACCCGCGTACCGCAAAACGAACCCAAAAAAAAAAAAAAAAAAAAAGAGTTATGTTAAACATAGATCGTACCCTTCTGAATAGGGTTGCCAGATTAAATACAGAAAAGCCCAGTAAAAGTTGAATTTCAGATAAACAATGAACATATATTTTAAGTATAAGTATGTCCCATGAAGCATTTGAGATATACCAATTATTCATTGTTTTCAAATTTTATTGGATGTCTGCTAATTTTATTTGCTAAATCTAACCCTACTAATGAATCTTCAAGTTTAACAAGAGAGCGAAGATGTAGTTGAAGCTGTATATATGAATTGGCTAGGAATCTTGTTAAGTGCAGTTGCTGATTCAGCAGGTCTGGGATGTGGCTGAAGAATCTGCATTTCTAACAAGCTCCCAGGTGGTGCCAGTTCTACCGATCTGGAGACCACAGGTTGAGTAGCAAGACCTTAGAGCTCAGATAGGAGTTAAGATTTTAATCATTTTGTTGTACACCTAAAACTAATACAATGTTACATGTCAATTATATCTCAATTAAAAGTATATTAAATACAGACTGGGAGAAAATATTTGCAAATGATGTGACCAACAAGAGATTAATTTCCAAAATATACAAACAGCACATACAACTCAATAACAAAAAAACAAACCAATCAAAAAATGTGCAGAAGACCTAAATAGACATTTCTCCAAAAAAGACATACGGATAGCCAATACGCACATGAAAAGATGCTCAACATCGCTAACTATTAGAGAAATGCAAATCAAACCTACAATGAGGTACCACCTCACACCAGTCAGAAGGGCCATCATTAAAAAGTCTACAAATAGCAAATGTTGGAGAGGGTGTGGAGTAAAGGGAACCCTCCTACACTGTTAGTGGGACTGTAAATTGATGCAGCCACTGTGGAAAACAGTATTGAGGTTCCTCAAAAAACAAAATAGAGTTGACATATGATCCAGCAATCCCACTCCTGGGCATATATCCAGAGAAAACTCTAATTCGAAAAGATCCACGCACCCCAATATTCATAGCAGCACTATTTACAATAGCCAAGACATGGAAGCAACCTAAAATGTCCACTGACAGATAAATGGATAAAGCAGATGTGGTTCATATATACAATGGAATATTTCTCAGTCTCATAAAAGAGAATGAAATAATGCCATTTGCAGCAGCATGGATGGACCTAGAGACTATCATACTAAGTGAAGGGTGTCAGAAAGAGCAAGACAAATACCATATGCTATCACTTATATGTGGAAACTAAAATGTGACAGAAATGAATTTACGTACAAAACAGAAACAGACTCACAGACATAGAAAAGAAACTTATGGTTACCAGGGGATAATGGGGGAAGGGATAAATTGGGAGATTGGGACTGACATATACACACTACTATATATGAAATAAATAACTAATAAGAACCTGTTGTATGGCACAGGGAACTCTACTCAATACTCTACAATGGCCTATATGGGAAAAGAATCTTAAAAAAAAAAGAATGGATATATGTATAACTTATTCACTTTGCTGTATACCTGAAACTAACACAACATTATAAATCAACTATACTCCAATACAAATTAAAAAACAAACAAACTTATGGTTACCAAAGGAGAAAGGGGGTGGGGGAGGGATAAACTAGGAGTTTGGGATTAGCAGATACAAACCACTATATATAAAACAGATAAGCAACAAGGTCCTACTGTATAGCACAGGAGACTATATTCAATATCCTGTAATAAACCATAATGGAAAAGAATATATATATGTATAACTGAATCACTTTGCTGTATACCAGAAACTAACACAACATTGTAAATCAACTACACTTCAATTTTAAAAAGTATATTTAAAAAAGACATTATTCAGTAGAAAATGAGACACTTGGCAAGTTTTGAACAGTGACATGACACCATCAGAAATATGTCTAGCAAGATGAATCTGACAGCTGCATGTAAATGACACATGTGAGACTACCTTAAAGAGCTCAAATAACTGTTCCTATGTAAAACTTTGTTATTGAGTAATCTATTGAATGGTCATGGTGTGCAAATCACTGTTTCTTGTGGATGGAAAGCAAACAGAAGCCATGCTACTAAAAAGCTCATAGTCCATTAGGGGAAAGAAAGGAAGGGGAAGCTTGCTGACACGTGCAGGCAAAAGCAGGTGTCCTGTTAAGGGTAAACCGTGCAGAGAAGACACACCGTTTGGTCAAGGACCTCACTGGATGTAAATAAAATGTTTACTTTTTACAGTTTAGAAACAATTTCTTCATTGATTTCTCACTGCAGCCTCCTGAAGGAAGGTATGTATCAGCATTATTATACCCATTTTAGAGGAGAAAAAACTGAGACAAAATATTTGTCCAAGGTTGTACCTAAGTGACTAAACTGGGATTCGACCCCAAGCATCATATTCCGTATCCCATGTTCTTTCCACTTTGAGATCTTTCTTTCATCCTCTCCAAAGCCTAGGCACTCTCCACCAAATAAAACTTAATGAAGGTGATTACTCTCCCATCCCATCAATTTTATTCACCACCACCTACTTCATCAACAGCACTTCTGTTGTGTTGTTTTTTTTTTTTGATTTCTGTTTACTCAGCAACGCTTAATATAAATAATTTGTACACAGTGGGTACTCAGTAAATGCGTTGCTTGACTAATTGCTGCTCTCTTCCTTTAGAAACCTCACCCAAATCTGGTAATGTCTGGTAATAATTTGAGTCAGACTATGTTTATAATTGTAACCTTGGTGATACTTTACATGGGTTCCCCATAGTGACACAACCAGCAATTATGTATAATTTCTGATAATCCTTTCAAAAACCTCCCAATATCACCCTCTTGATACAATTAAAAGGAATTATAGAATTCACATAATCTAGGAATTCTGGGAAGATTTCAAGCCATCACACAAAATAGGTATATATAGAATGACATTATAATGGCTGCACGTAGAAATGCTCTGGTATTCTTTTTTTTTGCAGTACGCGGGCCTCCCGCTGCCGTGGCCTCTCCCGTTGCGGAGCACAGGCTCCAGACGTGCAGGCTCAGCGGCCATGGCTCACGGGCTCAGCCGCTCTGCGGCATGTTGGATCTTCCCGGACCGGGGCACGAACCTGTGTCCCCTAGTATCGGCAGGTGGACTCTCAACCAGTGCGCCACCAGGGAAGCCCTCTCATTTAATTTTTAAACTCACCTGTCTTCTACTTGTTAGTGGTGTAATCTTGACCTTCCCAAACAACTGCACCAGAAACTGATTAAAAAAAAAATTCTTCCCTTTTTAGCGTTTGTTTTTAAATTACTCATATGCTTCTTAATCTATTTTCCTGTGGATGTGATCTATGTCCTCAACTAATTTTAAGCTTGTCAAGGTCAGAGGTTACCTAATTTCATAGAATCACAATCCTAGAATCCATCTAGTGCAAATTTCTCATTTTACAGGTAAGTTGAGCTTTGGATAAATTAAATGAATTGATAAAAATTGCAATCTAGCTGATATTTTTCTTTTATTTTAAAGATGTTTTTGATGTGGACCGTTTTTAAAGTCTTCATTGAATTTGTTACAACATTGCTTCTGTTTTATGTTTTGAGTTTTTGGCCAAGAGGAATGTGGAATCTTAGCCCCCCGACCAGAAATCAAACCCGCACTCCCTGCACTGGAAGGCGAAGTCTTAACCACTGGACTGCCAGGGAAGTCCCTGATATTATTTTAGAACACAAGTGTCCTTATGGTTAAACTCATGTTCTTAGCTTAATACACACACACACACACACACACACACACACACACACACTCATGTATAAATATGTATAATCTAAATATATATCACAATCATATAATATATAATAGAATAAACATCCTTTAAGTATCAATGATGAACTACTAAATAGTTGCATCAGATACAGATTTCTGTAACACCATGTTAAAACTAATATCCATAGTTTAAAAGTATGGCTTACCTCACTTCTGAGAAAAACTGCCAGTGTTGATGTTATTTGGTTGTTAGTCTTTCATGATCAATGAACACAACTGGTCTCATATAATGTCCTTTATGGCAGTAGAAAAGTGTTAAAAATCATGTATATTTTCAAAGTAATTGCTTTCTAAGTCAAATAATTGCCCGAACTATTTGTTACTTGTAGTTGTGTGTGTCCTATCTGTAAGTCCATTTCCTCAGATAGATTTGAAAAGGTCTATACAAGTGGAACCCTTGGAGAAGCCTGACATGGATCATTCCAGAAATACCAAGGAATTTTTTTTTTTTGAGACTGCAACTTTTCTTTTTAACATCTTTATTGGAGTATAATTGCTTTACAATGGTGTATTAGTTATTGCTTTATAACAAAGCTATACATATACATATATCCCCATATCTCCTCCCTCTGGCATCTCCCTCCCACCCTCCCTACCCTACCCCTCTAGGTGGTCACAAAGCACGGAGCTGATCTCCCTGTGCCATGCGGCTGCTTCCCACTAGCTATCTACTTTACTTTTGGTAGTGTATATATGTCCACGCCACTCTCTCACTTCGTCCCAGCTTACTCTTCCCCCTCCCCGTGTCCTCAAGTCCATTTGAAGAAGCTAATTTTTAAATTCCTCCTCCTTCCTGAATATGTTGTCCTTCATAATTTTGTTCCTACCAACCTCACTAAACCCTCCTCTTCCACTGCCCCAAGTGCAAATGTCTCTGAAACACACAAAGCTATTTTGCATAGCTATTATGCGTCACATTCTCTCAGGCCTCTGCAGAAACTCTTTCTGGAATGTTCTTTGCCACTGCATATCCTTTAAAATTCAGTTCAGTTATCCCTTTTTTCCATGAATCCCACATTGAATCCTCTGGCTAAAGCTAATAATTTCTTTTTCGAGATTCCAATGGAAAGTTTTCCATGGATTTTTGCCATGTACTCTAGTGGTAAGATGTACAGATTTTATAATCAGTAAATCCTGGGTTCTGATCTCGGTTCCAGCTCTAGTTAACTGGGCAACTTACTTTGGAAGCTTCGGTTTCTTCATCTATACCTTGGGAGTAACAATGGTCCCTCCCTCATAGGACTGTTGTGAGGATTTAATGAGATAATACAGGCAAAGTGCTTAGCACCCAGCACAGGCATTAGCAAAGGTTTCAACAAATGTTAGCTATAATCATCATATTATAATACTAATCCACTCCTTAAGAACATAGCCTGTCTTAATTAGCTGTCTGACAAATACAGAGTCTGGCACATAAGTGCTTAAAAAAATGGTTGTTGGAAAGCATATTGATTGAAAGACTCTTTCATTTCACATCCCTAAATGGGAGCTAAAAAATTGAGCTAGCCACCCATGTGGGGTCTAGAGATTGCCCTAAAATGTGGCTCTGGGACTCCAGAACAGGAAAACAAACTTTCTCCCCAGCAACTCCCAAATCATACCTCCTACTCTTTACTACTCCATTATTTAGTCGCCACTTAAATATCTAGTTAATTTTCTGCTCTTTAGTTTCTGTTACTGTAAATTCAAGCCTTCAGTCTCTTCACACAATGTCCCAAATGAAGTATAGAGCAAGGTGACTGACCAAGGTGGTTCTTTAGGGTGAGGCAAGGAAATACTAAAGCTTCTATTTATTTACATTTACTTAATTATTATTAAGATGTCAGATATATGAAAGAAAAAAAAGCATGTTTTACCCCTTGTAGATCCCCTTCCCTTTCTTCTTCTTCCCATGGGTAACCACTAACCTGAATCTAGTGTTCATCATTCCCATGCATGTTGTTTCTTTTTCAACACAGGACTGTTTCTTTTTCATCTTTTTAATCCACTTAATGTGGTACCTAACTCAAACAGTATTTATGGAACAAATTAATAAGTATGATTTCTTGCATGGTCTTAAAAACAACATGGATAAAGAATATTAGACTAATTTCTCACTTTAAAAATATCTCCCTATATGACAAATGTAAATTACGGGGCATGAATAAAAATTAAGCAGACCACTGACCTGGAAAGATGAACCAACACAATGAACAGATTTGCTAGTAGCAAGTAAAAGGATGGGTCCGACATCTTTGATTTTTTTACCCTTTATGTCTGGTAATACTTTTAACCCTTATTTGGACTCAGTAATAGCAGAATAACAGTATAGCAGAAAAAGAAGCTTGTCATTTGTGTTTCCCCAAGCCATACCAACCTACAATAAAACTGTACGCTGACTCAGGTCTAATCCAAAGAACTGTAGGAGTATTTGCCCAAATTACTTCCTCTTAGTTCTCTGGGGGTAGCACAGTGGTTCACGTGCATTCAGAAATGTTTACATTGCCGTGTTCCTCTGTCTTTTGACATTGGCCTTTACCGCCTCTGCTGCTCTCTATCTTATCAGAACTCTCCCAGTGTTGTAGCTCTGGCATCTTTTCTGATGCTCCCCCACGGGACTTACGTCTCAGTGCTTGTGTCACCTGATTTTCCTCTTCCTATGACTTTAGCTGCATCCATTGCAAGTAGGTGTTAGATGATCCCCAGCCACTGTCCAAGGCTGTGTGCTGGGGTATTCAATTTTCTGCAGTTTTCTCCGGTGAGCTGCTTCTGATGGATAGAGCTGTAGCAGACACTGGAAGTGCTCTGACCAGATTCCCTCGGATCACTTTGACTATTTCTGTGCTTCAGTGCTTTTTTGCCTCCACTTCACAGAACTTTCAATTATTCTTTGGAGGACTGCTCTTGTGCTACTGTGGCTGCCGTGAAGCAGCTCTTAACCCCTGTCAGATGATGGAGTATGAAAACCCAGCTCCCTAGACTCAGGTCAGAACAACTCTGAGGTGTAATTTACCTTCCAGATTCTCCCTGAGGGAGAAGGCCAATCTCTACTTGCCTCTTCCCCCTTTTCCTGGGAGTGACTGAGGTATTATGGAGAGGTTTCCAATTAGGAACAGGAGAACAGCAATAGAATAGAAGTAAGGTTTTACACACGGGAGCACTTTGGGGCTCCAGATTGGGGATGGGAGGCCAATTATCAAACTTAGAGCACCTCATTAGGGTTGGGATACCCTTGAATATGAACCCCAAAATATTGATTTGGAAAGACTTTAATCGATTCTTGCCTCAGTAAGATTAGCCCTGGGAATATAGTAGAATTAATTTTGCAGGTGACTTTAAATGTGGAGAGAAAGCCAGGAACTTACCTGACATGAGTCTGACACTGTGCGTAACAGAGAGGTGGAGAAGAGAGAATTTTATACTGCAGGACATAATCCATGTCCTAAAGTAACTTATGTTCTGGTTGTGAAATGCTAGACTTCAATATATAAAAATATGAGTCTACAATGCAATGTGATGAGTTCAAAATAATTGGCATGGATGAGAAATGTTTTCCTATATGTATGAGATTAGATGTAAAACATATTAAAACAGTGGATGAAAAGAGGAAATAGAGACTACTTTTCTACTCTTTGTATTTCTTAATCTGCCACACTGCTTATCTCATGACTGAAGCGTGAATTTAAGGCATATTAAAGTGTTAAGCTATTAATATTTATTTTTAGTTTAAGTCAATGCTTCCAGAAGAAATCTATATTCTAAAGATATATACATGTGATTGCTTCTATGAGTTCATATACTAATCACTTCTTAGATGAGTTGGCTTATTTTAGAAAAGTTTCCTAATTTCACAATATTTGACATAGTAAGCCAAAGTAAGAGATTAATGTACAGCAGAACATATTAGAATAAACTGTTTTGAGTGGTATTGAAGAAAGGGATGTCTGCTTCTTGGGAGAGTAATTTCTTTTTATAAGAAAGCTTCATATTTTCAGTCTAATATTTCTGTATTTTAACTTATGGGACAAATAGTTGTATGATTTCTGCCAATTAGTGAAATCATTCTAAGTCTCAATTTTGTTACCTGTTAAAAGGGAAACAAAAGTAATACCTATGTCATTGTGTAATAAAAATATGTATAAGTGTTGTACACTTTTTAAACATATAAATCACTGCTATTTGTCATTCATAGTCTGATGGAAATTGAATTCTATTCGTTCATATTCACTGTGATAAGCATAATGAATATATAAAATATTGCCATGCACATATATACAATGGAATATTACTCAGCCATAAAAAGAAATGAAATTGAGTTATTTGTAGTGAGGTGGATGGACCTAGAGTCTGTCATACAGAGTGAAGTAAGTCAGAAAGAGAAAAACAAATACCATATGTTAACACATATATATGGAATCTAGAAAAAAAAAAAAAGGTTCTTAAGAACCTAGGGGCAGGACAGGAATAAAGATGCAGACGCAGACGTAGAGAATGGGCTTGAGGACACAGGGAGGGGGAAGGGGAAGCTGGGACGAAGTGAGAGAGTGGCATGGACTTATAAATACTACCAAATGTAAAATAGACAGCTAGTGGGAAGCATCCACATAGCACAGGGAGATCAGCTTGGTGCTTTGTGACCACCTAGAGGGGTGGGATAGGGAGGGTGGGAGGGAGATGCAAGAGGGAGGCGATATGGGGATATATGTATATGTATAGCTGATTCACTTTGTTATAAAGCAGAAACTAACACACCATTGTAAAGCAATTATACTCCAATAAAGATGTTAAAAAAATAAACAAATAAAATATTGCCATGAATGTTTAACTTTTCATTTAAACAAAACATTAAAAAGATATCTCTCCCAGTTTGCTTTGACATTGTCCTACCTTGTAATGGTCATTGGACAATGGACAAAAAGGCCTTATGAAATATAAGAAAGAGTATTGGCTTAGAATACCCATGTTTTGGCCCGTTTTTTTTTGTTTTTTTTTTTTCACTTAAAAAAAATCACTCATCTTGGATAAGTCTCTTAACATCTTCATTCAATTCAAAGATTCATTGTGAAACTTGCATGAAATAATATATGAAAGGTGCTTTGTAAAATAAAAAGTGCTGGATGAATGTAAAGAATTATCATTAAAGTACATTATATCTTGTGATATCAGTAACCTGTCATTCATCTTTCTTCTGGTTTTGTCTCTAGTGTACTCAAGTCCAATAATGCATGAGTCCTTAAAAAAAATTTATTATGCTTCTATTATATATTAGCACTTACTAGTTATTGGAGATGCAGCAAAATAGACATGGTCCCTGACTTCACAGAGCTTATTATTGAGAGGATCACCTCAGCATTCAACCCTCAGATTATAATAGGCATTTTTACCCTCAACATATCCTATTTCTTGAGGCACACTGTGCTCCAATCTGGACATGTGCCTCCCCTTTTCAGGACCACAGGTAACATCTTGGTGTCTCCCTTTCTCATTCTCCTGGAGACTCCTTTAGTACTGTGTGTTGAATCTGTTTGAGATCTCCTATTTTGTGTCAGATCTCCTATTTTCTGTATCCAATGATTTCCTCCTTTTTTGATTTATTGTTGTATTTGTAGAACATATTGTCCAGAAGCTTCCTGAGAAAAGGGATATAGAAGTATAGACTGCATATGAGGTAAAATTTTACAACTGTATATATCTGAAAACATCATTATTTGACCCTCACACTTGATTGATAGTTTGGTTGTGTATAGAATTCTAGATTGGAATTCATTTTCGTTCAAATTTTTGAAAGCATTTTTCCAGTGTCTTTAGATTTTTATTTTTATTTTTTTTGGTTTATGACATTTTCCTTGTCCTCAGTGTTCTGAAATGTCAAAATACAGTGACTTTTGTGGGTCTATTTTCCATTATTTTAGTGGGCTCTGTGGGTCCTTCCAATCTGGAAAGTTATGTCCTTTAGTTCTGAGAAACTTTTAAAATTATTTCATTGATGATTTTCATTTTTCCACTTTCCCTGTACTTTCTTTCTGCAAATCCATTTATTTGTACATTCTGCCTCCTGGATTGGTGCTCTATTTTTGCTTAATCTTTTCTTTTCCTGTATTTACATACCTTTTCTTTTTTGCCCTACTTTTCAAGTAACAGCCCCAACTAACCTGACTACCGAGTTTTTCCTTTCATTTGTTATCTGCTCATGTTAACTAGTTTAGTTTTATTTTAGGAATATCTGATTGGTCTGTTTTGTGATTCTCATCTTGTTTTGGTCAGAATCCCCAGAACAGACTCTTCTAATCTTCTGCCAGAAGAGGGAAGGCCTGGATAATAGTATTTTAGAAGCCAAGTAGAGGAAAAAGGCTGGGTGTTTCAGCATTCACCATCCAGATGTTCCTTTAATTCCCCTCAACTATGCTTGGTATCCAGCAGTCCAGAATTCCTTTACTTTACCCTCCCAGAGGATAATCTTCCACACTTCTGCCAGGGTGGGGAAGGGGCAGTGGCTAAGCAGCACAGACTAGGGGAGGGGACCAAAGTATGTACCTGCTTCTTAAACAGCCTACAGCTGGTCCATCTGATTTCAGGTCCCACTTCACCCCCATTTTCAGAAGGACTTCGTGCTATCAAGTTATGGACCCTTGAGGATCTTGTGGGTACAAATGAGGCTGATTCTTGGTTTTTGCCACCACCAGGATTTGTCTTTTTGAGGTCCTCAAATCTGCTACAATCCTCCATATACTTTCTAGCCTTAAAATTTCTGGGGCTTTTGTATCTTTTCCTTTTTTCCACATTGTTGCATGTTTATTAATTTTAAAAAAAATTCCTTTTAGTGACATTTTGTCAGGGAGGAAAAACTAGATAAACGTGTTAACTTTACGTATTAACTTTCCAATCCACTTACTACACTGTAGCTGGAAAGAGCATCCTGTTTTGGTTTCAGGTGTGTAATATCTTATCACGTGAGGATATTATCCAGTTTTGCTTTTGTTTTCTTTTTTAGTTTTGCAAAACACTGTATTTTGCAAAATACAAATCTGTTAGAATCAAGGTTTATACTCTCCATTTTACCATAGGTTCTGCTCCTCCCTCTTGTCATTTCACACATTATCTGTCCAGTCCCTGAGGTAGTAGAGTCCTTTGCCTCTGCCTTGTATGTTTTCGCATCTCTAGCTCTTGTCTTACCACACTTCCCTCTTTCTCTCAGCTTCACCACACTGGCTTTCTCTTGGTTCTTTGTAAGCCCCACAATCACTCTTCCACTGGGCCTCTGCATGTGCAACTCTGCTTGTAACCTCTTTTTTTTCCTCTTTAATGCTACTTTTCTTCAGATCTCTATTCAGTTGTTTCTTCTATCTTCTGACCTTCCCAACTAGGTCAAATCCCCGCATCATAGGCTCTCCTAGCACCATGGAGCTGTTTTACATTTCTTTGGGTGCTATTTGGATGGTGCCCACTTCCCACGACTAAATTATAAGCTTCATGGGATAGGATCTAGGTCTGTTTTGTCTTCTATGGCATTCACAGTGCCTAGCACAGAACATGGCTCAGAGTAGGTACTTAATAATTATTGATTAAATGATTAAATAGAACTGATACCTTTAGGATAAATAGGACTGATAAGATGAGAACTGAGGAAAGAGTCCTCAGACCAATAAAACATATGATGGATATGTTTGTTGGACTTGAGGAAGTGAAAGACAAGGGCTGTGTCCAGAGCCATGTGAACTAGGGGAAGTGGTGCTGGGTAAAGCTGGAGGGATCAACAAGGGCCAGATCACAGGGGGCCTTTTAAGCAATGAAAAACTTCTGGACTTTTTCTAAGGGCAATGAAAATTTTAGTAGGGGAGTTACATACTCCAAATACTATGTGGAGAATGGGTTGGAAATAGCAAAAGTGGACAAGGGGAGGCCAGTTAAAAGGTTATTGCCCAAGGCGAGGAAAGACCTGATGGCTTAGACAGGGGGAAAGTTACTAAAGATGGAGAGACATATCAAAGGATATTTTAGAGGGTACAACATTTGATGATGGAATTTGGGGAGTGAAGAAAAGAAAATTGTCAAAAGTGACACTCAGCTTCCTGGTCTGACCAACTAGGTGAACATGGGTACCATTTACTAAGGTGGGAAAGATTGCTTAGCCTCGTGGCCCCCCACGCAGGTGTCTGAAAAAGCAAAAATAAATAAAAAAATAAGCCAGAAGGTAAGTGACACTCACTGGTCTCCACTTCCCTGAGGGGTTTCTGGTTACACAAGGATTTTGCTCCCTCACAATCTCATGGGTTAACTACTCTCTGTGTCTCCAGTTCAAGCTTGCAAGAAGGAGAACCTGATTGGTAGTACCTGTCATCTTTTCTGGGTAAAAGAACTCATTCCATGTGGCCTCATTGTCTAGTCTTAGGAGCCTTATTCTGGCCAGATAGCTGGTAAAACATTATTTCTGGGTGTGCCTATGAAGTGTCTCTGGAAGAGATTAGCATTTGAATCAGTAGACTGAGTAAAGATCAACCTTGCCAGTGCAGGCGGGCATCATCCAATCCATTGAGGGCCTGAACAGAACAAAAAAGGTGGAGGAAGGGCAAATTCACTCTCTCTGATTGAGCCAAGACATCCATCTTTAAATTTTTTTATTTTTTGCGCTACGCGGGCCTCTCACTGTTGTGGCCTCTCCTGTTGCGAAGCACAGGCTCCAGATGCGCAGGCTCATCGGCCATGGCTCACAGGCCCAGCCACTCCACAGCATGTGGGATCTTCCCGGACCGGGGCACGAACCCGTGTCCCCTGCATCGGCAGGCGGACTCTCAACCACTGCGCCACCAGGGAAGCCTAAGACATCCATCTTTTTATGCCTTTGGACATTGGTGCTCCTGATCTTTGGACATGCAGACTCAGAGACTTACACCATTGCCCCTCTTCCCCTTCTCAGGCATTTGGGCTGAATTATATCACTAGCTTTCCTGGTTCTCTGGCTTACATTTAGCAGATCAGCAAATCATGGGACTTCTTGGCCTCCATAACCACAGGAACCAATTGGCATAATAAATAAATAAATAAATAAATGTATGTAGTATATATATATTCTATTGGTATGGTTTCTCTGGGAACCCTAATACAGTCGTATGTAAAAATTCCCATTCATTGATAAATGATAGCAGTGACTTTCATCGGATAATAATCAACTATACAATCCTTTGTGTTTTTTTTTTAATCAGACAAGGCCTATTCTTCAAAATGAAATAGTAATTCTTCTGGTTCCTAGTACTATTCTGTTAAAGTAATTCATAGGATGAGTCTCCTGATTAAATCCAGTACTCACCGGAGGTAAAGGTAGCCCAAAGAATGTACAAAACTGCAAGGCACATTTTAATCAAGTTTAATCTTCTCTTGCCCCTAGCCATCCTATCCTAGAGCTAAAGAGAGCTCTTGAGTTTCACTTTTACTTCTCTTGAAGAGATGGTGATGAGTGCAAAAGAAAGAAAAAAGTACTTGAGTGCTTACATAATTTGAGATGTGTAAACCCTAGAATGTTCCAATCTTCTGCTTAAGCAAAATACTAAATTTATTTTTGTTAATTTTAGTGAAGAAACAAGAATATATTAAAAAGTTATGAAACTCATACCGATGCCAAACTAAACATTGTAAATCAAGGCAATAGCTCCACTGAGGTAAAGTGTCTTGCAGTTTGGATGTGCAGTGGGTACTGATCTGTGGACTAAAGTAGTGGTTTGCGCAGACAGGCTCAGAAGAATTTACTGCAACTCAATTTTGTATGCAGATCAAGGAGGCAAACTCAGCAGATCTGAGATGGGAACAAAAGATTGTGATTCTACCCTTACAAGTCACAAAGGAGGTTACATTTCATAAAAATTATCCTGCATTTTACTGTGCTTATCTTCATATATAAAATCCTATTGTGAGGTAAACAGAGAATGTTGAGGAAGCTGAGATTCTATGTCCTCAGAACTTTTTTCTATATTTTTTGACTGCAAATTCAGAATTGTTTTCACTAGAGTCCACAGCCTACTGGGAGACAAGAAAGGTCTTCTAAGGCTTTCTTTGGGTAGGAGGAGGCTGGAGCCTGGGGTGTGAGACACTGAGGGTACAGAGGGGAAAGAATATAGAGCAGAAAGAGGAAAAGGAAGAGTTTTTTCCCCCCCTCTGTGGCTCACAGAAAAGGGACACTGCAGGGGAACCAGAATCTCCGTGGTTAAAGGAAGTCCAGTGCAGGCAGAAGCACCAGGAGCCTGAAAGATTTTTAACTCTAGCTTGACACAAATCCCGAAGACCAAAGACCTGGGAATCCATGCCCAAGCCTTGGGAGAGGTGTCTGTACACAAATCCAAGATGCAGAGTGAAGGGTGGTGGGCATTGGCAGCAAGATGATGGCTAAAATGAAGAGTTGGTCGAGCATTGTATTTTAGAGTTTATCTTTAAAAAGTGTTTTCTCTAAGAGTGCTATAAAAGAAAATAAACTGTGGAATAAGATGGTAACTAGGGGAGACCTCTCAGGTGGCCAGGGACAACTTCTCTGAGGAATGGCATTTGAGCTGAGGCCTGATGGGTGAAAATGAGCCGGCCAAGTGGATGGGGATGGGTAGCAGGAAGAGGGAAAGAAACGCAAAGGGAAGAAATGGGTCATTTCTGGTTTATACTCTAATAGTACTAAGTAACTTTCCCTCATAGCTACTGAACAAGAGGAAGTGTGAATAGGTATAAGAGTATTGGAGAAATGGGTAGAATTTAGTTTACATGGACCGAAACATGCAATAAATTCACTTGTGACATTTTCCTACTCAACATTCCATGATATTTTCTTATCCCTCATCTTGCTTGCTTTGTACCAAACACATTTCTGACAAAACTTTGCTTTGTCTTATAAGGAGCCTTAGAAATGATCTAGACCAGGTGTTTCCAAAGCTGACTGCAGTTCAGAATTACCTGGGGGATCCTGCTGAAAAGAGAGTCTTCAGGTCCTGGGAGGAGTTCAGGCATCTGCATTTTGAAGCACCTCATGTGATTCTGATGCAGGTTTAGTACCCTAATCTTGACAGTAATTTCCAAATGGTTCAGCAAAACCTTGGTTCCAGGAGATGTTATCAGTGCTCTAAGAATAAAGGATTCTCTTGTCAAATAAGCTTGAAGAAACTTAGATTCTTCTCTTAGCATTTCACAAACCACCCTAGGATATAGGCTCTGGGACATACTGAAGTGCCTAACAGCTAAACAATAGGATCGTATTAGATTTTTCTTAATTTCACCCAGAATAGTTCTTTGTAAACAAAAGTATGGACACCAGCGATCTAGAAAAACAAAGAGATTCTCAGGTCCTGGGAGGAGTTCAGGCATCTGCATTTTGAAGCACCTCATGTGATTCTGATGCAGGTTTAGTACCCTAATCTTGACAGTAATTTCCAAATGGTTCAGCAAAACCTTGGTTCCAGGAGATGTTATCAGTGCTCTAAGAATAAAGGATTCTCTTGTCAAATAAGCTTGAAGAAACTTAGATTCTTCTCTTAGCATTTCACAAACCACCCTAGGATATAGGCTCTGGGACATACTGAAGTGCCTAACAGCTAAACAATAGGATCGTATTAGATTTTTCTTAATTTCACCCAGAATAGTTCTTTGTAAACAAAAGTATGGACACCAGCGATCTAGAAAAACAGTCTTATTTAATTTCCACAAATATATGTATATTTATTATTACATTATAAATATTATTAAGTCTAACTGGGAAAATGCTCCTTCAGTTAGGAAAGCAGTCCCAAAGAAGGCATCTAGTCCTGGTTGCAAGTAGAGCTCTGACCATCCCCACAGCTGGTCCTGGATGCCTTCCTCACACCTCTGCTCTTGTCCTTTCCTCAGGCTCTGTCTAAAACCTCTATGCTGTCTCTCAAATGTACACTTCTACATGTTTATAAAGCATCTCCACCTGGATGTCCTAGGCTTACTCTCTATGATTCTGACAACCAATTCCAAAAAGTGGGTTATTTTCTCCACACTACCAGGCTATTCTTCAATGGCTGGGTGTCCCACCATTCAACCCTGACACTATCTACCCAGAGACTGCATCAGATGCCACAGGTTAAGGGCTTAGTCTCACAAGACTACTCCGACTTCAGATGCCAATTGCAACTACAAGTTTTCACCTGTGGTTCTGACTGACTGGCTATAAATTAGAGGTTCCCATGACCCTCTCCTCAGGTTCAATTAATTTGCCAAATAACTCAGGAAACCAGTTTACTCATTAGATTACCAATTCATTACAAAGGATGTTAAAGGATACGAATCAACAGCCAGATGAAGAGAGGCATAGGCTGAGGTCCCAAACAAAGGAGTTCTGTTCCTGTGGAGTTTGGGGCCGGCACCATGGCCCATGGTTGTGTTCTGGTTTACCAGAACCATAAGCTCCAAACCCTGTTCCTTTGGGCTTTTAATGGAGACTTCAATACTTGGGCAAGACTGATTAAATCATTGACCATTGGTGATAGAACTCAATCTCCAGCCTCTGTTCCCCTCCTCAGGGGTGGGGCTGAAAGTTCCAATGCTCCAGTCACAAGGTTGGTTGCCCTGGCAACAGCCTCCATTTGATTACCTAGGGGCTTTCTAATAGCAGCCTCATTAACGTAACAAAAGACACCTTAATCACTCTCCTCACTAAGGAAATTCCTGGGGTTTCAGGAGCTCTGTGCCTTGAACAGGGACAAAGACTAAGTATATATTTCTTACAATATTACAGTATCACAGTCTCCAAAACAGAAAATAAAATTCAGGTTCCCTCCTACTTGCTCAGTATTGTTTCTCTTCTCAAATTCCCCAGTGGTGGCAGTGACTACTACTGTTCTGAAGGTGTAAATCTCAAAACCGTTGTAGTAGCCCTTGCTTCCTCACCTGTTGGAAATTCAAATTATGCTGCCCATCATCCTTCAGTGCCTCAGTGTTATTTCTTCCTTCCCATTTTTACTGTTAATGACTGTGCTTTTTGTTCTCCTTACTAATGCATAGATGATTTAAATAACCTCCTACTGGAATTTTCACTGCATGTTTTCTCCCCACCAAAATGGTGGTAAATGGTGGTAAAATACCTTGTTCCCCTGCCAGGTTATTTAAAAATCTAGACTGGGTGAAGAAAGAACATTTAAAAATAAAATCCCTTAGTAAATAGTCCCACTTGCCAGACAAACTTCTCATGTCCCTTGCAACAAACAAGCTGCACTCTTCATGTTCCGCTTGACTTGCTTTGTGACATTGCTGCTTTCTTCCATTTCTCCAAAAGCCCTTCTTACTCTCAAGTGAAATTAGCTTAGACCAGTGGTTCTCAAATTTTAGTGCCTATCAGACTCACCTGGAGGGCTTGTTAAAACACATGTTCCTAGGCTCTACCTACCCCCAGAGTTGCTGATTCAGTAGGAATCAATAATTTGCATTTCTAACAAGTACTCAGGAAATACTCTTGCTGTTGGTCAGGGATCACGCTTTGGGAACCATTGACTTGGACCAACGGCTCTCAGCCTTGGGTTCCACAATAGAATCATCTGGTATAGTGGATGTTGTGATGCTCTGTCCAGATCTCCCTTCCAGGACTAAGACCCTTGTTTCCCCCAGATACTGGGTGTGTTGGTACTGATGTGGTTCACAACTGAATTCTCCTATGAGGATTGTCCTTGTACATACTGTGTATAACTGTTGCCTAGATCAGGATTGAAAAATAACAAACATGTCTAGCTCCCTAGAGAGCTCTGCTGTGTATCCTTCCAGTTTAGTCACCAAAAGATGATGTGGATTGCCATAAATTAGTTTTATCTGTTCTTAACATTTTAAATAGAATTATTCAGGATATACTCTTGTTTCTGGCTTCTTCCACTCAGCAAAATGTGAGATTCACCCATTTTGTTCTATGTATCAGTAGTTCATTCTTTTTTATTGTGTGTAGTATTCCACTGTATCAACGTACCCCAATTATTTATTCATTCTCTATTGAGGGACATTTGTACTGTTTCTAGTTGTTAGGTATATTCATTGCTCATATCTTCACCCAGTCTGTGGTTTGTCTTTTCACTCTCCTGATGGTGTCTTTTTAACGATCAGAAAATCTGAATTTTAATGAAGTCCAAATTATTCTTTTTTTTTTTTTTTTTTTGCGGTACGCGGGCCTCTCACTGTTGTGGCCTCTCCCATCATGGAGCGCAGGCTCCGGACGCACAGGCCCAGCGGCCATGGCTCACGGGCCCAGCTGCTCCGCAGCATGTGGGATCTTCCCGGACAGGGCATGAACCCATGTCCCCTAGCATCAGCAGGCAGACTCTCAACCACTGCGCCACCAGGGAAGCCCTATTCTTTCTTTTATGGTAATTTTTCAAGAGATGGTGACTTACTCATCTTTGTTTATACACCCCAGCACCCACTGCCTAACACAGGTGGTGCTCGATAAACACCTGATCATATTTGATTAGTTTAATCCATCTTTCCCAGATCATCTCAATTTCTGATCATCTCAATCATATCTATTTTCTCTATGAAATCATTCCTCACCATCTTATTCCCAATAGCATTGTCTTTCTCAGAGTATTTTGCCCTATAAGTGTTTCTCAATTGCTTTATTTGTATCTTCACCCTAACCAGTTTGCCAAGCTGTTAATATAGAGAATGTTTAAGGGGAAACTTTATTTTCTCTTCTTCCTGTTTCTGTGAGGAGATTAGCCTCCAATCTCTGGAAGGAATAGTTTTGGAGTATTATTTCTGCCTCTTCTCTCCATTCTCTCATTTTCCCTCTCCCCTGTGCCCCTTCCCCTGAGAAGTAAGTAATACACTTGGTGAGCTGGAGACAGTTCAGTGGACATCTCACTCTGTGGACAGCTGGACAGTGAAAACCAGGTTTCCTTAATTTCTTCTCTTCCTCTAGCTGATACACACATTGGTAAGCATGCTAGGGCTCTGCTATGGCCTCTTCCTCTTGGTAGTTAGCCAACTAAACTTCTCCACCTGCAACTGGTTGGGGACGTTATATTCTTACGAACCTCTAGGTTCAGGGTGTCAAAGGCTCATGTGACCCCCATTCAATAATTGAAATAAAACAATAAACTGAATTGATTGCTAACCATAGTAAAGGAGGCACAGTCTCTCCAAGCAGACTGCTGATAAAACTGCTGATGGAGTTTTATAGGGCAAGTGCAGAGTTCAGGGATTGGAGGCTTTGCAGACGTTTAGGAGTGAATACATCACCTGCGGAAGCCTGGTTAGTTGGATGTGGCTGCTGTTGATTGGCTGTTGCTGTGGTGTATTTATTGGGGTGAGTCTGTGACTGGCTGACTTTTGAGTAAGGAACTGACACTGACTGGCTCGTTTGTAAAAGCCGTTCACCAAGGTGAGTTGTTGATGGCTTGAACAGGTTTTAAGCAGGTTCTGAGTGCCACCTATTGCCTTGGTATAAGACAAGCAGGGCCTTTCCCAGGGGTGTGGAAATTTGTTTTTATTTTCCCATGCAGCTTCACCAGTAATAAAATTGGTATTGTCCTTTTATCATCTTCAGGCTCCTGTGTACATTTTTTCAACTGGTTAGAAGCTGGAGAGAGGAAGACAGTGACTAGTACTCCCAAACCTTCCCAGACAGAGAGGAGTGGGGTCTGAAACAGGCCGCATTACAGCTGGATGGAACTTGAGAGTTCATTCCCTTTAGAAATCTTTCAGACATTTTAAACAATGCAACCACTTCTTCAAGAAGAAAACTTAGATGAAGCCTAATATAACCTACGGGCTAGTGTCCACATTCCCTTTGTCTAGGACACAGTGGGAAAGCAGAAGTTTTGGTCTTACATCCCTGTTAAGGTGGTTACACGGAAGCTGTTCTTTGGTGTCTCTCCATCTTCTGTGTTGATTCTGGCCCTGCCTGCACCACAGCTCCCTTTGCTGCTGGTCACCTCCTGGAAGCTCTGGGCACTGGCCCTGGTGGGATGTGGTGCCCTCACCTGGGCCTAGGTTGGAGAGGAGAATGTGGTGATGTTAACTGTTGATTCTACTGCGCTGTGCCTGCAGCCTCTGGAACACCGTTGTGCCGGGTGGTCAGGTGTTCAGACGTCCAACACGGACAGGAGGAGTTAAAGAGCCTTTCCGGAGTCCAGTGGGGAAAGCGCCATAAAGACAAAACCTCTCTAAAGAGTTCCCTTGGGTCTTCCCTGGAGGTGCAGTGGTTGAGAATCTGCCTGTTAATGCAGGGGACACGGGTTCGAGCCCTGGTCTGGGAGGATCCCACATGCCGTGGAGCAACTAGGCCCGTGAGCCACAACTACTGACCCTGCGCGTCTGGAGCCTGTGCTACTCAACAAGAGAGGCCGCGATAGTGAGAGGCCCGCGCACTGCGATGAAGAGTGGACCCCGCTTGCCACAACTGGAGAAAGTCCTCGCACAGAAACGAAGACCCAACACAGCAAAAATAAATTAATTAATTAATAAACTCCTACCCCCAACATCTTAAAAAAAAAAAAAGAGTTCCCTTGAATTCCATTCCCGCTTCCTTCCTGGCTCCCCTGCCCTCAGTATTACCTCTCTACCTGAGCTGCTACCCTCCAACTAAGGAAATCCTCAGTGACTGTCAGGCATTGATCTCGATCCAGGGGAAGACTTTTCTCTGCAGCCTCAGTTCACTATAACTGAATCATCTGGCCTTGTCCTGTGCTTCACATATTTCAATGTGCTTATAACTCACTCAGAATCTTATGAAAATGCAGATTCTGATTCCTAGGTCTTGGGAGGGGCTTGAGAGTTTGCATTTCTAACAAGCCCCTGGGTGATGCTGTTCCTGGTGATTTCCCACTCCAGTTTGAACAGGAAGGATCTCATAACATGCTAGGCAAGGGATTCATCAGGACAAACAGGCAGGGCTGCCAACAAGATCGAGTTCCATGACACGTCTCTGGGGATTTAGCCCTCCAAGGGGAATCTGGGCTGGGCTCACATCTTGTCCTCTTTGTGACCTGTTGCTGTGAGCTGTAAGCCTCAGGGCTGCATTACGATATTAATGGACTGCAGGCATGATGGCCTTTGTGGATAGCTTCCTTCATAAAAAAAAAATGTTAAAAATTACATTTTCTGATTGTGTTGGTGCAAAGATGAATATCATCCAGGCTGAATTTGCTGTAGAATGTAAAATGAGTAAACAGAAATCTCAATTAAATAGTGTTGGGAAACCAGAAGGGGGCGCTCTCACACCCTTGACATAGCTGAGTCCAACAGGAGGAAGAAAGACTCCTCTTCTTTCCTGGCAAGGACTCAGTCAATGAAAAGCCAGAGACTCTTCTTTTACTCTAGCCCTCCCAGCTTCCTCCTTCTCTCTATAAAAGCACTTTCCTTCCCTTGCTTTGTGGAAACTTGCACGTTGCTCACCATGGTTGCAGACCCTGAACTGCAATTCTCTGCTGATTCTGAATAAACCCATCTTTGCTGGAGAAATATCTGGCAGTCTGCTTGTGTAAGGTCAACAGTAATAATGTGCGTATACTTTTCTTCTGATTTTAAAAGAAATGAAAATGAAAGCATTTCGGAGGGGTCCTAAAAGTGTCACGGGCCCTCGGCACTGTGTCTACCGTGTAAGTCATCCCTTGTGGGCCTGCCTACTGGACCAACCACACACATCTGCCATGAGAAAAGTACTTCTCAGACATGGAGCTGTCTAGATTCCCACGAAGGATAAAAATATTTTCTAACTGTCTTAAATTTGCGAAGCATCTCCCTTTCTGTGGCACTACATTAATGTCCGGCACAGGAATTAATTCTGTTTGCTCATTCCCCTCCTTGCTGCTGTCCAAATTGTGCTCATTTGGATTTGTCATGAATTAAAGGAAAGGGTATAATACTTTAACGGCTGCACTCTTAATTACAAAAAGAGGAGCTTTGAGGCTCTTGCTCTGGGAAGAACTTCATTACATTTTTAGTCAAGGGCCTGTGGTTCTACTGGTGTTTTGTTCTTATGGTTACGATAATATATAAAACAGATGCAAGTAGAGCCACTCTGGCTGACATGGGGGCTGGGGTCTCGCCTGCACAGCTTCTCCTCCATATACCACCCCCCCCACCCCCCCCCACCCCCGCTCTGGGAGGCCTCCGACACTCTGAGGAATACCACGACTCTGCAGAAGCCAAGTTGGGAGCCACCAGTTCAATCCACAGCCTTCACCACACTTCACCTATAAGGAACCACAGGGCCAGAGTGTGGGACTGTGTCTTCTGTTTTTTTTTTTTTTTTTTTTTTTTTTTGCGGTACGTGGGCCTCTCACTGTTGTGGGCTCCCCAGTTGAGGAGCACAGGCCCAGTGGTCATGGCTCACGGGCCCAGCCGCTGCACGGCATGTGGGATCTTCCCGGACCAGGGCACGAACCCGTGTCCCCTGTGTCGGTAGGTGGACTCTCAACCACTGCGCCACCAGGGAAGCCCATCTTCTGTTATTTAAATCATAAACTTTGATGTGTTTCCAGGTATTAGAACTAGCCTGAATATTCTAGAATCACAATAGAATTAGCCTGCCTGTTAGCTTGGAGACTTGCCTTCCTTCCAGACGGAGGAATGGTTAGTCACTTTGTTATTCTGAATGGTTTTGATCCCAGAACCACACCCTGATTTCCTGGAGAAAAAAAAAAAGACAGGAATGGAATTGTCAAGGCAAACAATGCCCTGCTACCCAGGGAGAGATAATAATAGCACATAGGTACTTAGAACAACTCAGGTCAAGTCCAATTCTAAACACGCGACTCCGGTTAACTCTACAGGCTTTTGATGGTGGTGCTATGAGGTGGGTGCCGTATTCTTCATGCTTAAGGCACAGGGAGTTTCAGTATATTGTCCAGGGTCCCTGGTTACTCAGTTGTGGAGTCAGGCCGCGGACCCAGACCCTCTAGGGTCTGGTTCTTAAACCCTCTGCTATAGGGATAGCTCTGAAAGTTCCCATTCCATTCCATTCCATTCACATTTTCTGCCTCAGAGAACAGATTTTTTTTCCCCTTTCTTTTTCACTCAGCTTCTGCTGCCTTTGCAAGAAATTGAGAAATCTTCAACATCCTTCCTTGTCTACTGATACTATATGTCTTACTCTCTCAAAATCCACCTGCAGACAAGAACTTCAGGTCATGATCCTAATTATTTCTTATTTTTGTACTCACAGGGAGTGATTGTGATATAGAACAGCCTTGGGGGCTCAGGGTGGAGCTCCTGGGGGCTGCTGTGGCCTCAGAGCGAGAGCCAGGGTTTTGCTGTCTCTGGTTCTTATAGTCCTTGCCATCTTGTCACCTCACAGCCTTCAACACTAAGACACACCCTCCATGCCTTGATGCTACATTGGCATCCCAGCACTGAACCCTCCCAACTTAACCAATAAGTCACACTGCAGTTCTGCCCTGAGAGCTGTGCAATACAGAGGTCTTGTCACCACTGAAGTTGATGCTTTCCCATCTCTGGGAGGCAGTTGAGTGTTCAGATGGAAGATAGTCTCTGGGACCAAACTGCTTAAATTCATTGATGGTCCTATTACATGCTTGGAGACACTGAGTAAGTGACTTAATTCACCCATGCCTCAGTTTTCTTATCATTGTAGCACCTATCCATTTAGCTGCTGTGCAGAATGAGTGATACAATATACATAAAGCACTTAAATAAGTGACTGGTTCATAGTGATGGACTAATAAGTAGCATTTATTGTGATGAGATGATTGGCAGTAGAAGACAAAATGATTCCTTTTTATCATATGAGCATTATTTCAAGACAAGAATTCTTTTTTTTTTTTTTTGGGGGTACGTGGGCCTCTCACTGTTGTGGCCTCTCCCGTTGTGGAGCACAGGCTCTGGACGCGCAGGCTCAGTGGCCATGGCTCACGGGCCCAGCCGCTCCATGGCATGTGGGATCTTCCCGGACCGGGGCACAAACCCGTGTGCCCTGCATCGGCAGGCGGACTCTCAACCACTGCACCACCAGGGAAGCCCCAAGACAAGAATTCTTGAGCTGTCTTTCACTATCTTATTGGACACCCTTCTGCTGTATAATCAAAGGAACACAGATCTCTCAGACTTGGAATAAAAGTCCTCATACACATTTGTCCCTTACAGTTGGTGGGGACAAAGCAGAGGCCCAATTTTCAGCATTAGCTTCCTGGGATTTGTCAAACTAATTCACCGCCTGACGCTGACTCCACTCTGTCTGTTAATCATGGTAGTTGGGGTAATATTACCCAATCACATCTGATTCACTGGTTTCACCTCTACCAGCAGAAAACCCACATATTACTCTATGGACACTCCTAACTCAGTGTTCGGTTTTCTTTCACATCCTACCTCATCACATCAGGTTCCTGACTTTGTCCTGTCTTGTCTGAGATTCTGTACCACTTCTAAATGATTCCCTTTTACAGCTTGGCCTTCCTGCCTTACCCATTTTTCTTTTCTTTAAGATATTTTTTTATTGTGAAAAATATCACACATAAACCAGTGTTGCGTGTTGTGGTGGACACTGTGATGTGCTGCTTGGTCCCTTTCAGGAATAAAGGACCTAGTCCCAGTTGCTAGAAGCATGGCCAGCCAAATGCCCTCAGTTTTCAGTCCCCCATGTGAATGGCCTCAGCTGAAGAGAGCTGCTTTGCTCAAGGTCAAGACCTTCTTCCAAGGGTGGCTTGCATCCAATGACTACTCAATAAAGACCTGTCCCCCACCACCAAATCAGGACAACTCTGGAGGGCCATTCCCAATTCAGAACTCCCCAGACGGTTGGCTGAGACCTCCACTAAGACTGCATTGCAGATAACTTCTTCCCCTATCCATCCTGCTTCTTTCAATTCCCTTCCCCAGTTGTTTGTTCCAAGGACACTGCCAAATAAATCTCTTGCATGATAATCTCCATCTCAGCGGCTGCTTCCCAGGGATCCCAACTTGTGACATGTGTATAATGCTTTATACACATTTATAAAGCATTGTACACATGTTGCTTTCCAAACTGTACTCTTTGGAAGGAAGTCACAATGCTCTGACTACACAGAGGGAGTGGGTAGTTATTTTCCACCTCGTTAAGGGAGGAGTAGTTATATAATTATTTGGAATTCTTCTGCACGAGAGATTTGTCTTTTCTCCCCCAGTTTCTTTATTGATTAAATCCATTGTTTATGTTAGTATCAATTTATGGATTAGAAAATACTTTGTGTTATAATCAATGCCACTATATTTTACTGCTCAAATTTTTCCAGCTTTGTTCATTGGGAAGTCTTTCAGTTCACTCCCTTGTTCCCCCTTACTGTGTTCTGGTGTGTGTGTGTGTGTGTGTGTGTGTGTGTGTGTGTGTGTGTGTGTGTGTGTGTTAGCGCTTTCTTGCTTTCTATCACTTCAAGATGTGTTCCCCCTTACTGTGTTCTGGTGTGTGTGTGTGTGTGTGTGTGTGTGTGTGTGTGTGTGTGCTAGCGCTTTCTTGCTTTCTATCACTTCAAGATGTTCCAGGCTTATCTTGTGTACTTCCTGCCCCAGTCCTAGACTCAGCCATTTCTCCAAAGAGATCTAGCTCTTTTTTTTTTTTTTTTTTTTTAATTGAAGAATGTGTTGTATTGCATTCTTGTATTAGAAAGCAAGACCTGGGAGCTGGGTGTGCAAATAGAGTTTTTTGATTACCACTTTCTCTATTTTTTGTGGGCTGAGTCCTAGAGTTAAGGGCTAGCTTTTCCTAGGGCAGTTAAGCTAAACCTGCTCATCACACACACAAAAACTGAATCCTGTGAAACAATATACCTACTGGGGTATCATATTGATTAGTTGTACTTCTATCAGAATATAGGATGGCATGGAAAGCAAGTGAAGTTGTAAAGAGTTTTGAATCCTGCAGTTCCTCTTCTTGCCATAGAAATAAATATTCCTATTGACTAGTGGTCTTCAGTGTTGGTTGCACATTACAATAACTTGGGAAGAGATACCTATCTCTGCCCTCAGAAATTCTGCTTTAATTGGTTTTAGGGGGAATAAGTACTTTTTAAATGTTCCCCAAGTGAGTACAATATTCAAATAGAACTGAAAACCACTGTTGTAAATCATGTGCCAATTATTTGGGTCAAAATGATTATGATTTTATTTTGTATAAAGTGTGTTTATTTTTAATGATTATTCTATATTTATCAAGGTAAACTGAGATCAAGAAAGCATACATAAAAAAAAAAAAAAAAAAAAAAAAAAAAAAAAAAAAAAAAAAAAAAAAAAAAACAAAAAGAAAAAAAAAAAAAAAAAAAAAAAAAAAAAAAAAAAAAAAAAAAAAAAAAAAAAAAAAGAAAGCATACATAACAGCCATGAAAGTAATAAGGCATGTCTTTTCTCAGTTGCTTCTCTTCACTAAGAGGTTGCCTTGCCCAATAATCCTGAAAATGAACCAGTCATTGCCTCAGCATGCCTATGCGCTCTTCCTTTCTTCAGCCTGATAGGCTTTCAGTTTGTTTCTTTTATTCTACAGTATGTTACTTTTAGAATTCTATGTTCAATTATGATATGTTCGAGATCAAGTGAATTACACATATTCAGACTGTCTGGTTTTTGTTTTTTCACTGAATTAGGAGTATATTTTAGTGAAAACAGAGACACTGATCATCTCATATTCATCTGAAAAAAATCCCCAAAAGCCAAAAATCTCCTTCCTAGGCTGACTCCATAGGTGGTAAATGGTAACACTTGTCTCCGCTCTTTAATTTATGGCCTAAAGTTTCATTCACTTAACCCTACTCTCCTACAAATCAAACCACCCAACAAACTCTACAGACTAACTGGATGAATCATTTCCAGGCTGGTAGAGTCCTGTGATGATCCTCAGAATCACTGTGACAAAGGCCACAAAGGTGACTAATGGTTAATTACTAGGTGAGTAGAGCCTTTCAGGAAGTAATGGACAATTTCATTACAGTGATGTTTCCTTTGAAATTTTTGGCTTTAAGTACTTGGCATCAAAAGGAAAAGCATTACTAGTTCAAGAAGAGAAACTGTCCTTGATGAAGACCCTGAAGAACAAGTAACACTTTTCAGAGACTTTCTACACCTGTAAAAATGTGTATGATATTTGTCTTAATGCATTCTGTTATATACTATGTCATTCAAATACCTCTAAAACTGTGGGCTTTGAAATCACACTTCCTGGGTTCAGATATTTGGCTCCATCACTTATTTTGGGCAAATTCCTTAATCTCCATGAGCCTCAGTTTACTCCTCTGTAAAATGGGGGTAATAATATTAGGCTGAAATATGAAATTGTCATTTTTATAGGTTATAGGCAGTCAAATATTGGCAATTTCCTATGTTAAACTTGATAATTCCTAGTTCATAAGGTTCTTGAGAGGATTACTTGAGATAATGGCAGTCAAATACTTGGAACATTCTTGATACTTAGCAGGTACTCAATATATACCAGTCATGATTATTATACACTATTTTATTCTCTGCAAGTTAGGACCATGTAACATAACAATTTAGAAAAACTACTGTTATCATGATTAGACACATGGATGGTCAGTCCACTTCTTGCTAGTCATATATACCACGAGTTTAACTTAGTCTTTCCTGAAGTCAAGAGAACAATCAAATCAAGGCCTGGAATAGAGGAAGAACAGCACAATGCTTCATGGCAGGATTTGAGGAGCACCAAAAGATTTCACTCACCAAAAAAGATCTCCCTGATCATCCCAACCATTTAAATATCCTCAACATTTATTCTTTTATACATCCACTAGCATTACATCCACTAGAGTCCACTTAAACAATTCAAATATCTTAATTACATAAACATATATACACAACATGAGATTAGGTGAGAAATTCATCAAAAAACAGAGAGGATGAGGTAAAAATGAGAAGTGTGAAGGACCAAAGTTGAACTTTTCACTTCTCAAGATGGCATCAAGCCAGCTCTTGGCAGGGATAGCCTCAAAAGCACTTCTGTCTTATGACAGTACTTTGAATTCATTGTATAAATAAATTTTTTGGAAAAGAAAGGAAGAAAAGAAGAAAGGACAAATAAAAAGCAAAGCAGGGCTTCCCTGGTGGCGCAGTGGTTGAGCGTCTGCCTGCCGATACAGGGGACACGGGTTCGTGCCCCGGTCCGGGAAGATCCCACATGCCGCGAAGCGGCTGGGCCCGGGAGCCATGGCCGCTGAGACTGCGCGTCCAGAGCCTGTGCTCCGCAATGGGAGAGGCCAGGCCACAACAGTGAGAGGCCCGTGTACCGCAAAAAAAAAAAAAAAAAAAAAAAAAAGAAAAAAAAAAAAAACTAGTAAGGGTTACAGAGTGGTATTTGATTCCATCCCTCTTGACTTTATGCAGCAAATAGTATTTGTGTATAGTGATTTTGAAAAAGTACAGTGATTTTGAAAAAGAAGCCATATATCAGTAAATGATATATTTTTTTCTATTCAAACAGAAAGGAAAAGTAGCCTTACTGACCAAACGAGGGCAGATTGATACACACTTTAAATGGCTGATTTACAACAATTATCATCAGAATCTGCTATGTCCTTGATGACAAAAAATCAAACACTAACAAACATTTTCCTCTTCCAAAGAGAATGCAGGGCAGTACATAAATCTTGCAATAGAAAACTGTTTGGTTTACATGTTTGGAATCTACATGTCATTGTTTACTTTCTGAAAATCTGACAAACACAGCCAGCAGAATAATGAGAATAAATTTTTGCCTGGGAGAAAATTTCCTAGGTGCTTTTAACAGGGATTTTATAAAGATTTTAAAAAGCTTTATTTGTACCTCTTCCCCTCTCCTTTCCATTTAGAGAAAATGGAAACACTAACATGATTATTTTAAACTTAGTATTTCTATTTTCACTCTTTC